>NC_072392.2:101143750-101485000 GCF_028885625.2 Pongo pygmaeus | reverse complement strand
GAGCCGAGATCACGCCACTGCACTCCAGACTGGGAGAGCAAGACTCTGTCTCAAAAAAAAAAAAAAAAACTTAGGTTCTTGGAAGTTCAGGAAAGGGGGTTCTTTCTCTAGGATCCTTGAAGCGCCTCTAAGGGCATCTTCACAAAGTTGGATGTGTGCATTTTCCTGAGAGGAAAGCTTTCGCACATTATACAGCTTCTGACGGGGTTACTTGGCCCACAGATGTGAAGCTGAGGCTGAAGGAGACCGATGTGGTTTCTCCTCAGTTTCTCTGTGCGGCACCAGGTGGCAGCAGAGGTCAGCAAGGCAAACCCGAGCTCGGGAATGCGGGGTGGGGCAGGTACGTCCTCCCTTGAGCTACAGCAGATTAACTCTGTTCTGTTTGATTGTTGTTGTTTAGTTTGCATTTTGCTTCTCCAAGATTGTGCTTCATCAGGAAAAGCTTTGGATCACAATTCCCAGTGCTGAAGAAAAGGCCAAACTCTGGAAAAAACTTTGAATATTTTGAGCCAAATGTGAGGACCACGACCTGTGAGAACGGAAAATAAATCCTGGGATCCCAGACTCACTAAGCCAAAGGGAGAGGTCAAGCTGGGAACTGGCTTATGCAAACCTGCTTCCCATTTGGTTCCTAAATAAGATAGCTATTACACAAAGATAAAAAAGCTACATCCCTGCCTCTACCTCCATCGCATGTAAAATGTGTATTCAGTGAATGCTGACCAAAGACAAAAGAAGGCAACCATTTGCCTCTGATTTACCCACACCCATTTTTTCCATTTCTTCTCCTTTCCCCAATACCCACACTTTTCCCCTTTACTTACTGAGGTCCCCAGACCATCTCTGGGAAAAGCACGGACCAGTTTTTCCTGTGGTGCTCTGTTCTTTTCTCAGGTGTATCCTTAACCTCGCAAATAGATTTCTTGAAACAATTGAGACTCACCTTGGTTGTGTTCTTTGACTGATGCCTGACGCAGCTTCAGGAGGCCCTGAGAACGTTGCACAGCGTAGTCGGGCAGTAGCTTCGGGAGATGTAAGATCACCATCAGTACATAGGAGTTGTGCATTGGTTTGGTCTGGAAAGAGGAAAATTCAAAGTAATGGGGCTTACAGGTCATAGACAGATTCAAAGATTTTCTGATTGTCAATTGGTTGAAAGAATCATTATCTACAGACCTGCTATCAATAGAAAGGAGAGTCTGGGTTAACATAAGAGACTGTGGAGATAGATGAAGTTTCATAGGTGGCCACCCTTAGAGACAATAGATGGCAAATGTTTCCTGTTCAGACCCATAGAAGGTGCTAGACTCTCAGCCAATGTCTTCAGGATCAGAGAAAGACATGGAAAGGGAAGGGATTCTCTACAGAATGTAAGTGTCCCCCACAAGAGACAGCTTGGCAAGGCCATTTCAAAGTATGTCAAAGAAATATATTTTGAGGTAAAATATTGATGTCACGGCCTTCTGCCTGTCATGTGGTGCTGTACTGGAGTCAGGTTGGAATCTGGTATCTTATTGCTACAGAGTGCCTTGTCAGTCTTAAGATCTCTGTTTTAATGTCGTTTCTGGTCAGTTCTACCCAAATTCCAAAGGGAGGACGGTACAATGAGGCTTGTCCAGCCCCCACTCCTCCTCATCACGGCCTGAACTAGTTCTTCAGGTTTCTCTGGAATCCCCTTGGCCCAGAGGTGGGGTCCACTCAATCGGCTGTGGGGCTTAGAAATTTATTCTTGGTTTACGCAGCTTTAGGGAGGTGCTCTGAGACCCGCAACTACACTCGACTTTAACAGACACAGACGACCCTGAAGGTGTGGACTGTCTGCTGGTGGGATGCTGGGCAAGTTGCTTAATGTCCTTGAGCTGCTATTTGCTAACTGTGAAGTGGGATCCTGGTCCCTGACAGGCAAGATTGTGGCACACGGAGAGCTGGTGCACGTGGGCGACTGTCCCCTAAACTCGCGTCCCTTCTTTTTAATCATACCCCCACTGGCTGCACCTGTACCTCCTCCCAGGCACACACTGAAGAGAATGAGCTGTGGTCCTCGGTTCGAGGACCCCCGTGCCCAGGCAGCAGTGGTGGACACCAGTGTCCCGGAATGGTGTAGAAAGGCTGACCCCTTCATAGCCAAAGCCTGGGGTCTCCTGTTTCCCTCCTCCTCTCCCCACTCCTCCGCCAACCCCGCCCTCTTCCACTCACCCCCATCCCCTGCATAATGGGTTTCTAGCTGCCTCCTCTGGCTGCCCAAACAGGACAGGCAGGAAAAACTGGCTTGGTTCTGAGTAGGCAGTTTCAGGGCCTTAAGGAGAAATTCATCGGCCATTAATCAGGGACTTCCCTCTGGGGAGTTGGCAGCTTCAGGTGTGGTCTCTGGAAAAAATCCCCATAACTTATTATCAGAGAATCTCTGTCTTGGGTGGCAGAGGCAGCCTGGTTGGGGTGGGCACCCCAGCTACGGAAAGGGGCAGCTCCCCCCTCTTTCCTTGGGGCTGCCTGTGGAGAGGCTCGAGCGGGGCACAGTCCATGACGAGACATTAATCTTGTGGTTGGATTTTTCCTTTTTTTAATAAAGAAGAAAGATAAGGTATTGTGCTCATCTTGTAAAAATCAAGCACGCAGAACATCAGTCTATTCCACGAAGAAACACAACCTAAGCAAAGATTTGTTACAGGCAGTGGCCAGTTACAGAGACAGTAGGACTCGCATTGGGGGTTTTGTACGGGAAAGAAAGGGAGTCAGACACAGATGTGATGGTGGACACAGGAGCAGGAAGACAGAGCAGCTGACATTTCCAGAAATAGCTGGCCAGAGGCCAGCAGGAGGGAAACACCGACCCGAGGAAAGAGAGACAGGGATTGGGAGAGAAATTCAGAAGAGACTGAGGCACCCACACAGACAGACACACCCCCACACACAGATATGGATTCAAAGAGACACGCACACTCTGAGTTTCTAAGAGTAAGTCACTGTCAGTTCCTGGTGTGAGCCACCTGCCACATGGACACAGTTTCCTCTTTCTGATAAGTTTTTTGACCTATCTGAACCCCCTACTTAATTACCTATAAAATGAGTCATTGCAAGGATGACAAAGACACTCTCCTTGACCAAACCCCACTCAGGCTCCTTTGAGCCTTCTCCTTGATGAAGCCTCATCCTTGGCCTGCTGAGCTCAGTGCTAGCAAGGAATGCTGCTAAGGTCGAGAATCTTCCCCACCCTTGCTATCTAACCAAGTTCCTCTCAGCAACTTTTCATCATCTCCCTCACCTTGCTCATTGGCTATCCCCACTTGTCTCTGTTGTATTGAGAGTTGAATTCAGTCTCTCTCTCTCCTCTTCCAATAGTCTTTTTTTTTAAGAGACAGGGCCTTGCTCTGTCAACCAGGCTAGAGTGCAGTAGCACAATCACAGCTCACAGCAGCCTCAAACTCCTAGGCTCAAAGGATCCTCCCACCTCAGCCTCCTGCGTAGTTGGGACTACAGGTGTGTGCCACTGCACCAAATAATTTTTTAAAACATTGTAGAGATGGGGTCCTGCTTTGTTGCCCAGGCTTGTTTTGAAGTCCTGGCTTCAATTGATCCTCCCACCTGGGCCTCCAAAGGTGCTGGGATTACAGGCATGAGCCACGACACCCAACCTATTGCAATAGTCTTGAATAGTCTTTTTGCCATTTTGAACAACTGTCTGGGGAGTAATTCTCTTTGACAGGGGCATAAGAGACACTGCCCGTGAGTCCTCAGCACTAGTATAGCCTGAACGAGTGTTCAGACACCTCACTGTGTTGTCCTGCCTGTTTGGGGCTCTCAGATGGGGTCCCTTCATCTCTGTAACTTTGGTTCTAGCCATGTGTCTGGCCCAAGAGGGCCACACATGTATGAATGAACCTCGAAGTGAAGGGCTTACCCCCATGTACAAATGGCCAGCAGGTATATGAAAAAATGCTCAATATCACTAATCATCAGAGAAATGCAAATAAAAAACTGCGATGAGGTCTTATCTCACCTCAGTTAAAATGGCTTTCTTCAAAAGACAGGGAATAAGGGATACTGGCGAGGAGGTAGAGAAAGGGGGACCCTCACACACTGTTGTGGGAATGTTGGTTAGTACAACCACTATGGAAAACAGATGGAGGCTCCTCAAAAAACTAAAAGGGGCTGGGCACGGTGGCTCACGCCTGTGGTCCCAGCACTTTGGGAGGCCAAGGCGGGCGGATCACAAGGTCAGGAGTTTGAGACCAGCCTGGTCAACATGATGAAACCCCATCTCTACTAAAAATATAAAAAATTAGCCAGGCATGGTGGTGCGCCCCTGTAATCCCAGCTACTTGGGAGACTGAGGCAGGAGAATCACTTCAACCCAGGAGGTGGAGATTGCAGTGAGCGGAGATTGCACCATTGCACTCCAGCCTGGGTGACAGAGCAAGACTCCGTCTAAAAAAAAAAAAAAAACAATAAAAGTAGGCTGGGCACGGTGACTCACACCTGTAATCCCAGCACTTTGGGAGGTGGAGGCAGGTGGATCACAGAGTCAGGAGATCGAGACCAGCCTGGCCAACATGGTGAAACCCCGTCTCTACTAAAATACAAAAAATTAGCTGGGCGTGGTGGTGCGCACCTGTAAATCCCAGCTACTCAGGAGGCTGAGGCAGGAGAATCGCTTAAACATGGGAACCCAGGAGGCAAAGGTTGCAGTGAGCTGAGATCACGCCACTGCACACCAGCTTAGTGACAGAGCAAGACTCCATCTCACAAAAAAAAAAAAAAAAAAAACCTAAAAGTAAAACTACTATATGATCCAGCAATTTCACTAGCTGGGCATATGGTCAAAAGAAACAAAATCAATATATCATAAAGACATCTGCATTCCTGTGTTTACTGCAGCACTACTCACAACAGCCAAAATACGGAATCAGCCTATGAGTTCATCAGCGGATGATGGATAAACAGAACATGGTGTGTATACACAGTGGAATATTATTCAGCCATACAGAGGAATGACAGCCTGTTACTTGTACAAGATGGAACTAGGTATCATTATGTTAAGTGAAATAAGCCAAGCACAGAAAGACAAACATTGAATGTTCTCACTCACCTACTGAAAAAGTAGCTCTCGTGAAGATAGAGGGTAGACGCGTGGTTACCAGAGGCTGGGAAAGGTAGCAGGAAGGGGGGGACAAAGAGAAGTTGATTAAAGGGTACAAATATATGGTTTGATAGAAGGAATAAGACCTAGTGTTACATAGATCATAGTTGACAATTGTCTACTCTATATTTCAAAATAGCTAGAAGAGAAGAATCAGAATGTTTCTAGCATAAAGCAAAGACATTCCAAGTAGGCTGATTTGATTTTTACAATTATATGAATGCATTAAACTATCACATGTATCCTGAAACTATGTACATCTATTATGCATCAATAAAAAAGAAAAAAGAAACAAGAACTAAGATTTTAAAATTAGCACTGTCCTAGTGGGCTCCTTAAAAATATTTTTCTTTGGGAGGACAAAGTAGGAGGATTCCTTGAGCCCGGGAGCTTGAGGCTGCAGTGAGATCGTGCCACTGCACTCCAGCCCGAGCGACAGAGAGATACACTGGCTCTAAATATAAATAATAAAAATATAAATATATATTTTTGGAATAAATAAATGAATAAAATATCTTTGCATGCTGGTGAGCCCAGGGCTGCAGTCTGCCCTTGGCAGCTCGGTGACACAGCCAAGGTGGCTGAACGGTCGTCGCCCACTAGAGAGTGGAGGTCGCCCTCCAGAGGACCTTATCAGATGTACGTGCAAAGCAGTTTTTGAGACAGTTTTCTACTCAGAGTGTGGTTTAGCCATTCAAGGAGAGAGATCACAAAGGAAAACTACCTTTAGGAAAGGGGGTGAGAAAGGTGTAAGTTCCCAGGCTTGGGGGTCCTGGCCCTGCCTAGCTGTGGGCAACCCCGGGAAGGCTGAGCCCCGCAGGCTGTACGGACAAAGCATCTCACTTTCCACACTGGCCACAGGTCTATCCCTGGCAGTAAACAGGTCACAGGTGGGCAGCAGGTCTAACACCTGTAGCGAAAGAACGCAGGAGAGGAACTGAGGCTCTGCTACCAGCAGATGCTCCACGCACATCCCATGGGGAGGACCACGCACAACTCAGCTGGCCACAACCAGGAAAAGGGTGCCCAGGGCCTCAGAGCTGCTTCATGGGGCCACTTCCAGGCTCCCAAGCAGTAAGGTGGGTGCCCTCTCAAGAACAGAAGCGGAACAGCCTGATGTTAATGTTTGGGAAGAAGAGAACAGTGATACCCCTGGTTACCTCCCACCTCTCTCTGCAGTTCTCATGCATCTGTGCACACACGCTCACACACACCTACGTCCATCAATCCACTCACAATGTTTGACCTAAAGCAGAAACCATATAAACGGCAGGATAAGGAGAAAACACAAAAGGAACTGAAAGATTCAAACAGCCACTAACACGCCAATTTGCACCTTGCACAGGGCCTGGAAGTAATGACACGGCTTTTCGTTATGAATCAACGGTCTCATGCTTTCATTTTAACAAACAACCTGTTTGCTACTTTCACTGGCAACTGGTGTTTTTTCTGGTGTGGTGTTTTAATACAAAAGTATGTTAGGGAGAAGAGAAAAGACATTCTAAAGAGTTGGATAGGTTGCCTTTGGCCCACCTGGAGTCAGCCCACTGCCCACGCCACCAGGATCAGGCTCAGGGCCCTGGCTAGAGAAACCTGAACACCAGGACCCACCGCCCACCAATGCAGAAGAGAAGTCGGAATGCTTTTTGAAGTGGGTGG
The DNA here is from genome assembly GCF_028885625.2 of Pongo pygmaeus. Taxonomy (NCBI): domain Eukaryota; kingdom Metazoa; phylum Chordata; class Mammalia; order Primates; family Hominidae; genus Pongo; species Pongo pygmaeus. Next base: position 101,478,204 of record NC_072392.2, on the reverse strand, counting down.
AACAAAAACGGAAGAAATGGGAATTTGGTGAGAAATAAGGGAGGTGGACATCAGAATCTGCAGAGCAGTGGCTTCCAAACTGTGTGATTGCAACCCCAGCCAGAAAAACACTTTACGTCATGGCTGAGGGCACATACATGCACGCACATAGGCACCATACAGGAAATCTGGAATACAGAAAGCCCTGGAATTCCTCAATAACATCCTGCCCACATGTGAATTCTGCCCTAGCTGATGGATTCTCTGAGGCCTAGGCCCAAATCCACACCCACTGTTTAGCCCAGAGCCAAGCCTGGGGGTGTAGGGTCCCCTACACATGGGTGTCCAACCCCATCCCTGTCCCGAATAGCACGGGTGCTTCTCAGTGCCACAAATGTTGGTGGCGGCTGGGGACGAGTGGTCCCTCCAGGGCTCCACGCCTGCCTCCACCACTGAGGCCAGCACAGTGGGACTGGGCTAGGGAGACAGGCAGGCCGGTCTACCCACCAAAGGAGCCAGTCTGCTTCCATCTAGTCAGCAGCTCCAGGGAGCGCATCTCCCTCCAGGAAGGGCAGGAGGCCAAGAGGAGCTGGAAAGGTGGGCATTTGATATCAAGAGGTATAAAGAGAGCTCCTAGGGGTCCCAGACATCAACTAATAAAAGCACCTCGGAAGTTCATAGATGGGGAAACGGCTGAGTGAATATACTGTGTTATCCAAGTCATGCGGAGAGGAAGGGCTCGAACCCATGGCTACTACTCCACACCCCGTCCTCCTCCTCCTCTTTCCACTAAGTTTTTGTGATTATGAAAGTAGCTTACGTTTGGTGTAGAAAATACGGAACATACGGAAAAATTTAAAAAGACTCGGGCAAAGAGTCATGTGTCACTTATGACCGGAGGCCGTTGCTCTTTATTAACCGATGGCAATGTTTTCTTCCAAATTGTTCTGCACGTTTTTGGCGAGAGCATGAGGCTGTGCAGCGTCCCCTCCCTGGCGCCCGCCTGTGCCCTGCACATTGGCCTACACTGCGGTGATCTCACTTGGCCCCTCCCTGATTCCCGACATACAGCAGCGGAAGCTGAGGCTCCGGGGGAACAGCCTCAACTGATTCTGTCCCTGAACTTCCATACACAGCCCGGGAGTTGTCTTAGAGTCATGATTTATTTAACTGTTCTTTCATTTTACAGAACATAAAATGTATTGTTTCCAACTTTTTTCCTATGGTAAATAATGCTAAAGTAAATATCTCTGTGCATGAAACTTTTTGTATATGTTGGAATATCCTTAAGATAAGGCCCCAGAACTAAAAGTACCCTGTCAAAGAGTGAGCATTTCCGGTTCTCCTGCTGTGCTTTGCTGCAACGTTCTCACTCCACATTCCTGGGGCAGGTAGGGGAGGGCCAGCTGGGTTTGGATCATAATCCTGAAAGACACAATCCCAAACACCATAATCTCGAATGTTGAAATCCCTAAAGATCAAAATCCCTAAAGTCTAAAATCTCTGATATTTCAGATGACCACAGTTACAGGGCTGTGTGCACACAATTAGTAACCATAGTGATATACACGTACACGTTTCTCTTTTGACTTATTTCTTTATGGTCTGTCTTCTTATAACTGCTACACCCATGCTGCTGTCGTTAGTTTCCTCAGTGTTTATGCAAAAATACCTATGTTATCATTGCCTATTTTATTGTGTAAAGTGGCCTATGAAATGTTCTGTTGTGTTTTTATGTTTCTCAAATACATACCTTTTAAAAATGTAAATAAATAACATTGACATTATTTTTTCCAGAATTATATTTTTGGGATTTTGATCTTTGGGATTTCAGGATGAGGTATTTGGAGTTGTGACTTTGGGGATGATGACTGACTCCTGTGCCGTCCCACCCATCTTTGCAGCATGGGACCTTGGCATCCCCACCTCGGCCCTGGCTCTACCTGCCCTCACAACGGACCAGGCCAACTCAGTCAATGTGGAGGCAGCGTCAGGTAGACCTGGGGCTGAAACTCAACACTGGTGTTCACCTTGACCTAGCTTCTCTGAGCCTCAAGGTCCTCATCTGGACACCAGTGGGGTTAGGGGCTGAGGCACATCAGCACTAAGCAGGAGAGCTCATTGTTGGCATGCATCAGCTGTGGCTGTTCTCCAGCCCCTCCCACTGTCCACTCATTCTGGCTGCACTCACCCTCTCACTTGCTGCTGATAAACCCACCAAGTGAACCCCTGGGAGGGGCACACCAGCTCCAAGACATCCTGGTACTCCCAGAGTATCTTAGCCAAAGGTTTAACTAAAGTAGGACCAGAAGAATAACCACTCCTTCGATTCTCAGATGAAAGGGTGACACCGTCACACAAGAGTGCCGAAGGTCATGGCTACAAAGTCGTGTCTTTGCCTTAGTTGCTCCCAAGAGCTCAACATGCCTGCACCCTGGGCAAGGAGACCTTCAGTTCAGTGGGAGGTTGTCTCCAGATTCCCCAGTTACCTCCACAGGTGCTGCCAGTGGGGAGGGGCAGTGATGGCACCATGATGCCATTGCAAGGACCCTCTGCAGGGCCTCAGGTATGTTCTAGAAAAAGCAGGATGCTTGGGGGTGGGGTTGCTGAGAAGTGATTTACAGAGTATGTCCCAAAGGAGGGCCTGCAGGGGTTAGGATAGGAAAGAACTGACTCAGCAGTGCAGGCCCCTCTAGAGCCGAGACTCTCCCAGCAGTGCAGGCCCCTCTAGAGCCGAGACGCTCCCAGCAGTGCAGGCCCCTCTAGAGGCGAGACGCTCCCAGCAGTGCAGGCCCCTCTAGAGCCGAGACGCTCCCAGCAGTGCAGGCCCCTCTCTAGAGCCGAGACCCTCCTAGCAGTGCAGGCTCCCTCTAGAGCCAAGACGCTGCAGGGTTAATCAGGGCTGCCCAACAGTCCATCCCCTCTTCTCTCTCCGAAATCAAGAAACATTCCGAATTCCAAAATGCATCTGGTCCCAAGGGTTTCAGTTAAGGGACTGTGGCCCTGTGTAATGCCAGGCAGTGACAAGGACTGTGACTGGGAGCCATCATAAGTCGATGCTGAGTGCCAAAGGGAGGAAAGGAGGCAGCGGTCCTTAAAGGGCCCACTGGGCTCAGATCCCACGCCTGAGCCTCCGCCTCTCCGTGCAGTCCCGGGGATGGCACACAGCCTTCTGCACGAACCGCAATGAGCTGGGCTCCCTCATCACCGCTGGGAGCGCTCTGAGAAAGCAGGGCCCACTCCACGGGGTTCTGCAGGAGAACGGCGAAGGGTGCTGTTCAACCTGCTCAGTCAGTTGCTAGGTGAGGAGAATTTAGTATTCATAAGCGAAAATTTCTAAGTTACTGGAATTAATTATGGGGTTTGATTCTACATTATCCAGAAAAGCCTAGATGCCACACAGACTCATGCTGAAAGCTCCCAGTGCACCTGCACAAACACACCCACACATGCACCCATATCATATACACAAGTGCAAACATGTTCACATTCACGCTCACTCCCACATATTCAGATCATATACACACTTGTGCACACGTGTTCATATTCACACTCCTACACACCCAGATCATACACACATGCACACACTTGTGCATACACATTCATGCTCACTCCCACACACCCAGATCATATACACACTCGTGCACACATGTTCACATTCACGATCACTCATACACACCCAGATCATACACACACTTATGCACACATTCACACTCACTCATACACACACAAATAATATACACACTTGTGCATACATGTTTGTATTCACACTCCTACACACCCAGATCATACACACATACACACACTTGTGCCTACACATTCATGCTCACTCCTACACACCCAGCTCATATACACACTCGTGCACACATGTTCACATTCATGCTCACTCATACACACCCAGATTGTACACACATTCGTGCACACATTCACACTCATACACACCCAAATCATATGCACACTAGTGTACGCATGTACACACTAACACACAAATCATACACACTCATACATACCCCCAAATCATATACACAGTCATGCACACCCTCACACATATAATCCAAACACACAAAAATATATGCATGCGCTCATTCACACACAATCTCACACATACATATACAGCCATGTGGGATTTTTCTGCCATTTTCAGAAATGTAAGTTTTGTAGTTCCTGCTTTTTAAAGACTATAAATCATTTTTAATTTACTTTCATTCTCAATTTTGTTTGTTGTAAGTAGCTTGATTATCATACAGCATCCAACGACACATATTTCCTTTATTTTTTTTGAGATGGAGTCTTGCTTTGTAGCTCAGGCTGGAGTGCAGGGGTGCGATATCGGCTCACTGCAACCTCTGCCTCCTGGGTTCAAGTGATTCTCCTGCCTCAGCCTCCCGAGTAGCTGGGATTACAGACACGTGCCACCACACCCAGCTAATTTTTGTATTTTTAGTAGAGATGGGGTTTCACCATGTTGGCCAGGCTGGTCTTGAACTCCTGACCTCATGATCCGCCCACCTCGGCCTCCCAAAGTGCTGGGATTACAGGTACGAGCCACTGTGCCCTGAATATTTTCATGTTAAAAATGTTTTATTAAAAAACAAAGATGTCCAGAAGAGTTTCAAAGACAGTACTACAACTTCCCACAGACCCTTTCACCAGCTTTCTCTAATGTGAGCATCTTACACAGCAATGATGCACGTGCAGAAACTGAGACACTCACATCGGTGCAATCTCAGCAGCTCACGTCCAAGACCCCAGGCTGCACGGGTCCTCACGTCTTCTTAGTCCCCTGCACCTGTGACCCTTTCTTGGCCTGTCTTTGTTTCACTGCCTTGACACCTTTGCAGAGTACTGCTCAGGTATTTTGCAAGATGCCCCTCAATTGGTGTTTGTGTGATGTCCTCTCTGATTAGATTGGAACTGTGCGTTTGCGGAAGAACACGGCAGAGGTGGGGCGCTCTTCTCATCACGTGCTCTCAGGGGCCACGACGTCATCATGCCTTATCACTGGTGGTCTGGACCTTTATCACCCGGCCAAGGTGAGGCCTGCCAGGTCTCCCCGCTGGAGAGTGACTGTTTTCCTCTCCATGTCCTACTGGTTAAGAGTGAGTCACAAAGTCCAGCATGAGCTCCAACTCCTACAGGAAGGAGCATCAAAGAATTCGGGCACCGCAGTAATTACTGAACATTTAGGGGAGACACTTTGAGACTATACAAATATCTTCTTTCTCTTTAAACTTTGCACATGAATTTTAGCATTCATCAGGGGAGCTTGCCTGCAGCACTGATGGTGATTTTTTTTCTTTTCTTTTCTTTTTTTTTTTTTTTTTTTTGAGACAGAGTTTTGCTCTTATTGCCCAGGCTGGAATGCAGTGGCACAATCTCAGCTCACTGCAACCTCCCAGGTTCAAGCGATTCTCCTGCCTCAGCCTCCCAAGTAGCTGAGATTACAGGCATGTGTCACCAGGCCCAGCTAATTTTGTATTTTTTGTAGAGACAGGGTTTCACAATGTTGGCCAGGCTGGTCTCAAACTCCTGACCTCAGGTGATCCACCTGCCTCAGCCTCCCAAAGTGTTGAGATTACAGGCACAAGCCACTGTGCCCGGCCTGATGGTGATTTTCCCTATTTACTCCACATTTCTTGTTTGGAATTTGTTCCAAGGAAGGCCTGTCCCTTTCAGTCTTTTTTTTTTTTTGAGAAGGAGTCTTGCTCTGTCACCCCAGCTGGAGTGCAGTGGCGTGATCTTGGCTCACTGCAAGCTCCACCTCCCAGGTTCACACCATTCTCCTGCCTCAGCCTCCCGAGTAGCTGGGACTACAGGTGCTCGCCACCACGCCCGGCTACCCTTTCAGTTTTAATTTATTCAATAATTTATTTATAGGCTTACAAATCCATGGACATTCATTTTATTCTTTGGGGTATAATCCGATTTTTGTGTGTGTGTGTGTGTGTGTGTGTGTGTGTTCAAATCATTCTAGCTGTGGCCACTGGGAGCTCTTACATTTTGGCTTCCGTGCCCTTTTGAAATGCCCACATCTTTTTAAAATTTTTATTTTTGAGCATTTTCTTACTTCCCGGGACTACAAGATGCTCTGGGTTCATCTTGTATTTTCTCTCCCACATCCCAATTATCAGCCATTTCTCCAGGGATACTTGGCTCCTTTTATTGAAGATGAAATTTGGAAACTAACATCTGGGCATGGAATGTGCTTGCTGCTACTGGGGTGTCCCCTGTCAGAGGACAAACCCAGGATTTACAGATGTGTGTGCTAAGCCATGTATGAACACGCACATGTGTGTGTGTATATTTAACCTATCTGTATATATGTATTATGTAAACACGAGTTCCCACTGGCATATCTGACTATAAGTGACCACCTCAGGGTCCATTCTGGTCTGTAGATATGTATTATGTAAACACGAGTTCCTGCTGGCATATCTGACTATAACTGACCACCTCAGGGTCCATTCTGGTCTGTATATATGTATTATGTAAACACGAGTTCCTGCTGGCATATCTGACTATAACCAACCACCTGAGGGTCCATTCTGGCTTCCCCACTTGCTTTTCCATGACTTCCTTATCCAGCTGTGAGAATCCTGACTCTTACTACTGATACCATATTGACTTATTTGTGAAACCTTAGTATATATAAAAGTAGTTTCGGCCGGGCGCAGTGGCTCACGCCTGTAATCCCAGCACTTTGGGAGGCTGAGGCGGGTGGATCATCAGGTCAGGAGATCGAGACCATCCTGGCTAACACGGTGAAACCCCGTCTCTACTAAAAACACAAAAAATTAGCCGGGCATGGTGGCAGGCGCCTGTAGTCCCAGCTACTCAGGAGGCTTAGGCAGGAGAATGGCGTGAACCCGGGAGGCAGGGCTTGCAGTGAACCGAGATTGCACCACTGCACTCCAGCCTGGGTGACAGAGCGAGACTTCATCTCAAAAACAAAAAAAAGTAGTTTCAAAATTTCTAACGTGTATTGCTGTGGGAAAAAATTTTACCAGTTGGAGTTTAGTGCTTAGATATGTAGAGTTGTTTGATTCTTTCCAGTATCTAATCAAAACACTGTTTTTGGACTTACCCAGGTCAGCTCCTTTCTGCCCACTCTTTCAGCGCAGGCGTGTCCTGCCGTGGAACACACTCTGGGATTCCTGTGTGGGTCTGTACCCGTCCTGTACCCGTCAGGACCCCCAGGCCCCGACTCTTGATGTTGTTCTTGCTCCTCTTGTTGATCTCGTTGTTCCTACAGTGAGGTCCAGTCCTGTGGGGTTTGACAAACACAGCATCACGTACCCAGCACTGCACAGCCACAGTTCAGCCCCTCGGTAGTAAACTCCTCTCCCCTCACTCACCCACTGGCAAATACTGATCTGTTTCTGTCCCGATAATTGTGTCTTTCCATATACACAAAAATGAAGACTGAGGGTGAGGCCCATGGCCCTGGGAAGCAGGCATAGGTTGGCGGGGTGTGGGCACACAGGGTTACCACGGAAGAAGATCCATGCTGCCCCCACAGCCAAGGTGGGGGACAGGGCAGGACCAGCCCCCCAAAGTGTGAACCTCGCCTGAGGCTATGCCCCACTCTGGAGCAGAACAGCCTCTGCAGAGCTTCCACCGTGCACGTAGGCAGTGCACAGTCAGGCCAGGAAGGGGAGGGCCCCTGTCTGCAGAGACAGGCCCGTCCTGGACAGGAGGGAACAGCATTCCAGGCAGATCCGCCGCCCGCTGCTCTTCCCAGAGTGGCTGTGTCCCCTCTGCAGCGTCCGCACCCAGCCGGCCTCCCCGGCCTCCCTCTGCAGCTGTCCCTCTCCATCCTCCTCTCCTTTCTCCCTCTCCATCCCCCTCTCCTTTCTCCTCTCCATCCCCCTCTCCTTTCTCCTCTCCATCCCCCTCTCCTTTCTCCCTCTCCATCCCCCTCTCCTTTCTCCCTCTCCATCCCCCTCTCCTTTCTCCCTCTCCATCCTCCTCTCCTTTCTCCCTCTCCATCCTCCTCTCCTTTCTCCCTCTCCATCCTCCTCTCCTTTCTCCCTCTCCATCCTCCTCTCCTTTCTCCCTCTCCATCCTCCTCTCCTTTCTCCCTCTCCATCCTCCTCTCCTTTCTCCCTCTCCATCCTCCTCTCCTATCTCCTCTCCATCCCCCTCTCCTTTCTCCTCTCCATCCCCCTCTCCATCCCCCTCTCCATCCCCCTCTCCATCCCCCTCTCCATCCCCCTCTCCTTTCTCCTCTCCATCCCCCTCTCCATCCCCCTCTCCTTTCTCCTCTCCATCCCCCTCTCCTTTCTCCTCTCCATCCCCCTCTCCATCCTCCTCTCCTTTCTCCTCTCCATCCTCCTCTCCATCCTCCTCCTTCTCCCTCTCCATCCCCCTCCTTTCTCCTCTCCATCCCCCTCCTTTCTCCTCTCCATCTCCCTCTCCATCCCCCTCTCCATCCCCCTCTCTTTTCTTCATGACTCTTTCCCTTTCCTGCCACAACTGAGCTGAGTGGAGGTGTTTTTCGCTGCTTGCTGACTTTATTCAACTTCAGGTTCTTGACTTTAAAGGTGGATGCAGGAAATGTGTGTCTTGTGTCACACGTGGAAATGTCGCTGAAATAAGTTACTCTTCACTGATGTGGCCTCGAGGGTTTTCTGCTGGGTTTCTGGACCTTGTAAGCAAAGCAGACCCTCACCCGACTGACCTCCCGGCTGTGATGACCTGTGTTTCTATCCCACACAGGGAGGGTGTTTATGGTCTGAAGTGAGGCCTCGTTAACTCCTCAAGAGTCGATTGAAGCACAATTTATTAGAGCCCAGAAATCATGGTAATCCATTCCCACAAGCACACGGCACAGCTAAACCAGCTCCAAGGAGGGTCCGAGTGTGGCCACAACTGCACCCCAGGCCCACTGTGCCAGCCGCTGGAGAGCGTGGGGCCCCTTGGCCCCTAAAGGTTTCCTGAAAAATCACTGACATGAGACAGATGGATTAATAGGAGAAAAGGTATGCAAATTTATTTAATGTGTACATATGAGAACCTTTAGAACGAAGACCCAAAGATGGGGGAAATTGTCCATTTTTATGTTTAGGTTTTATAAAGTATGAACAGTCCTCTAAAAAAGGACTGGACACAAAGGGCTTGATCTAATGTGAATAGACTGAGTGGGAACCCAGCAAGGTCTGTCTAGATTTGTCTTCGTCTCTGAGCATTTTCTTCTCTGGGCGTGGGGCAGGGCCCTCTCTGGAATGACAGTGTCATGACCGACAGTCAAACAGGGATGTCGGATCATTTCTCTCTAGTCAGTTCTTATATAGAAAGGTAGACGGAAAACTGAGGAATATTTTTAGGTTTTCTGACCAGCTCTGGGGAGAAGGGGTTCTGATTTCTGTGACCGGCCTTAGGGAAAAAGAGTCTGGTTTCTATGGCGCCTTGGGGGAGAATGAGACTGAGAGACAGGAGGGCAGGAGAAGGTCAGAGAAAACTTTTGCTTCTGAGGCTGCTGCTGAGGCCTTCATTTTGGGGCGTTGTTTTCTGAGCCCCAACAAGAGGAAGGAAGCCTCTCCCTCCAGGGGTCAGTCCTGGGCCTCAAGGGCACCCTCAAAGCAGGCAGCTCAGCTCACAGAGCTCCCCTCGGCCATGTCCTCCACCTGCTCTTCCTTGGTCCAGCACCTCACCTGCCCACACCTGCCCACACCTGTCTGGAGAGTCCCCAAGGTTGGAGAGCTGCTGAGTCAGCTGGGCCGAGCACACAGCGCAATACTTCCTTGTGCCTCCTCACCATGATGGGCGACATCAGAAATTTTATGGATGGGACAAGAAGAAGCTGGGCTGACAAGTCCAACAGAGTGGAGCCAGCAACAGGCTTTTACTCTCCTCTCTGTCTCTTTTTCTCTCTCCCCCACCGCACCTCCATCCGCTCCATTCTCCTCTCTGCACATCAGCTTCCCAGACACTATTCTTGGTTTCTGTGGCTCCCAAACTGAAGCTTCCCCACAGTGGCTGTAACTATCCAGAACTGGGGCCACACTTGGGCCTCCAGGCAGGGGATCTAGTGATCACATTCTGGTCATCTCATCAGGCCAGCTCTGCTGAGCTCTGCCCTCCTTATCTCTCCTCTCCCCTCGAGCCCTCACCCTGGTTACCTGCACGAGTAAACTTGCCCCTAACCGACCCCCTTTCCTCCCTCTGTGTCCCTCAAGCCAACACTAACTCTGGCAAAAATGACCAGCCTGGCCGGGCGCGGTGGCTCATGCCTGTAATCCCAGCACTTTGGGAGGCTGAGGCAGGCAGATCACGAGGTCAGGAGATCGAGACTATCCTGGCTAACACAATGAAACCCCATCTCTACTAAAAATACAAAAAATTAGCCGGGCAAGGTGGCGGGTGCCTGTAGTCCCAGCTACGCGGGAGGCTGAGGCAGGAGAATGGCGTGAACCCTGGGGGGCGGAGCCCGCAGTGAACTGAGATCGCGCCTCTGCACTCCAGCCTGGGCAACAGTGAGACTCCGTCTCAAAAAAAAAAAAAAAAGACCAGCCTGAAGCAGAGATTGGGTCCCAGCCTGGCTCTGCATGGCCCTCCACTCCCGCCTCACCTCACAGACAGAACGCTGCCCTGTGGAGGGGTCCTTGGACCCTCTTGGTGGGTGCCAAGGCCTGAGTGGTGAGAATAGTCCAGGGGCTGGCACTGCGTGGGAAGGGTGAGCTCAGAGAGCAGGGGAGCCTGATCCTGCAGGTCGACTTCTGTCTTCTAAGAGAAATGAAAAGCTGGGGATTTTAAGGAAAGGAATGCCTTGACCCAACCCTCATACCTTACATAATAATTAACTTAAAAGGAATCATAGGTTTAAACAGAAAATCTATATAAGAGGTTTACAGTTTAATTTAAAAACTATAATAGGTTTATAGTTTTTAAATTAAAATTTTAAATATAGTGGTTTATAAAACTTTGAGAAGAAAACAGAAAATCTCTATGAATGCTGCAAAAGTCACTGTTGAGAGAATGAAAACACAAGACATAGAGTTGGAGAAAATATTTGTGAATCACATATCTGGCAAAGGAATTGTATCTAGAATAAATAAAGAACTCTCAAAATCCAACAGTAAAAACACCAAATAATCCAATTACAAACTGGGGAAGGACTTGAACAGATGCGTCACCAAGCAAGGGATATGGATGAGAAATAAGCAGGTGAAAAGATGCCACCAGGGAGGGTTAACCTAATAAGCAGGTGAAAAGATGCCACCAGGGAGATGTAAATTACAGCCACTAGGAAACGCTTTTCATTTATTCCAGGATGGCTGAAATGTAAGCACGGAAAATGCTGGGTGCGCACAAGAACATGGAGCAGCAGGCACTCATTCCTGATTAGCAGGAGTGCAAAATGAAGTGCCGGCCTGTGGTGTTTTCTTATAAAGTTGAGCATACGCTTCCCATATGACTCAGCAATTGCACTTCTGGGTATGTACCCAAGAGAAAAAAAGCTTATGTTCACACAAAAACCTACAACGCAAATGCACAAACAGCTCTATTCAACAATCATCCCACCCTGGAAACAACCCAAATATGCTTCAGTGGCACAGGCGCCTCCACGCAGAACCCTACACAGCACTCAGCACTGACGGGGAGGGAGCGGCGGACGCGTGGTCGGCTCGGCGGGTCGCGACGTACCCAGAGCGAGGAGCTGGTCTCCAAGTGCTGCCAGCTGCGTGATTTCCTCTTCAAAAGACAAAACCACAGGGAGAGCTGCCGGGGCTGGGTGTGGGGAGTGTGACTATGAACGGAGTTCTGGGGGTGATGTAACTGTTCTGTATCCACAGTGTTGCTACATGAATCTATAAATGTGTTAAATTCATAGAACTGTACACCAAAAAATAGCAGTTTTGCTGAATGTTAATTCAGAAATGAAATTAAAATTTTAAATTAACAACAAGCAACTTTACAAGGGAAAAAAACAACAACAACCTCATTTCCTCCCCACAAAGCCACCTCGTGAGCCTGGGTGGTGTCTAGCCAGTCCTACTGCTGAACCTGCTCTGACCTGGCCTAAGGGTAGGACTCGAGGCTGGGAGCCAAGGGCCAACCACAGGACATGCAGCAAGACCCACTTCGCTGGTCTGTCATGCACACCGCACCAAGTCTGTGTTCAGGATAAACCGGGGCACACTCTGAGCTGGGCCTGTCTCCGGCTTCAACCAAAAAGCCTGAGCTCTGGCAGGTGAAGGACCGGGCGTTTCTATTGGGCTATGGACTTGTCTAGGAGGCAGCCACCTCTAAGCCACCCAGGATGGTTTCGGTTGTGTTTGGATGGAGTTCTGAGTTTTGCCAGTTAAAATTCCTTCAGGAGCTCTCTATGGGGGTAAAGTGCAAGATTTGGGGTGGAAAAATGACAAGTGAGAGGACTGGAAGGAACATTATGGACTGTTCTCCCTTCTGCCTGCAGAGATGGGGAGCCTCTCCCAGGCCATGCGGAAGACCTCACAGGAGGACCAACTGCTGCCTTTCAGCCTGGCCTAGGGAAGAGCCCCTGACTCAGCCTCGGTAGGAGGAGGTGGGCTGGAACCAAGTTTCCCTGCATCAATCCAGGCAGGCAGCCCCGAACAGTGCACTCCAACATGGGATAGTGAGCCGGCTTGGGGGACGGGAGCTGTCTAAACAGGAGCGTGCAACCCCCATGCTGGGAGCTCCCCAGGGTCACAACTACCCAGAGTCAGAGCTGCCCAGGGTCACAGCTACTCGAGGTCAGAGCTACCCACAGTCAGAGCTGTCCTGGGCATCAGAGGAGCAGAGGTAGGAAGGGCTGGCTTCAGGTGAGAGTTATGCTACAAAGGGTCTTGAAAGCCAGTGTTGTTGACAGGGTAAGGTGCCTGGGTAATAGCACGGGAAGAAAAAGGCTTAGAGTTGGAGGGGAAAACATGAACTGGAGTTGGGGGAGCGCACCTGCCCCCCTCAGAGACCACAAGGCCTCCCCAGGGCTGGGCTGTGGCTGCTGGAGCTCCCAACCCATGCCAAGTGTCAGAGCCTGGGCAAGACCCTCTGGGGCAGCCTGGGACCACCAGAGGTCAGAGCTGGAGGAGGCTCAGCTGGGGCCCTTGCACCAGGCAGGAGGCCCAGAAAACAGACAGTGCTCTTGAACTGTAGGAAAGCAGCTCCATAGAGAGGCAAATCCCACTCCAGCTCAGGCAATACTCAACTACATGGATGTGCATGCTCTCAAGGGGGCTTTGGGGCATGTGGTGTCGGCATTGGACCCAAATATGGCTCAAAGCTTTCCTTTACCATAGTATTTCTTTATTTTTCTTGCAGATTGAGAAGGGTTAGGGAGGAGTTTAGGGAAGTGAGTGAAGCAGGAAGGTGCTGACCAAGGGAAGTTAATTCCATACAGAGGAGGATGGGGGGACAGAAAGGCAGGAGGAAGAGGAGGAGGAGAATCTTCGCACAGGGGGTGTCAGCTGATGGGGGCAGCATGGGTGCCCACAGAGCCCTTTAGCGGTCGTTGGTTGTGTGCAGAGAGGCCACAGCAGGCGAGGCGGGCAGTGTCTACCAGCCCCAAGGAGACACCAAGAATCCCTGTCCTTAGGAAGTCCCCTCTTCCTTCTCTTGAGTCTCATCTCGGAAAGAGGGAGCTGTCAGTCAGAGCTCAGGCCAAACACTGGGGCTAATAGGGGTGAGAACAGGGACCTGTGGGGTCCTCACCTCTGTCCGCTTCTCACCTTTCTGGCTCAGGCCAGGCTCAGCCCGCAGTGGTCTACTGTCCTTCTATGTCATCTATCTACCTACCCACCTATCTAATCATGCCATCTATCTCATCTATTTTTTTCTATCAACCATCTGTCATATATCTACCTACCTACCTTTCCATCTATCATCTAGTTCATCTATTGCTATCTATTATCTAATTTGCCTATCAAGTATCTATCCATCATCTATTTCTATCATCTATCCATCACCTGTTACCTATCACCCATATACCATCTATCCCTATCTATCGTCTATCTAGCCAGCAATCCACCCATCATCTACTTCATCTGTTTCTACCTGTCTCCCACCGCCTCTCCCCACCCCTCACCAGAGAGTATGCAAGCACGACCACGTCAACAGGCCCTAAAGCCACAGGTTCACACAGCACGGTTTCTGCTCCATCATGTGTTTGGGGTGGGGGGCAGCAGAGCTGGGGGAGAAGAGATAAAGGAATTATGTCAAACAGGGACTGTCTTGTCTGCCTCAAGGGCCTTTCCTCATCTATAAAGCAGATTTTTTCTTGTAGAGCACCACGAGAGCTGTGAAATGTGAGTGAGGGGTGAGGCAGGCCATGGGGCCTTCCACAAGGTGGGCAAGATGGTTGTCTCTGGGGAACCAGCTGGCCAGAGGGGGCCAAGTGCCAACCGGTCTGGATTGGTAAATCGAGCAAAGCAGCAGGCAGAAGTTTACAGAGGCAAGTATCAGCGCCAGGGGTGAACGCTGGGATTTTTCAAATCCAAGAGGCATTTCAAGTAAGGGGAAAACCTCCCCCGGGGCTGGGCTGAGAAGCTAGTCGGGTGATGGGATGAGTGAGAATGACAAGTTGCATCTGATTGTCCTGGAGACCTGGCTGAGAACTCTGTGTGAGTCTCTCAGGTAGACGGTTACACTTGTTTTCAGTGAGCGTCAGTTTCCATAGAGAACTGTATCGTGATCGCCAAGAACCGAGGGGGCCCAGGAATGCCCCAGCAGTGGTCTGGAAGGGCTTGTGGGGCTGGGCAGGAGGTGGATGGGGACCGGGTGCAGGCAGAGGAAATTCAAGGGAACAGAGGCAGAGAGATGGTGCCGTCTGGGGAAAGCAGCGCACCCAGGACAGAACAGGCCTGAGAGCCACACACACTCACAGCAGCTTCCCAAAATGTTTGTTTTCCATGCACCAAGATGCTCCCCCAAACCCTCTGCAGCCTGTTCCCTGCCTTGGGGGTCCTGAGGGCCACCCTTCAGGTCTGGGGTTCAGGTCGCTGTTCCTTTCTCGGCGCCCCTGGTGTGTCCATGGGATGAGCTGACTGGCCCACCTAGTGGGAACCTGTGCACCGCGTTTTGTGCGGCCCAGGGGAGGAGGCTTTGCCTTTCCTGGAGCCCACTTTATCAAGGGAAAGCCTGAACCCTGGGGCCGGCCAGGGCAGTGAGCTAGGGTGGAAGGCAGTGCTGGTCATGGAGGGCCAGTGTCCAGCCCTCTGTTCACCAGCTCCAAGAGTGATTCTGGAAACAGAGCCCAGTCCCTGGGCCCAAACCTTTGCCTCTGCCCTTCTTTCTCTCTACAAATTAGAGGCCACGTCCCTCGCCACTGAAGCCTTGTACCCTGACCCACTGTCTGAACCTGATGGAGTCTAAATGCAGTGAGCAGGTGCCAACCTTTCCTGGAGCTCTGCAGAGGCAAGGAGGGGGTGGATGGAAAGACGGGAGTCCCTCCCCTTAGGTGAGGAGAGGAACTAGGGCCCGGGGAGATGCCCAGGCCTGGCGGCCGGTGCACGTGGGTTCCCTGTGGCCAGCGGGCGGCACTGCAGGAGAGCTCAGAAGCAGTGGCCTGACCTGCCCCCGGGGGAATCCGCCCACCCCACCGCAGCAGCCTTTCCTGAGGGTCCCTAAGGGCTGTGAAGGGTGGGCTCAGGGGGAGGGGTCAGGCCACACCAGTGGGTGCAGGGATGGCTGTGGCCACGGGAGGGTGTCCAGGGAGGAGGCCGGAGCTCAGGCCCACTCTGCACCACCCAGCCCACCACCTCCCCCAGCTTTCTCTTCCTTCGTGCACATTCTGGGGCTCATTTAGCACACCTGGCCAGGCTTTCACGCCTGTTTCATGGGTGAGACCTGGAGGCCAGGTCAGCTGCAGAACCCAGGGCACACGCAGCAGCCAGCACTGCAGCAGGTGGCCGTCTGTGGCCGGGGCCAGCGCGGGCCCACTGGGCCTTGGAGGAGCCTTGCTGCTGACTCTGCCCCCGTCCTGTGGCCTTAAGTCCGCCCAGAGCGCTCGATCTTCCGTCCGCCAGGCCAAGGATGCATGCAGAGTAAGGGTGTGTGTGTCTAAGCGTGTGGGTGTGTGGGTGTGATGGGGTGTGTTCTATGTGAGAGCATGTGTGTAGTGTTCATATGCCCTCTGTGCGTGAGTCCCTGTGTGTGATATTGTGTTCTCGGTGTGAGTTCATGGGTATGATGGGGTGTGCTCTATGTGAGAGCATGTGTGTAGTGTTCACATGCCCTCTGTGCGTGAGTCCCTGTGTGTGATGCCTGTGTTCTCGGTGTGAGTTCATGTGTGTGATGGGGTGTGCTGTGTGAGAACATGTGTGTAGTGTTCATGTGTTCTCTATGTGTGATGCCCATGTTCTCGGTGTGAGTTCATGTGTGTGTGCATGTGTGTGTGTGAGTTATTGTGTGTGTGTGTGAGTTCATGTGTGTATGTGTGAGTTCGTGTGTGTGTGCGCATGTGTGAGTTCATGTGTATGTGTGTGAGTTCATGTTTGTGTGTCAGTTCATGTGTGTGTGAGTTCGTGTGTGTATGTGTGTGAGTTCGTGTGTGTATGTGTGTGAGTTTGTGTGTGTTCGTGTGTGTGCATGTGTGTTCGTGTGTGTGTGAGTTCGTGTGTGTATGTGTGTGTGAGTTCGTGTGTGTTCATGTGTGTTCGTGTGTGTTCGTGTGTGTGTGAGTTCATGTGTGTTTGTGTGTGAGTTCGTGTGTGTGTGAGTTCGTGTGTATGAGTTCATGTGTGTGAGTGTGAGTTTATGCTCTTGTGTGTCAAAACATGGTATGATGTGGCTGTGTTCTCTCTGTGGGTGAAAACGTGTGGGTGATGTGGTTCTTTGTGAATCTGTGTGATGTGGCGCGTTCTCTGTGTGAGTGTGTGTGGTGACTGTGTCTGGGTGTGTCTCTGGGTATGTGCGTGCTGTGTGTCTGTAGTATGTGTTCCTGTGTCTCTCTAAGCTGGTAGCTTCATCTCGTCCATGTTCTCTGATACTCAAAGGAATTTTCTCACAAGTGTGTCCACAACATGGCCCTGTGCCATTTCTCCTGCTTTGGGGAGCACCAGTGTCTGCAGAGAGAAGCGTCTGGTTGCCCCACTTTCCCCCATACACAGCCCAGGACACACCCTCGTGGGTGAATGTGGTGGGCTCCACTCTGACCTCAGGGTCTGCCTCTCACCAGGGATCCATATCCACACAAAGGTCCAGAGCAACAGCTGGCACATCGCCTTCCTTCCTCCACCGTTCCCACTTATTCTTCAACCAGCCCTAACCAGGCAGGGAGCCCAGGTCCCACGGAAAATCTCTATGAGAAAGTAAGACAGAGGGCAGACCTCCGCAATGGTCCCCAGAGAACCAGTCGGCACTGACACCAGGAGCAGGAACTCACCCTTTCCCAGAGGCAGGCAGGGAAGGTCATCCTTGCCCAGAGACCTCACCTAGAGTGGGGTCCCAGCCCTGCAAGGGACCCCTAGGAAGGGGAAAGGAGCCACTTGTGTGTCCTTGCTTCCTACGGAGCCCTCACACGGAGCACATGGCCACTTCGGTCTGGGTCTCTCTGTGCTGCTCACTGCGCTGGTGGTGTGTGCTGCGGAGGTCTCTGGGGAGGTCCCAGGAGTGAGAATGGACCAGGCCCAGGGTAGAGGTGCAAGAGGGTCCTGCCCTTGGCTCCCTCCCCCAGTACAGGCCAGTCAAGGTGGAGAGGAGGCCCCAGCTTGTCCAGCTGGTGGAGGCTAGCCAGGGGACTGACATGGTGTCACTCTAACCCTCATTTTTCTCAGCCCTTCCATTCCTTATGACTTCTTGCTTGGAGAACCCTGACACCATCCCTGCTGACACTGGAGATATTCCAGAGAGGCCGATTGTCACTGAAAGGGAATGCTCAGTGAACCCTCTGAGCCCTCTTTGACTTCAGAAGCAATAGTATCACAGCTCACAAATTCAGTAGAAAGTCCGAGTTGCATCAGTTTGGAAGTCATGCGGTCAGGCTTCCTGTACCCGGAGGGTGATTCAGCCACAGAAGGCTCTGGGCTGTACCCCACCCACCCCTGGCCTTCAGGGCCCAGCCACATTGAGGCTGCAGGCGAGCCTGGCCCCCACGCCTGAGAGCCAGATTCCATTCCCTGGCAGCCTCACCTTGGATTGGACAGGGAGGGATCCTAGGACACCAGCCTCATCTATCCTCCCTGAGACACCCCAGAACCTCACAGCCTGTGGGAAACACCAGGGCATGGAGGGTCAAGCCTACAAAATCCCCCAGTAGGTAATTAGGATAAGGTGAGCACTGGCCCTAGCTGACTCAGGCCAGCCCCCCAAGCAGCCAGACAACGTGAGAAGTGATGGCCACATAATGCTCTGGGTGTCTCAAGGAAAGTCCAAGAGCAGTGGCACTCCGGGCTGCATCCTTGGAGTAAGCACAGAGCAAGACCCCAGCATGCTTTGCAGACCCCACCTTATGAGCCCTGCACCCCACTGCTCCGGGAGGGGTCAGCACCCCCATGCCAGGGCTGGTTTTCGGGGTGGGTGCCTGGACAATCTGAAGGACCTTTCAGCCACAAGGTGCTGAGTACTCTGCAGAGGATGCTGGGGATTAGCACAACAAGCTCTGCTCCTTCAGGCTGTGTGAGGCCTGAAAGCTCCTAAAAATCAGAGGAAGGGCCATGGCAGAGCCTGGGCCAAGGGGACGGCTCACAGAGGGGACTGGCTGCTTGGCATTAGCCCAGGCTTCTCCCACTGCTGCTGCCTCAACTGCTACTGCCCGGAGTCTAAGCCCACTTTGTTGACAAGTACCCGTTCTATAGAGAGCCTCACCTAGCTCCAGGTAGAGGCAGAAAAGTGTGTGCAGATCAAATGGCCCAGCTGGCAGCAGAGCCAAAAGTCATGCTTACTTGCTGGCCAGCCTTGCACAAGGCACCAAGGGTCACCTCTGCAGCCTTCAGATCCTGCCCTCTGTGAACAGTCAAAAAGAAGGTGTTAGAAGGAGCTAGAGGATGCAAGAGTGGCCAAGGGGCACAGAGGAGGGTCAGGTTACACTAGGAGGGAGGAGAGGCAGCCTTTGCATTCTCTAGGAGAAGCAGGGCGGGAGACTTTGGAGCCCAAGTCCCTGATGGGACATGGGGGAACCTGGGGGGACAGGAGAGTGTCTTTGATAGGCCAGCCCAGTGCCTCTTACCTTCAGGAGGGCGCCTGAGCTGTGAAGTCTGCCCCTGTTGCTCAGAGATAGTTCCCTCCAGCAGGAAAACCTCTTTGAGGTGAGTTACGGCTTCTGGAGGCACAAGGATGGGCTGAGGTCACCAGGCCTTGCCTGTCCACCTTACCTACCCTGAAGTGCATGGCCTTTCTTAGGGACAGAGCCTCTCCAGTTAATCTTAGGGCCTTGGCCAGGAGCCCAGGATGGGGCAGCATGGGCACAACACTTACTAGATGGTCAGGCCAGGGGAGCAACTGGGACCCTCCCCTCCAATTCAAACCATGTGTGTGACGTATGTGCACGTACATGTGTGTATGTAATGTGAAGTCAGATGTGAGTGTGCATATGCATGGACGTGCTAATGTGAGTGTGCATGGGTGTGGGCATGTATGTGCACGCATGTGGACGTGAGTGTGCGTGTACATGTGTGAATCTGTGTGCACACACAAGTATGCATGGGTGTGGGCATGCGTGTATGTGCACGCATGTGGATGTGTGT
Organism: Pongo pygmaeus; assembly: GCF_028885625.2. NCBI lineage: Eukaryota > Metazoa > Chordata > Mammalia > Primates > Hominidae > Pongo > Pongo pygmaeus. Next base: position 101,458,585 of record NC_072392.2, on the reverse strand, counting down.
GAGTTGCCCTAGCACATGTTTGTGCATATGCTTGTGTGCACCCAGGCTAGGCTGCTCTCTCTCCTGGTTCTGTTTCAGGACAGGCCGAGTGAACCAGGGCGAGCTCTTCTCTCCCTCTGACGGCCCCTCCCCAGGAGCGGGACCTGGGACCACGGTTCCTTCAGCCATCAGACCCTAAGTCCCAGGGCACAGGGTCGGAAAGCTTCTAAGGACCCATGAAAATATAGAAACTGGGGGAAAATAACTCTTATTGGCCCGACATATGAAAAGAAAATTGCTTTTGAGCTTCCGGGAGATCTCCCCAGGTTTTGTTTTGGGGATTTCCTGGGAAGGGCGTGTTTCTGAAGAAGACTCTTGCCCAGCCCAGTTCCCTTCTGCTCCCCTGGAGCTCCCCATCCAGCCAGGAGAGGCCACTGGTCAGGGAAGAAGGTCCAGCCCAGCTCAGACTCCCCAGGGAGGGCCCCAGCCCAGCAGAAGGGCCATGGAAACCATGTCAGTCTCCCTCAGCGGCTGCCCTGGGTTTACATGTCCCCTTAGGGATCTCAGGCTGTCAACCTTCTAGTCAATTCTGAGCTGAGTTTTTCTGGAGCTTTATATTCAACACTGACTTTGCCCCCCCTTACCTCTACCCCCACCCTAGAAATAGAAACCTGAGGTCAGGAAGCGCTGAGGGTCCTTGGGTTTGGTGTCGGGGAAGACACCGTGCTGACTCACACCCACTAGGCCTCGAGCCCAAAAGTCACTTCTCTGTGACCTGTGACAAGCATCTAGAGCCACGTCCCCTTCCCTGTGCTAACCGAGTGACACCAATTGGCTCCCAGCCACCGCTGGGCCTCAGGCAGTTGCAGTGGCTTCAGCACTGGCTTTGCTGAGCCAGTGACGGCGACGGCACCTCCTGGATGTGAAATGTGCCAACACCCTGGCGTCGGTGACTGTACAGCATGGTGTGAAATTTCTGTTTTACTGCTCCATGACCACATAGGTCTTGGTTTTTTATGAGTAAAGCAGAGACCATGTTATACCCAAGCTCTCTGGGTGGCACCCACAGCTTCCTCAGCGGGGTAACGGCGATGGGTGGACAACTGGCCCACAGGCGAACTGCATGTCCCCCACAGCAAGCATCGCTGAGCTGCACTGACTAGTTCAGGCCCATGCGTCACGGGCATTTTTCTGAGCCAGCTCCTCTGGTTCATGAGAAGGTCTGAATTCAAGAAATGAACCCCCAGCAATTAGCAACGTACACAGAATCAAAGGAGCATAGTTTTAGTTGTCCTCCCGGGCAGCTTTGCCAGTCCGGGTATGAGGTAAAGCCAGAGGGACCCTGCCTCACCCACGCGCCCCAAGAGGGGTCCAAGGACCACCGACTGTCCCCACTTCCCTGGAACTGAGGATGAAGCTGATTCATGTGTTTCCTGTGACAGCCACGACATCATCATATCCGCTCGGAGAACTATTTTTAACTGATTTATGTATTTCTTGTATGAGGAAGACACCAACTTCTCCTTTAGTCTGTTTTACAGGAAAGTGTTGCAACTGTGCTCAGCTCAGCAATATTAATCGCCACAGAGCACCCTCCAAAGTCTTGCAAAAATTAATAAAGTTGGAAATATGAGTCAGGTTTGGATGCCACTCATCCTGAAAAAGAAGAAACTCAGTAATAGTTACCTTCTTCTGTAGAATCAACAAGCCCAGTTTGCGAAAGAGCTCACTGTGTCTTTAAATTTCTGTGGCGTGCCCACAGAGGAAGGCGTTCCGACCTCTGCTGCTGCTGCAGCTCCGGGGCACTGACCACATAGAGCTGGTTGCTGCACTTGCATTGCTTGCCCGAGAGCTAGTCACCGCGGGCATGGGCGGGGCTGCCAAGGGCCACCTGCCTGCCAGAGCCAGTGTGCCTGTCCTTAAGGCTAGGGGCTCCTGAGGACACAGACACTCCCCTCCTCTTTCAGACAAGGACAAGCTCAGGGACATGGGCGGTTTGGGCTCAGGCTGACCGGGAAAGACCCATAGAAAGTTTGGTGTGCGCTCTGGGTTGCGGGGGCCCGGTGGGGGGTGGGCTCCAGGATCCCATCCCAGGACGCGTTCATTCAGCGGCACTCACACCCCCAGCACCTGCTCCCGGCTGGCGCCGAGGCTTCTTTCGCTTTTCTTAGCATCTCCCCATCACTCACTTGATTCCAACCAACAACCACTTATGTGCCAGCTACGCGCCAGGTTGATGAGCAGCAGTTAAAGGGCAGCCAGGAGCAGCTGGGAGAGGAGGGGCTGGAGGAGGAAGAGGGGTCCAGGACCCAGGGGCTCACAGGGCATCCCGAAGTCTCTGTGGAGACCTAGGGTTGGGGCTGCAGCAGTGGGGTCGGGGGGCAGCCAGAGTTCCCGGTAGACCTGGGAGGGGCCTGGTCAAGAAGGAGGGGCCGCAGAGCCAGGGTTAGGACAGACTGTGAGGGGGCCTCTTGTTGGGACAGCGTCCCCTCGGAGCAAGAGCCCGGGGAGTGTGGCCGCCTCGCTGTGACCTCTGGCCGTGCAGGCCTCTGGGGAAGGTGGAGATGTTTTCCCCTTTTCAGAGCACGCAGGTGTTACCTGCCCACAGAGTGGGAAGTGGGGTACTTTCACCTGCACCGCACAGGTGAGGAAGCTGAAAACCCAAGCCGCCTCCCTCTGTCCTGAGGTCACCAGATGGAGTGGCGGGGAGGGGCTGCTGAGCACACTTGGTCTCACTCTGGCTGAGTCACCTGGAGGCTTTGGGAAACAGATTTTCTTCCCCATTCCAGCTGTACTGCCACCCTCCTCTCTTCTAGAAGAGGTGAGAAGAAGAGGGGGGCGGAGGTGCAGGCAGAATCACTTGGAGGTAGGGGGACCCCCAGGGCCTGAGTCAGGGCTCTGTGAGGCCCCCTGGTTCTTCACTCACTGTGAGCTGAGACGCAAGCTGAGTCGTCCACAGGAAGATGCCCTCTTACTCTGAACAACCACTCTTTCAAAGAGGAAACCGACGCTCAGAGAGGCTCCCCAAAGCAATCTCCAGCCACCATGGGCAGGGCATGGACTCCAGCCCAGGAAGCCTGGCTCCAGAATCATGCTCCAGGCCTCTAAGCTGTAATTTGTGTCCTCCAGGGCTCACAATATCTAAGATTTAATGTGGAAAAATGGTTCTATTCTGTTTCACCCCATGCCCCAAAATGAACTTAAAGGCAAAAAAAAAAGAAGAATTATAAAGTTTGGAAGAAAATACAAGAGCATTTTGGTATAAAAATGCAAAATCCAAAGACTTAAAGGAAACCATTTGACTACTTAAAATTTAAAAAGTTTTATGTGATGAAAAAAACCTTAAAAAGGTAAAATAATAAGCAGCAGACTGGGAATGAATATCTGCAATGTAAACACAAAGTACTGATATTCATCATATATAAAGAACTCCCACAAATCAACAAGAAAAAAGCAAATGACTAGCTAGAAAAGTGGTAAAGGGTAAAAACAGAAACATAGTCAAACAAACTAATGAATATCACAAAATATCCAACCTCCCTATTAATTACAGAAATAAGAAATTGAAAAATATTTTATGACAAAATCTGTGTTGCTTCAGTGAGGAAGGGATCCATTGACATGCTGTATGCAGGGGTGTGAGTGGGAACAGCCTTTTGAAAGGTGATTTGGAGTCTCTATCACAAGTTTAAATGCACCTGCCCTGAGACCCCCATCCCTGGGAAGACATGTCTGTGCAGATGTCTAAGGCACACGTCTGGAAACAGTGAAGACCTGAGAAGAACAATCCTTAAGGGACCCAGCCCCTGAGTGTTCACCTTCCAGGGAAACTGGTCCTCATGGAGAACTTGGAGCCCTGGTGGGGTGGTTGCTGGGGTCTAGGGCCTTTGTCAAGGTTCACCCCAGGCTGGGCTTGGAGGGCAGGGAGGCTGCTAGTATCTGGGTGGCTGCCTGAGCCTGCAGATCCCACACCCAGCTGCCCCAAGGAGCTACCGTCCACCTGGTGGAGACTCAGGCTGGGCCCAACTCAGAACTAGGAGTAAGGCAGTGAAGCAGGGATGGGGTCCTGCGGAGGGGGCGGTAGGGTTTGGCCCTCCTGGTCTGGGGTACCTCCCCGGGCAGCACACTCCCTGTGTCCCACCCCAACCTCCTGCTGCTTTTTCTGGATCCCCCCGTCCCCCGTTCCCCTCCAGGCTGGGCTTCCCACTGTCTTGTCTTCCCACTGACTCAGCAACCATCCTTCCCATGGGGGCAGCAGCATCACTGCCTTCTCACGTGGAATCCCAGGGAGCTGCAGTCCCCACCCTGCCTTTTGGAGAGTTCTGTCTCTAATTGTATGTGCCCTATCAGCCTGTTATTCAATCCAGACGCCTGTGAAATTTGCAGTGGGATCGTTCTGTGACGGGCGGTGGGCAGCCCAGGCAGGGCTCCCGTTTCGTGCATCATCCCGCGAGGTCTGAGAAGGGTGTGGCTCCTTCCCTGGGAAACAATATGGGACTTGTTCCAGGTGTTTTTCCACCCGGAGCCAACACCCGTCACTTTGCAACCCCCTGGGGAAGTGTGCATGGGGGGAGTGCTGAGCTGCAGTGGGGGGGGCAGAGGGCTCAGGCTGGACCACCCCTGCACCTTCCACAGTGAGGCCGCCCCTCCTGAGCCTCTGGCCCCTGGCATATCCTCGCTCCCTCACCCAAGCCCCATGAGGATTCAGTAGCTTGAGAAGGACCCTCTGCTCACCAGAGGTTGCAGTGACTGTGAAAACATCCTCCTCTCCTCTTCCCCCTATTCTTTCCTGGACCTTGGGACACTTCTGGGAGCCAGCGACCTCCCCCAACAGAGTCTTCTCCACGGGGCAGCCACGGGGACTTTGAGGATACCAGGTCCTCACCCAGGCCCCCGTCTCAGAGTCAAAGCCGTAACTCTCATAGCACAGCGGCCTTCGAGGTGCCCTCTTGTCACCCGCCAAGGGGTGCCGGCACTGAGTGCGAGGATTTGACTTCCCACCCCACAAGAGGAAATCAGGTCCTTTCCCAGGGGCCATGCCAGGCCCCAGCACCTCTGCTGACCTGGCTCAGTGCGTCGGGGAAAAGGGGTGCCCAGCCTCCTCTGTGTCTCCAAGTCAGGGGCATCCCAAGGCACCTCACTTGGGTGCTCTCAGAAAAGCCAACCCTGAATCTCAGAGCCACCAAAGGCAGGCAGGATTCGAGACTGCCCTCAAGTATGACTCTGGAATGTAAAGAGGAAAAGACGATTTAGGTTAACATGGGACACAGCCCGTTTCCCGCCCAAACCAAGGTCCGGGGGGACTTCTCATCCCCAGCAGGGGGTGTGCCTACAAAGAACAACCACAAACTGGGGTCATTTCCAAAAGAAACACTCCCGGCTTCCTCCAGGGGCAGAGACCGAAGGGTCTGGGGGAGGAGGCTGGGGTGGGCAGAGGCCCGAGGTAGGGAGGTCCAGGGGCACATCCCAGGTCTGGCAGCATGGGCCAGGCCCTGCTGGGAGGGGGCTGAGGACCCCAGAGCCTAGGCCTGTCCTGAGCCTGTCCTTAGCCCGAGAGCCTCGGCCCTGTGCTGGGAGCAGGATCTCCACTCCTCGAGGGCTCCACATAAACAGTCAGGCTCAGGCCAGCCCCCAGCCAACCCCGGCTCCCAACACGCCCTGCCCTGTGGGAGATGCCAAGCTGGCATCCCTTTTGGGCCAGGCCAGGCCTCCTGGTGGTGTGGCCAGCGCTGGCACACGGTCCTGAATTCCATCAAAGAACAACAAACTGAAAATCCAGCTGAGTTCAAATTTGCCCAAATTCCCACTTGAAGGTTCCCCGTCCCAGAGGGTGGTACCCGCCCCACCCCGGTGGGATGTGATCAAGGCAGTGGCTCCTCCAGGCCACGAGGTATAAACAAATACCTCCTGGCCCACAGGGGCTCGGCCGGAGCCCTTGACTCAGCCCCACCCAGGCCCCCTCCCGCACCTCGACCGACTCCTGGGGCTCCATGACCCATAAGCCGGCAAGTTTCTCAGCTGCCCTGACACAGCCTAAGACGGGGCTCGAGTCCCTGTCGTGCCCGTCCCAGGAAACTGGTCTTCACCTAGTCAGTCCCAGAGACCTTGCTCCTCACGCCCAAGGTGAGCAGCCCCACGTGATTCTCAATCTTTCAGGGTTGGCCCTGGCCTGACCCACACCTCCACCTCAAGTCTCCCACTCCAGTCTGAGAAACCCTCCCCGCCCCAGCCCCTACGCCCAGCCCAGCCCAGCCCCACTGGGCCTCCTGACTCACCCAGATCTGCCCCCACAAGGGCCGTCCTCACTCCTCACTGGGAGACTCCATGGCGTGCAGGCTCCAGGGGCTCTGTGGTCCCGGAAGCGAAGGTGGGGCTGGAGGAGGAAGCCAAGTGGATGTCACCTTCCTTGAGGGATTCTGGAGCTACTTCAGTGGACATCTTTGCCCTCTGACCTGAGCCTCTGAATGGGTCCTGGACGGCCAGCAGCACAGCTGAGCCTGTGGCCTGCGCAGCCCCAGCCCCTCCAGCAGGATCACTGGCCCGTTGGGGATGACAGAGAGACACTCCCCATCCTCTAGAGCAGGGGTCACCAGGCTGTGGCCTGTTAGGAACCGGCCGCACAGCAGGAGGTGAGTGGTGGACCAGCCTGACCGCCTGAGCTCCGCCTCCTGTCAGATCAGCAGTGGCATTAACTTCTCATAGGAGCGTGACCCCTATTGTGAACTGCGCACGCGAGGGATCTAGGTTGTCCGCCCCTTATGAGAATCTAATGCCTGATGATCTGCGATGGAAACCAACCCTTCTTCTCCCCAACACCCATGGAAAAAGTGTCTTCCACGAAACCTGTCCCTGGTGTCAAAAGGGTTGGGGACCACTGCTCTGGAGGGAAGGTGCCAGGCCCCTCAGCCCCTTCCAGGAGACTGAGAAAGGGTTCAGGAAACCTGGGGGGCTGGCTGGTTCACCACCCTTCCCCCACCCTTGGCTCACCCAAGTCAGGGGCTCCACCCCAGCAGGCAGAGCTGACAACTCACAGGGGTGTCTGGGGAGGGGAATGTCCACTGCCATCTGCCAGGTCACGGGGGGATGCTGGAGGTCTGCTCTACCTCAGTTCCCCTGGCGTGGGTGCCTGGGGCTTCAGATTCACCCCTGTGTGGAGGTGGGGAGGCAGGATTGGGGAGGACCTTGAGTCTCCCAGGCAGGCAGCCTGGCACCGGGTGGGGGACTGTGATCCAGCAAACCTGCTTATTCTTGTGGGCGGCTAATGGCTTTTATTTCAGGACACTCACATGTGTTAAAACAGGAAATAAAGTATGTGAGAAACAGCATGCCCACACACTCCCGGGGAAGGAGGCTTTTCCTCAGTCCTCCACTCATACCCACACAGCCCCAGGAGGGACCCCTAGGCCCAGCCCACACCTCCACATCCCGTCCAACCCCTGCATTCCTGTTTAACACACAGGCGTGAGTGCACACACACACACACACATTTACCAACCATGCTTGGTCCCTGTAGCATCTCCTTCCACCTGGGGCAGGAGACATAAGGGGTCAGGTGCCCGCTGACTCAGGACTTGTGGTTCCTGGAACTCTCAACCTGTGGCTGCATGAGTCCCACCCTGAGGGCTGATGGGGTGGACCCACAGAGTGCTGGACCTGCCCCAAACCTCAGAGCATGTCGGGCTGAATGTCCAGACACCGAGGAGCTTCGGGCAAGGTCAGGGGCCAGGCATCGCGACAGTGTCCCCAGGCAGCTGACCAGGAGAGGACAAGGCAGGGGAGGGGGGAATGCAGGACTAGTGTCAGCAGGCCCAGCCGGGCATGTGTCCCCTGGGAATCTGCTACGGGGGCCCTATCACTGTGCCGTGCTCGCAGGAGGGACCCCCACCCACCCAGGCCAGGGCCGGGATGGTGGCTCCGTGTAGTGGCCAGTGCTGTTCAGGGTCTGGGGGCTGGTACAGGGGAAGGGCTGGTACAGGGGAGGGGCTTTGTACAGGGGAGGGGTTGGTACAGGGGAGGAGCTGGTACAGGGGAGGGGCTTTATACAGGGGAGGGGCTGGTACAGGGGAGGGGTTGGTACAGGGGAGGGGCTGGTACAGGGGAGGGGCTGGTACAGGGGAGGGGCTTTGTACAGGGGAGGAGCTGGTACAGGGGAGGAGCTGGTACAGGGGAGGGGCTGGCACAGGGGAGGGGCTTTGTACAGGGGAGAGGCTGGTACAGGGGAGGAGCTGGTACAGGGGAGGAGCTGGTACAGGGGAGGGGCTGGCACAGGGGAGGGGCTTTGTACGGGGAGAGGCTGGTACAGGGGAGGGGCTGGTACAGGGGAGGGATTGGTACAGGGGAGGGGCTGGCACAGGGGAGGGTCAGTTCTGAGTGATTCTGACCAGGACTTGCGTGTGGAGGGTTTGACCCCCCAGGTTAGGACCCCAAGTTTTACCCACGGTTCCCCCACCCTACATGCACACGGGCTGAGGTCGGATGGCTGCCTGCCCAAGGCCCTGCAATGGCTAATGGGGTCTGTTCCACTCTTGAGCCAAGTGGTGAGGATCTGCCCAGTGGCGGAGCCTGGTGGGGAACATTCTGTCTCATAAACCCACTCGGGGCTGGGTGTGACTGTATAATCGAGGTTGGTCATGAATGTTTGGAGGTTTGTGTCACTGGCTCCGTGGAACTGGCACCGAGCTCATCTCGCCTCCTCTTCTATTGAAGAAATGATGCCCCTTTCTGGGGTCACTTTCTTAGAGTGGGCAGGGGTGGCTGCCCCTCTGACCAAAGCTCCTGTAAGCCTGGAACCTGTCCCAGGGGAGGCCTGGTCTCTCCCTGGTGCTGCAAAGTGCCATTGTGGGGCAGGCTGGGGTCCCCCTGGCCCTGGGGGAGAGGGGCTCCTTCTTGGCCTGGGTCCCTTGGGGTGAGGAGAGGTGGCCCCTGCCTCTACCAAGGGACTCCCCATCAGTACCCCCTAACCTGGTCAGAGGGAGGGTACTTAGGTCTCCTGTTCCACTTTCCAACTTGAACACCTATAAACCCTTTGGCCTCAGCCTCTTTCCACCAAGAGCCAGCAACAGCCGTCCTCAGGGCCTGCCTTTGGTCAGGCCACCCTGAACAACCTTCACTCAGCCACTGATGGCCTGCTGTGGCTGTGGGATTCAGCTCCTGGCCAGGACCTTGGAGGGAAGCCACTGCCAACCACCCACCTGGCCACACGGAAGTGCCGCCTCCTCTCAGAGCCCTAGGGGCAGCTCCAGCCTGGCGTCTAGCATTTGATGATGTCCCTGACCCCATGTCCCCACCAAGCCTCCTTCTGAGGGTCCCTAAGAGAAAGCATGCTTTATGGAGACCTTGTCAAGGAGGGCTGGAGTCAGGAGGAAGGGCCTTCCCCTCAAACCAGAAACTTACCCTAGAGCCTGAAGGGCCTTAAAAACAAACAAGCTCAATGACTTTAGTTTTGCTTTTTCCACAAAGAGGCAGTTATGGCACCAGAAAAGTGAAGATGTCTTTCTCCCAGGAATAAGGTTGGCTCTGAAGTTTATTACATCCTAACGGTGTCACTAAAGCCACATGGCCGTTTTGCAATCCATCCAAATGATCCCCCCACCCACCGGCACCTTCAGAAGGTCCTCACACCAGGTACCACCGTGTGGGTCTATGGCCTGCGCACCCTCTTCCCCTCACACCAGGTACCACTGTGTGGGTCTATGGCCTGCAAACCAAGGCCCTCACAAACCAAGGGACCCATGTGGAGAGGGTCACTGTGCACATGATATGACCCCTCTTTGGAAGGGCTGTAGTCACCGTGAGGCGCTAAGGTTTGCTCTTGGGGCTCTGATTCTTATTTACCTGTGTGCTGGGCACCATTTTAGGGCTTAAGACACTTCCACAAGAAACAGGCTCCTGCCCTGAAGGGCGCCTCCGGTCGGGGGGCCCGACGGTGATGCCACCTGCTGTGAAGAAGCCTTTACGGTGGGGCGTGGGTGACGGGGCTCAGCCCAGCACTGGGTGGGAACAGCTGAGCCAGGCAGTGGCACTCAGTGGGAACTGGGGGGCTTGGTGGGAAGGGGACAGGCAGCAGTCCAGGAAAGAGCATTCCAGGTTTGCAGCCCTAGTGAGGGTGGAGCCCACCGGGAGAGGAGCAGCACGGAGGCTGTGTCAGGGGAGGCTGGTGGGAGGGAGGCACAGGGTCCAGAAGGTTGCCTGCGACCAGAAGGGGCACCCCCAAACTCCTGAGATCCATGTGTCCACCATCCCAAGGGAAACTGGGCTCCAAGCTGGCCTCAGCTTGATTGAAAAAACAAAGCAAATGAAATAAAACAAAACACTGACGTGTCTCGCCCACTGGAGAGATGGAATGAGACTCACGGTGGGTGGAAGAGTTCGCTTTCAGTTGTGCTTTGGGAAGTCAGGAGAGAGAGGAGACAGCCCCACCCCAGAGGCTCATGGAAGGCCAGGTGAACAGAGGGACAAAGGGAGGCACAGGGCACCTGGCCCCAAGAGGTTTGGGTTTATCATGATAACAGATGTCTGCGCAGCTCGCCCCAGGACATGGCAGAGGGAACAGAGCTATTCCCTCAAATGCCTGTGTTCCTCGGTTGTCATGACTTAACTCCATGGAGAGCTGAACCATGCGGACTGGGCAGAAGCTGGGGCCCCAGCGACACGGCCAGGGCCGAGGCTCAGCCTGTTGGTGTGAAGTGTTCATCACCAGCACTTCACAGACCGTGCAATGGCAGCTTTCACGGGCGATGAGCACAACAATCCCGACCTTATTTTCCACAAGCACCAACAGATGTTTAAAACTGGGGAGAAATTTCAAGGACTGGAACATTTCTCAGGCAGGGCCCCTGGAGCAGCTCCAGGGAGCTGCACGCCCGTGGCCTGGTGCTGTTGTTCTAAGTGCGCCCTTCACACATCAGGAATGTCAAACAGAGCTGACCTCAGCACCGCCGAGAGTCCCACTCCAAACACAGCCCTCTCCAGCAGCAGGCAGGCTCCAGGCTGTTTGTCTAATTTAAAACAAACTAGTTGGGCGGTATATTATTTCTCCAACCAAACAGGATTGAAAGCCGCATGTGCGAGGCATGACTGTTGCTTCCTGCTGAAGTCCAGGCATCCCTCAAGCCTGCTCAGCGCATTTAGCAAAAAGGAGATGATTGTTTCCCATCTCACTGAGAAAATAGAAGCAATCAGAAAAGAATGTCCACGTGCTCCGACCACACCATCTTCCCACCCAACTGTGCCTGCCCAGCCAGACCCACCCCCCGTCCCCCACTCCAGGCTGGCCAGGAGCTCTGGTTGCCCCCTCAGTGGGGCCACCCTCAACAACAGTCATGCTGTCCCCTCTCCTGCCGGCCAGGGCCCCCCAGCTGCTGGCTGTCTCTCTGCTTTTTTTCAAGATGGCCCTCTAGGAACACAGTCTTCCATCTCCACTTCCTCTCTTCCTAGTCTTTCCTGAGTCCTCTCTAAGCTAGCTTTTACCTCCCCTATCCCACTAAACATGCTTTTGCTGATGTTACCGGCAAAGGCTAACCCTGGGGTCAATTCTCAGCCCTCATCTTGGCTGATCGACAACACCCAATAGGAGCAGTAGAAAGCGTGTTCTTCCTGTGACTTCCAGAATGCCTGTCTCCTGGCCTGCTCTTTTGATGTTCATGCCTGCATTTGCTTCCTATTGCTGCTATAGCCAATTACCACAAACTTAGTGGCTTAAAGCAACACACATTTATTATCTTACAGTTTTGGAAATCAGAAATCCCACATGGGTTTCACTGGGCTAAACCAAGGCGTCAGCAAGAGTCTCTTCCTTCTGGAGGCTCTGGGGAGAATTCACTTCCGTGCCTCTTCCAGCTTCTAGAGGCTATCTATCTTCCATGCCTCCAGGCTCCTCCCTCCACCTCTAAAGCAAACTCATCACTCTGACTTTTGCTTCCGTAGTTACATCTTCTCTGATGCTAACAGTCTTGCTTCCTTCTTGTGAGGACTCTCATGATTGCACTGGCCACCTGGTTAATCCAGGATAATCCCCCACCTCAAGATCCTTAATTTAATCACACCTGCAAACTCCCTCTTGACATATAAGGTAGTGGGGAGTGAGATGTGGACATCTTTGGGGGCCATCATCCTGCTGACTACAGTTGGCCCCTGGCTTCCAAAGACTCACAAGGATGCCACTCCACCCCAGCATCTGTGAACGTCTACCTCATTACAGCATTAAGTCAAAGTCCAGAAATCTCATCTAAATTTACTTAGTTCAAGCGTCCCAAATTTCGTAATGTAAATTAGGGATGGGTTAGGGTATAATCCATCCAGATGCATAATTCTGCTCCACCTGTAAACCTGCAAAACTCAAGAAACAAATGATCTGCTCTCAAACACAATATTAGGAAAGGCATAAGTTGACAGTTATAGACATTCTCATTCAAAAAGGGAGAAAATGGAAGGAGAAAAGGAGTCCCCAGTCCCAAGCACTTTGAAAATCCAGCTAAGCAAACATCAGATTTCAAGTCCTGAGAAAATAATCCTCTGTGGGTCCCAGGTCCAATCTCTGGGCTCATGGCTCCACCCTGGAGTCATCCTTCCTTTTTCATGAAAGGTAGCACGTGTTTGCCACTGAGTGGTTTTATCAGCCTGTTTCCTTCCTGTAGAATTTTGGAGAGTCCAACAGTGTTCTTTCGTCTTTCATTTCATACTTTCTCTGTTCCCTTCAGTCCAAGTTGGAAGTGTTTCTGCTGATATAACATTCTCAATAATTTTGTGGTCTCCTGTGTATGTCACACACAGGATTCACTCTATTTCACAAGAAGGTCCTCCCAAGGCCTTTCACATAGTCCTATCTCTGTCTTCTGCTGAGATGACTGAGGGGCTCCTGAGTCATTCATCTGAAGTCTTCAAAGGCTCCTCTGTGTGACTGAACACGCTGTCTTTTGATACTCTCAAGGGACTGGTATAATGTTGTCCAGCCACTGTGTTGGCTTTCTTTTCAGAGCACAGATTCATGCACATATGCACACATACATACTGCACACACATACATACTATATACAATACAGTGTGTATACACATAGACACACTACAGCATGTGCACACACACACATTCTACACACAATACTGAATGCATGCACATACGGCACAGCACATACACGCACACATGCTGCAGCACACACAATACTGCACACAGAGCATACAATCCTGCAAGTACACCATACACAGTATGCACACATACCACATAAACCTTATAGATACCCTGTATATACACCAGATATGTTAAACATGCCTTGTGCACACACAGAATGCATGCAAACACATGTGCTCTGTACTCGTAGAGAAACACATCCACACACACACCATACAACATGTACACACCCACAGGAGTGGTAGAGAAGCTATCATAGAAACATGCAACTGTGCTCTAAGGTCTTGCCTGATCATATCGGAGAAGCTACCCAGGCAGTGTTGAGAAGTGGGAGCTATGACAGGAAAGCAGACAGCAGAAACTGAAGGACCCAAAGCCAGAGGCAACCAGGACCAGGTGCTCCCCAGCAGTCTGGAGCATGAGCAGCAATGGTGCCCAGGGTCTGGACAGGGCCTCGTGGCCACATCTCACTGTATCGCCCCAGCAATGCCTACATGTCCCCCAACAAGGAGGACACCTGTCCTGGGGCTGGGATGGTGACTCTGCTGAGCCCAGGGAACAGGAGCAGGCAAATTGGGGTTGGGGGAGTTCCCAGGGTTCCTGCAGGCACTACTTCAAAGGTTACAGGAAGAGGGAGAACCAGACCAGAGGGGCCCTGCTGCACCCTTCAGGAGCAGATTGCCAGGAACATCAGGGATTCACCTGGCCCTGAGCTCAAGTCGCAGCACCTTGTGGCTTCAAGCAGACTTTGTAACCCTTAAGTCTCAGCATCTTCATCCATTAAAGGGAGTTGGGGAGGCCCACCCCAGAGAGCTGCTGTGAGGACAAAATGAGGGTCTGGAAGAAAGAATAGGTCACTGACAGATGCCCCTTCTCTTCACCCGTGTATGGTGTACTTGCAGGATTGTATGCTCTGTGTGCAGTATTGTGTGTGCTGCAGCATGTGTGCATGTATGTGCTGTGCCGTATGTGCATGCATGCAGTATTGTGTGCAGAATATGTGTGCACATGTGCTGTAGTGTGTCTATGTGTATACACACTGTATTGTATATAGTATGTATGTGTGTGCAGTATGTATGTGTGCATATGTGCATGAATCTGTCCCCAAACTACTCTCCTTTTTCTTCTATGGGAAAGGAACAGGAACCATGGACCAGGCATACAGCATCTCAGGGGCCACTGGCCCCCTGCTTGTTCCTCTGGGCTCTCCAGCCCAGCAAGGCCCCAGTCCTCCCTGCTGTGGGTCCCTCACAAGCTGCCAGAGGGGGCGTGGTCCCTCTCGAGCTGCCAGAGGGGGCGTGGTCTCTCACAAGCTGCCAGAGGGGACAAGGACTTGGGTCTCCCTAGTCAGAAGCAGGGCTTCAGTGGGATGCCCATTCTGAAGATGAGTGGGAGGTGGCGGGGCATTTCCAGCCAATTCTACACACCGAGAAGCCCTGGGCATGGGAACTCCATAACAAGGCTGACGCTACCTGAGACTGCGCGTGGGGACCAGCCCAAGACCCCCGTATCCTCTAGGGACCATCAGCCAGGATGCACGTGGGGACCAGCCCAAGACCCCCGTATCCTCCAGGGACCATCAGCCGGGGTACACGTGGGCGCCAGCCCCAAGGCCCCCTCTTCCTCTAGGGACCATCAGCCGGGGTGCATGTGGGTGCCAGCCCCAAGGCCCCCGCTTCCTCTCGGAACCATCCACTGGGGTGCAGAGAGGCTCAGTGCCTAACTACTTCATTTCAGCAACCTGTAAGTGGCAGGCTGTCCAGCCCTCACCTGCCTGTGTTAAAGCCAGCACATCATGGTGAGCTCCTTCCGCTGAACTTCTCTTTGCCTATATATTGGTTCAGGGCCGAAGCACAGACTGGATTCTGATTCTACCGTTAGCAACTACCATCATCAAATAACCCAAACTCCAGGTCTTGGTTTCTTTACCTGTAAAAGAGGCATCAAATACTTACCATGTTGCGTCTCATAATATAAATAAGATGGCATGTTAGTTTCCTGCAGCGGCCTTTAACAAATTACCACAAAATGGGCAGCTTAAAACAATAAATATTTGTTCTCACACAGTTCAGGAGGCCAGAAGTCCAAAAGCAGTTAGCAGGGCTCCCTTCAGAGACTCCAGGGGAGGCCCTTCCTGCCCCTTTCAGTCGGGGGCTGCAGGCATTTCCTGGCTTGCGGCCACAGCACTCTAGCTGCTGCCTCTGTGGTCACATGGCCCCCTCCTCTTCTGTCTTCTAAGAATACTTATCACTGGACTAGAGCCCACCCAGATAGACAAGAATGATCTCCCCAACTCAATACCCTTCACTTAATTAAATCTGCAAAGACCCCTTCTCCAAACAAGGTCGCAGTCCCAGGTTCTGGGAATTAGGATGTGGACATATATCTTTGAGGGTTACCCTCAGCCCACTACAGATGTTGTGCTATGTGTTCCACATGGAAGCATCCAGCACAAAGCAAAGATGCAAGAAGACGGCTGCAGGTGTTGCAACAGATGTGGTGGGATTGTTTCCAGAGCCTGCAAGCTCCACGGAGCAGGGACCTTCCTTCTCACCTGTGCCACCACCAAATTCCCAGCCAATTAGACTGGGGTGGCCAGACGGATGCTTCTTGGGTCTCAGGGGGTTAAATCTAGCTCCCTTCAACAGGGGTACACAGACCCCAGCCTTCACCTTGTCCTCGGCTCCCACCCACCTGCCCAGCATCCTCTTGTCAGACAGCGCTAGCCATAGCCCCCTTGAGGCATGGGCTGTGCAAGGTGGGGCCATGGCTGGCACTCAGTATGGGAGCAATGTCAGGTTTGGTGTCCCTGTTCCTCCATCCATCCAGAAGGAAGATGAAGGCCCGGGAAGTGGTGCCTGTCAGTGTCTCTCACAAAGCTGGCTCTTCCCAGACAGTCACCTGTTAATCTTTAGTGCTTCTCAGTGTATAGAGTTGGCTGGAGATGCCTCCCCACCTCCCACTCATCTTCTACCCTCGAATCCAAGCTGCAGCTCCAGGGACACCGAGGAGAGGCCTTCTGGCCACAGTGTGTCCGGGCAGCTGAACTGGCCCGCCATGCACTATGTCCTTTCCACTGCACCACATCATCTCTGCAAAGCCTAGGACTTCAGGAGCAGAGGGACAGGGCAACTCCTGGTGTTAACTTTGCCTTCATCCTTGAGCCATTCCTGTGGCAGGTGGCATTGTACACTCACAGTCCTTCCTTCCCTCCCAGCCCCAGCACCATGGATTGGAATTGGGACTTGCCACGACCACTGAGGTGTGGCAGGGGACAGTGGGGGCAGTTCTGAGCACAGGTAAGCATGTGCTTCCGCTTGCCCTCCTGCATGCCTGGCCTGGGAAGTGCTCCGGGGGGACCTTCTGCTTCTTCCATCAGGTCTCAAAATGAGAGCCAAGCCACACACCTGAGAGGCACCTGCAGCCTGAAGCAGATGCTGTGGCCAGTACGCCAACACAGGCATGAGACACAAACAGCTTCTTCTAAACCACTGGGATTGGTGGGGCCATTTGTTACACAGCATTATTATAGCAATAGCTGACCAATAGAGAATTCGGTGCCAAAGGTAGGTGCTGCTGTAATAAAACCTAAAGTATTAATATATGGCACTGGCTGATAGACTGGGTGGTGAATAAACTACTTTAGAAAGTCGGGAAATGGCAATTTGTGACATGTAATGGTAAAAAAAAATCACTAAAATGGGCTCCTGTAATAACTTAGGAAGCAGGAAACATACCCAATGTAATCCTGGCTTTGGGTGAAAAGCTTTCCAAGCAAAATGTCTCTAGAGTGAATAATCATTGCTACTGCATTTGATAAAGTACCTCAAGAAAAAGATAAGCTCAGAAAGGAAAGCCAAGCTTGCAGCAGAATTGAGAGGAAACACAGGGAGCTCACAAATTCTAGCATTTGCAAGATTAAAAATTTAGGCTTTTTTCAGCCAATAATTAATATTTTGAGGAGTATCCTGAGCTAGAAAAGGTTTTTAAGAATTAAAACTTAGCATCAGGGCACTGTGAATTCGAGTGCAGACCCCAGGCCCCACCTCAGGGCTCAGGATGACACCCCCTAATCACCACCTGTTCACATCCAAGGCAACTAAGAACCCACCTCGGGGCTCAGGATGACACCCCCTAATGACCGCCTGTTCACATCCGAGGCAACTAAGAACAGAGGAGGCGACTCTCAGAGCCCCGGCATCTGGGATGTGGGCACCCTTGGCAGCCTCAGGGATTTCTGCCACTGTGGGGCTTATCTCAGTGTTTTCAGTAGTTGGAACAGCCCCATAGCAGCCGCTGAGTCTGCCATCCTGTTATGAAGGAAATATGCTGAGGGAAAGGGGGTATGAGGCTGGCGCAGACAATAAACAGAGGTGTGCCAACTGGGAAACATAACACACAGGGAGGCTGCAGTCGTCACCCTCAGACACCAACATCCCTGCCCTGAACTAACCTTCCCCGCGTCTCAATTCTCTGCCAACAGCGTTTTTACTTCAAACCAGCACAGCCAGGTCACCCGCATCAGGAAGGGCAGAAGGTCATCCAGCCTGGACCTGGGGCCCTTCACCCCCACTCCTGTGAGGAGGCCTTCTGTGGCCTCAGCCCCCAAGGCCCTGCCCAGAACCTGCCATCCTGGACATTTGCTCGACCTGCCTGGGAAACAGAGCTCATCCTGCGTGGCAAGCAACAGAAAAGCTGGGATTTGTAGATGGATCAGGTCTAAATCTTGGCTCTGCCACTTCCTGTGTGGCCCTGGACTTCCCTGAGTCTCAATCTACATGTATGTGAACCCGAAACACAACCACTGCAATCTTGAGGTATTGTGGAGTGGTTGAGATGTGTGCACATTCTCTAAAAGACCACTTGAGCAACAGCTGGTTCTTTGAAAGTCTTGCTGGGGCAACAGAGGAAGAGCAGAAGGAGGGGGCTGATGACAAGGAAGAGCAGGAGAAGGAGGGGGCTGATGACGAGGACGATATCAGGATTATAAGGAACCAAGACCAGTGCCGGCCGAACCCCTGCTCCATAAATGCACAAGGCAGCATGGGTAGGAAGCGTCACACACAACCCCGGCCAGAGCCAGGCGACACGCCGAGAAACCCTAACACGACAGTGGCATTGTCAGAAACTGATTTACTTCGTTCAAAAAAAATGGGATAATCTTGGAAAACTAGCAAAATCCCAAGTGTGACTTGAAGACAAAGCACAGGCACTCCAGGGATCAAAGCAGGAAGAAACACGGTGAGGGGTTTACATTCTGGAATGCATTGGAAGAAGCCCAGTTTCATTACCTCAGATGGCCAACGGCAGCACGAATGGTCTGCGTGAAGAAACACGAGCCCTGCTGTCTCGGGCGTCGGTGCCTTTGTGGCGGCACTGGCATCTCTCTTTGCTCAAAGTTTGAATTCTGTTTGGATGTCAGCAACACGTCAACACTCATATTCTAGGGAGCAAATTTCTCCCTCTGCTCCTTATGGCTAATGCAAAAGTAAACGCCAATTTACTTTTGTCTAAATTATTGAAAATTCAAGTGGAATCACATAGGATTCAGATAAATAGGATTTTCCTGTTTTTGCTGTCGTCTTCTTAAAATGGCACATAAGCTTCCCTCCCCTCCACTCACCCTGTGACTTCCTTCTAGTCCACACCCTCCCTCAGGGCCCAGCATCTTCTCAGGTGTGGAAACTCGAACTTTCACAAAACACAGAGGCCAGCCTGGCCCTGTCCTGAGCCGGTCTCCTTATTTCCTGTCTGCGGACAGGCCCAGACCTCAAGGAGACTACACACTGCGAGACTGTCTTTGCCACAGGCTACCCTGGCCCAAGGTGGAGGAGCAAAGCCACCCCACAGGCCTCCCAGACATACCCCTACCGCAGCTGGAGGTGAGCGTCTCTCTGCCTGGACCTGCTGTGCTCATCAAATTGACGGCACCCTGCACGGGCCACAGGGGCCTCGTGAGTTCCTGATGTTGCCCCGCCAGTTACTTTAGCCAGGGCATTTGCCCTCCTGTGGAAGTTCAATGTCTTCATGTAAAACAAAGGCAATTGATACCTCCAGGACCCTGGCACTCCAGCTGTCTGCCTCTGGTGACCTGTCCTTCTCTGGACAGCTGCACAGGACCTGGTTCTCTGGGCCATCTGGGACCCTCTGTGCCAGGCCCTAACTTCCAGAAGGCTCAGTCACAGTTATCCCCCCTCTCACACACGAGCAGTGAGTCTATGTGCACGTGGGAGAGCTCTGCTGGGTCCTGGTGCTAAGCTCTCTGGCGGGTGCTGCAGGGTTGTCCGAGCTCTCCAGGTTGCCCCTCCAAGGTGGCTGACAAACATAAGTTCTGTTCCAACCATGGCTCCTGAGTGCCTTTTGTCTACCCCTCACCCATCCCAGCAAACAGCAGCCACTCAGCAAGCCCTTCCTGGAGGGATCCACATCCTGAAACGGCCCCCCAGTGTGGGAACAGCCCAGAGCGCCACGCTGACACCCGGAGCCCAGGGCCGACAGTGGCAGCTTCTGCTGGGGGCCATGTGGGTCAGGGCAGTGCTCCCCACCCTCAGGTGATGCCTGAATGCCCTCCAGGAATGACACAGAGGTGGCATCTGGGTGGTGGACATACACCCCCAGGTGTGGAAAGCCAGGCCCATCCCCCCTGCACCCCCCAGGCGTGGAAAGCCAGGCCGGTTCCCCTCTGCACCCCCCAGGCGTGGAAAGCCAGGCCGGTTCCCCTCTGCACCCCCCAGACATGGAAAGCCAGGCCGGTTCCCCTCTGCACCCCCCAGGTGTGGAAAGCCAGGCCCATCCCCCCTGCACCCCCCAGGTGTGGAAAGCCAGGCCGGTTCCCCTCTGCACCCCCCAGGCGTGGAAAGCCAGGCCGGTTCCCCTCTGCACCCCCCAGACATGGAAAGCCAGGCCGGTTCCCCTCTGCACCCCCCAGGCATGGAAAGCCAGGCCAGTTCCCCACCACCAGCGCTCACTCAGGAGCTGCACACATGAGGATACCCAGCTGCCAGCTGAATCCCTCAGACAGGCCACTCAGGGAGCATCTGCTTGTGTTCAGGGATCCTGCAGAGTGAGCATCTGACCCCTCCCTCCAAGAAGGGCAAAGGGTTTCTCTCTGCATGTTGGGGTGATCGAGGAAGGTAAGCTCATCAAGGAGTGAGCAGACCCGCTGGGCTAGGATGTTTGGGGCCCCGGGTGGGTGTGCCTCTGGTCTTTGAGGGGGAGGCTGCACATGGCTTAGCAGAGCTGAACCCTTGTCATCATGGCTGGAGAGTCTCAATCAAACCCGGTGTCTCAGTGTGGCTCGGGGAGTGAAGATGCGTGTCCTAGTGGAGGTCACCATGACCCACAACCATCAGACAAGACCAGGGGCCTCCCCAGGTTTCAGGGTTTGCAGAGCTTTTCCAACACGCAAATGTCTGTAGCTGGAGGCCCCACAGACACCTCGAACTCAAGAGGGCACAAAATTTGAGCCCATCACTGACCCCTCCGATCGGCCCCCTCCAGTGACGTGAATGTCAGATGTCGAGGACTCTTCGCCATCTCCTTCTCCCTGCCCCACACCAGCCAACCCCAAGCCAGTCCCACCCCCAAGTCCTGACTGAACGGGCTGTTTCCCCCCGGCCCGGCTCTGGCAAAGCCTCCTCTCACGGCAACCACCTCATTGCTGTGTTCAGAGCTCTGCGGTGGTCCCGGGCTCAGGGAGGCCAGACTTGTCAAGAACCTCTATTTAAATTGCCCCCAAATTTCCTCTCTAAATACCGGCTCTGGCCCCTCTGTGCGTCACCCGTAAGTCCCAGCCTCACAGAAACAAGAGGAGTCAAGTTTCCTCGTCCACACAGTGTACTCACGGTGGCGGAGTGCGGGCGACTGATGCCCGGGGTTTTGAAAAATGTGCTTTGTGTGTTGTCTCTGTTGTTGTTCTTTCAGAGCGGGTTGTAAATCTACTTCTGATCCCTGCCTGGGGCAGAGGCTGTGGCTCTTGGGTGCATGAACTTCAGCTTGGCCGCCAGGTGCTGCCATCCCTGCTGCCCTCACTGCCTCCAGCAGGCAGGTAGCGCACACCTGGCAGCACACACCTGTCTGGCAGGTATGATGAATCTGTCTGCTGCTTTAAATTCCTCTGAAAATTGCCTATTAATATCATTTGGCTATTCATCCACTGGAGTTCCTGTCTTTTTCTTATGAATTGGGGGAATTTATTGTATGTTCCTAATTAATCCCTAATGGGGTTTAGAAGTCGTGCATATCTCATCCCGACCTGTCTTGGTTACTTTTGTGGCAACATTTTTATATCATCCACGACTAAGGGGGCACCACCGAAATGAAGTGGGTGCCGCCGCTGAGCCCCCTGTGCAGAGGAAGAAACTAAGGCTCAGAGATGCTGAGCGCTTGCTGCAGGTCCCCCGGCCAGTCAGGGAGGGAGGTGGGATTCACACCAGGCCCTGTGCTCTGACTTTGCTAGTCCCTGCTCTACAAGACTCAATGCCGACACCCAACGGTGAGTCCCGTGAACCCCAGGTGGCCTTCATCCCAGCTCTGTGAGGCGCCCGGAGGGAATAATCGATGGTTGTTGAATCCAAGTTTTTGCATTATGGAAAAGGTTTTGTTTTCACTGAAATACCCAAAAGGTCAAATGCAGCAAAATCACTTAAAATTGGTCTCTTCCACAAGTAGCTCTTGCGAGAGAAAGGGAAGCTTCTGGACAAACTCAAGCTGCAGGGACCCCTGAGCCAGCTGGAAAGGCAGGCTGTGAGGAGGACGTGGGGCCTGTGCAACCTGCATCCGTGCGTCAGGGCCTCACAGCCAAAACCAGCTTCTGTGTCCTGTTTTCTCCAAAGGTTGGCTCTTGAAAGCAGGGTCACCTCCTGGAAAGCCAGTGTTTCCCACCATGCCAACAAAATGAAATAAAGAGTCTGGCACTGGGGCAGGAGTCACAGGCCACTGGCCAGGGGGGCTGAGGATGTGGCCCGTGTATTGTCCGGGAAGGCGGGCGCCAAGCACCTGGCACCAGTAGCGCCTTTGTTGGGCGCCTGGGAGATTGTTGTTTAAAACGTTTAAAATAATAATAAAAAGCAAAAGGCCTTCCAAGAGGGAGGAGAAGAAAGCTATGCCAAGAGGAAGGTGGGAGAACATCAAGCTCATCCATCCTTATCCGTGTAAATAAAAAGAAATGTGAAGTGGTCTTTGAGCAATAGAGGAAACAGAATAAAAGCACTTCAGAGCTGCATCACTGTTAGCCTTTCTCCCAGTAAAGTACCTTTCATAGAAAACAGCAAACGGTTTGTCATCAGCTCAGGGAACAGATGGACTGGGCCGCAGGGGCCTCCTCGCAGCTCCCTCACCTGAGGCCCTCGCAGCTCCCCTGCAGCCGGCACTGAGCCTGCGTCCTTTGAGGGCTGCCGCTCTCGTTCCGTGGCCTTCTCCCTCCAGCCCTCACAGCCGGAAGAGGCGGCACAGGGAGAGGAGGCAGAAGCTGGAGTTCCTGGCTCTGTCCTTGCTGTCTTTGGCTGCACACAGGTTGCTGATGGTCCTAACACACTCGCCCAACCTGCTCCGTGGAACCCTGAGGCCTGGGGGCCCCCCAGCTGTGACTGCTGTTGGGGATGACCCACCACGGGCATCCGTCCCGAGCCCCACGCTGCCCAGCCAGGACCTCCTGCACGGGCTCCGTTTCCCTGAGGCAGGAGCCCTCCTCTCCTCCCTGTTGGCCTCTCCTCGTTCCTGGGCCTGGGCACAGAACACAGATCCTGGATCGTCACAGAGAGAAACCGATCTGGAAAGCACCAACTCAAACAGAATCACAGCAACACGGATGCAATGTGCCAGGCACCGTTTTAAACCCTTTGAATGTATCCACTCATGTCATCCCCACCAAAGCTCTGTGAGGCACGGCCAGGTTCAGGGGGTGGCCCAAGGCCTGCAACCCCAGTCAGTCCCCAGGATCTGTGGCCGGAGTCGCAAAGCTGCAGCATTTCTGGGCCCAGGTGTGGCCGGTCCTGCCACATAGGCCTGTGGGTTGGCTCCGAGTTTGTCCTCAAGTGGGTAATAAATAGCACCGTGGCCTGAAGGTCCTGAGAGGCACGTCTGGGGGAGAGGGTGAGGGACACAAGGGCACCCCTTGGTCAGGTGGCCCAGGGGCACTCAGCACTTGCTCCTCCCTTGTGGCCGGCAGCAGGTACAGATTTGACCATGCTCCTCACAGCAGCGTCAGGTGCTGGCCAGGCTGGGGGGGCAGGGACCCGGGGGCCTAGGTCCATGGGGATGAGCCACCTCTGCCTGGTGACGCTTCCCCAGTGCTTCAAGGCCATGCTTCCGGAGGGGCCAGAGGATAGCCCAGTGCTCTGAGCAGCTGCCGCCGAGACAGGACTCACATCAGGGAAATGCCTGTCAGCGGAATGAGTAGGATCCAGGCCCGCAGGAAGGACAGACCTGAGGGCCTCCCCTGGACTCCTAGGTCTTGGCCTTGCGGTCGGTCTTGGCTCTGTCCCCACAGAGGAGCTGAGGCTAAAAGGCTGCCAGCTGCCCCAAAAGTGCACCCCGGCACACAAGCGGCAAGGAGGGTTGAAGCCAGAGACCTGCAGAGAAAGTGTCCCCAGGCAGCACGGCCCCTCTGTGGAGCTGTCGGCTGCAGGTTACACAGCCCGGCTCTCGTGTGTGCCACGTACCCCAGAGACGGCTTGAAACTGGCTGTGCCACCAGCTTGAAGCCACTCGCTGGCTTATGAGGCCTCACCAGGCCTTGCCCCAGGAGGAAGAGGTGGGAGAACGGAAGGTGCCTTAGCTAGGGCTTCTCTAGCAAAACACCAAGACGATTTAATAACAACACACATTTATTTCTCACAGTTCTGGAGTTTGGAAGCTGGAGACGGTACCAGCTGAGTTGGGTTCTGGTGAGAGCCCTCTTCCTGGCTTGCAGACAGCCCCCTTCTCACTGTGTCATGTGGAGGAAGACAGGAGCATCCCTTAGGCCTCTTCTGTAAGGGCACTAACCCCATTCATGAGCCTCCGCCCTTATGACCCATCGCCTCCTAAAGGCTGCACCCCCAAATGCCATCACCTTGAGGGATGATTTCAACACATGAATTTGGGGGGACACAAGCATTCAGTCCATTGCTTTCCCAGAAAACAAGCCGCAGGGGGGCCTGGTGGGGGCCAGGTGGTCCTCAACACCAGCCAGGCTCCAGCAGGCTCTGCAGGCTGCAGAACAGAAGCCCACGTCCCGGGCTCCCCTGTAGGCAGGTAGCATTGGGCCTCCCTGCTCCGTGTCCACTGTCCATGCCTGCAGCCAATTCCTAATGCCCGGGGCTCAGCTGAGGCACATCTTCCTGAGTCAGTACCCCCAGAGCTGGCTTCCAGAGCCCCACCCGTGTAGGCCAATTCTGCACTGTCTCTGGGAGGGGTCTTTACACTTCCCTCCTGCATCCAAGCCCACCTCACCTGGGAGGGGCCTGCTCCTGTGCGGGACGCTGACGGATGCAAAAAAAGAAAATAGTTTTTGGGGTCTGAGGGGCTGAGGAAGCCCACCAAGCTGCTGGACATGGCACCTGAGCACCTGCTGGGCAATGTCGGAATTCTCTACACACAACACGGACCCGACATCAGCCCTCTCTGCAGCTCCCACAGCCAAAGCACAGACATGCACGCCAGCCTGCTGTGCCAGGGAACCCCGTCGGCATGAGGAGACTGCGCCCTGGAGGGGCAGGCTGGGGAAAGGGCATGGAAGGTGGGCAGAGGTCGGGCCTGAAGACCCCGTTTTCCCGGCCATCCCAATCTCCAGGGTCCTTGGGTGTCCTCACCTCTCAGAAACTTGATTTCTGAAGATGAACTCACAGAGCTCTTTTGGGCTGAAAGAAACAATGCTAGAAAATGCTTTTGTAAAATCTGCCCTGTCTGTTGCTTATGGCAGAAGGGGCACCCCTTCTTCATGTCCCATCGAGGAGCCCCACCCTGGTGCCCCAGCCTCCGCTGCTGCTGTTGTTAACCGTGCACGGATCTAAATGGGCTTGGGAAACCTGTCCCCATTCATCTCACACATTTCTGACTTGGACCAAACCCAAATTTCATTTGGTCAACGCCCTTCTCACCTCCTCCAGCCCCATGTCAAGAAATGAAGCCTGAGTGTTTCTGAATCATTTGCACTTAAATCACCCAAAAGAAGAGCGCTAAGCGGTTTCATCCCCAGAGACGCCTTGCCCAGCCTTTTCTCTGAGTGACAGGACGTTCCCATCTGCTGGGATACATTAAACTGCAGCTTCTAGAAAGGCTGGAGTAGGATCTGAGGTGTTCCAAGGGCCTGAGCTTCCAGCATGGCTGAGCATCTGGAATCTATGGTGCTCCCTCAAGGGGAGGCTGGGTGAGCTTGGACAGGGCCACACACTGGGCCCCGGGGGGAAACCACTCCCCCCACGGTAGAGGGCTACGTGAAACCCTCTATCTCTCGGTGGTCAACTTGTCCTCTTCCGAAACTTCATTTGTCGATTCATAAATATGCCCTGAACTGAGACACAAACATGCCCTGAGCTTGGGCGGCGCCGGGGACACTCAGCACTCGGGAGGTTACTGTCTCTGACCCGAGTGCCAGCTCTCACGGAGGGTCAGGCATCGCAGTGGGCACTGAGACTGGACAGCCATAAGGAATTCTGGGCAAACAAGAGCCCCTTCAACTAACCCTTCTGGACTCCAGGCAAGCAGGATGACATCACAGCTGAAACCCAAGACCCGGAGGGGAGAGAGCTGGGGTGGGGGCAGGACCAGCAGTCTCAGACCCAGGGAGGACTGTGTGCAGCTCAGCACGCTCCGAACATGGGGATGGGGGACAAGGGGTCCCCTCCTGTCTGAGATGGGCTGCCTGAGGGTGACTGTGAGGAAGGGTCCAGGTCCAGCACCATTTCAGCCCCTCAGGTCCCATGGAAGCCCAGTGTTCTGGCACCAGGAGACTCCGAGCACAACCTGGGGCTCAGCTCTATCACTCGCGGCCCTGTCTGCTCCACACCACTTCCCCTCTGAAAAATCTGTTCTGTCTTTATTTCACTCAGCGTCTGCATGCTGTGTCACTACATTTGGAATTATGCAAACTATTGTTATAAATAAATCACAGGCATCAAAAAGGGACCAAGCAGAAAATGAGCCAACCTCTGGAGCCCGTGGAGTCGCTCGTGTGCCCTGCGAAGCTGACACGGATCCCACCTAGACCTATCTGTGCTCTCAGACCCTGGTGCACGTCGCCCTCCAGGCAGGGCCATATGGGAGGGGCAGCTGGACTCAGCCTCCAGAGCAAGGAGGGGCGAGAAGGAGAAAGGGGCCTCCTTTCAGAATCTCTCCTCTTACCAGATGCTATTTCACCACTAGAGATTCATTCCTTTGGCTTAGATTGTGTCTCTGCATCTTCTATTAAATGCAGGCATCTGGATGAGGAGGGCACCAGCCTCTCTGTGGGCTTTGTTTGGGTGCCATGCCGTGGGCAGGGAAGCCAAGTGCAGAGACAGAAGTGGCCCAGTGGGTGGGAGGGTGCCCAGTGCTCAGTGTGATTGGGGTGAGCACCAGCGACACCCCTGAGGCCAACAGAGACACCCCCACCAGGTAGGAGAGAGGCAGGAACAGAGAGGCAGGCAGAGCTGAGACAGCCCGTGCACCCAGTCCTCTGGCCTTCATCGTAACCAGTGAGGCCACAGAGGCTCCCCAGGGACCCACGTTTGGCTGAAGGATGTTGCCGGCCCTGGGCCTGGCTGCAGAGGCATGTAGCTGCAGCTGCATCTTTCAGCACCCTGGGCTCATCTGCAGAGTCAACAGGGAGGGATTAGGGAGGGGGCTGTTTGCAGAGGGTTTAGGGTTTCAAGTAAAGTAAACCCATGTGCACACTGTTATGTAACCTGCTCAGCCAGACTGAAATGCCTTCCCACACCATCCACTAGACGGTGCGGGCAGACAGACCGGGGCACCATCCCCCAGTCATTAGGACGGTAGGTGCTCGGCCCCTGATGCCTCGTGAGCTGTGTGTTGCGGGCTGGGTCCTTCTCCAGCCTTGGTGCAAGAATATGGAGGCTGCTCCTGTTCACCGGCATTGGGTAAATACCGTACACGGGCAAAGGCCGGTGGTGTGCTGGGAGGGAGCTGTTCTCACCTATGGAAATCGTCTTTCAACACATGGAAGCCACAGTGCAGGAGTGAGGCGCAGCCAATACCACTGAGGCAAAGCATGAGACAGGCCCCAGCTCGCACGCTCACCTTCCTCTAGGCTGAGTGAGGCCTGTGGGCACTCGCACACACCACCAAAGGAGGGCACCTAATCTCAGCCCAGGACTGGCCACATTGTTGGGGTCTTGATGCCCCAACTCTGCTCAGGGGAATACTGTCCAGTTGAACATCAAGGGCTGCCTTGTCGGGACCTCCAAGGGCCAAAAGTGGGGGTCCCCAAGCGCCCCCACGGCAGCCTGACCCCCACAGGGCCTGCAACGTCTCTGGAGCCAGGGAGGGTTCACTGACGGCTGCCTAGGCCATCCGCCTCAGCCCGCTTGGGACAGAGCCTGGCATGGGGGACACAGGTCAGACGAACAAAGCTCCTGTGGTCCTGCAGCCCTTGCTCCTGAGCACCTTGCCAGCCCCCTCCCTCAGGAAGGGGATCCCCCTTCTCTGGGCAGGACCCTGTCCCACCATCACTCAGGCTCAGATGCTGAGGTCAGCTTCTCCTGCCTCAGCACTGACAACTTTTCCTTCTTCATCTGATCTTTCTCCAAGTATTTACTGAGTCTTCACCAGACGTGGCAGCACTCTAGGTACTGGACAGAGCGGGGAAGAAGCCAACACTGCTGACCCAGCCCTCCTCGCCGCACCCCTCACCCCAATGCTGACCCAGCCCCCCTCACCACACCCCCGACCCCACTGCTCACCCAGCCCCCCTCACCACACCCCCGACCCCACTGCTCACCCAGCCCCCCTCACCACACCCCTGACCCCACTGCTGACCCAGCCCTCCTCACCACACCCCTGACCCCACTGCTGACCCAGCCCTCCTCACCACACCCCTGACCCCACTGCTGACCCAGCCCTCCTCACCACACCCCTGACCCCACTGCTGATCCAGCCCCCTCACCACACCCCTGACCCCACTGCTGACCCAGCCCCCCTCGCTGCACCCCCGACCCCACTGCTGACCCAGCCCTCCTCGCCGCACCCCTCACCCCAATGCTGACCCAGCCCCCCTCACCACACCCCCGACCCCACTGCTCACCCAGCCCCCCTCACCACACCCCTGATCCCACTGCTGACCCAGCCCTCCTCACCACACCCCTGACCCCACTGCTGACCCAGCCCTCCTCACCACACCCCTGACCCCACTGCTGATCCAGCCCCCTCACCACACCCCTGACCCCACTGCTGACCCAGCCCCCCTCGCTGCACCCCCGACCCCACTGCTGACCCAGCCCTCCTCGCCGCACCCCTCACCCCAATGCTGACCCAGCCCCCCTCACCACACCCCCGACCCCACTGCTCACCCAGCCCCCCTCACCACACCCCTGATCCCACTGCTGACCCAGCCCTCCTCACCACACCCCTGACCCCACTGCTGACCCAGCCCTCCTCACCACACCCCTGACCCCACTGCTGACCCAGCCCTCCTCACCACACCCCTGACCCCACTGCTGACCCAGCCCCCTCACCACACCCCTGACCCCACTGCTGACCCAGCCCCCCTCGCTGCACCCCCGACCCCACTGCTGACCCAGCCCTCCTCGCCGCACCCCTCACCCCAATGCTGACCCAGCCCCCTCACCACACCCCTGACCCCACTGCTGACCCAGCCCCCCTCGCTGCACCCCCGACCCCACTGCTGACCCAGCCCCCTCACCACACCCCTGACCCCACTGCTCACCCAGCCCCCCTCACCACACCCCTGACCCCACTGCTGACCCAGCCCTCCTCGCCACACCCCTGATCCCACTGCTCACCCAGCCCTCCTCGCTGCACCCCTGACACCCGCATGGGGCACAGCCAGGTAGTGTGTTGGGCCCGTCCCACCCCACCTCGGAGGCAGTGCCCCACCTCGGAGGCAGTGGTTTGGGACACATGTGCTGCCACTGCCCCCAGCATCCCCTCCTGCTCCCACTCCCAGCCTGCTCTGCCTGCCCTTGGCCTGGGCTTCTCTAGACCTTTGCATCCCCAGACAGGCCCCCCAACCAACTCCAGGCTAGTCCGTCTCTGGACACCATTGGGTGCATCACTTTAGAATATGCGGTGGGCCCTAAACTAGGCTACAAGTAGGTACCAAAAATAAACAGTGTACTTAATTAAAAAGAGGGGTGCAAATGAGGAGCTGGTCCCCAGGGACCGCCCTGCTTCTCCATGCCGGCTCCAGCGTAAGGAACGCACCGGAATCTCCCACCGCACACAAGTGAGGAGCCGTGTTTGCCAAGTCCATGCTCTGGCAAGGCCTGGTCTCACCGTGGTCACATCCTGGCCACTGCCCACACCGAGTCACAGGCGAGGCCCTGGCCGTGAGCTCCATCTGGACAAGCCAGGCTGCCTGGGGTTCCTCTAAGCACAGAGACTCTGTTCCTTGGGAGTCCAAAAATCTCTAGGCTGGGAAATTAGTTTAAAAAGATTTCAGATTGATGGGGCTACAGGAGCCTGGGAAAAGCAAATACAGTCTGTGAAGGGAAGCACATTCATCTCAAACTCAAAGAATTTCCCCGAATAATTGTATAAGCAACATGAGCAGCTCACAGTGAAAAATAACTACGTATACAAAGACACAAGGTACCATGAGTTAGAACTGGCAGAAAAAATAGTAAGCAAAAATCCACAAAGGCTTTAAAAAATGGAATTATCAGACACATATTATTTTCAGTTATCATTATGTTTAAAGAGGTAAAAGATCAACTTGAAAATACCTGCAAGTAACAGAAAACTATGAAAATGACTGATAGATTTGTTAAACAGCCAATTAAGATTTTTAGAAATCAAAAATCTAATGCACAAAATTAAAAGTACATGGAGAACTTAGAAGTTGTCACTCTGTCCTAACAAGTAAAAAGCTGAAAAAAATTGAAAAATCAACTCTTCTTAAATCTCTCAGAGAAATTAGGTCACAGGACAAACTGCTGCCCCCCGGCAAATTGAAGAGAAACACTGACAGATACAGAGAATCACAGCTTCCCAAGAGCAGAAACCTCCGCAGGAACCAGTGCCGGGATAAGAAAATCTGGATGAAGTTGATGAGTTGTGGTTCAGTGTGGACAACTTTGAGAGTTAAAAACTCGAGGGGACCCAGTTATGGGAAACACGCCTTTGTGGATTTTATCTCCAGGAGCTCTACCAGGTCCTCAGTGAATGTCAGAGAAAAATCCCCTCATGCTCTCAGCACGAGGAGGCGGAAAGGAGTCATTTTAAAGTCTGCCAGAGCCTTCTGTTCTTAACAAGGCTGCCCCCAAGAGAAACTGTTTAATCAGCCTTGGCTGCTGAGGTTTTATCAGAGCCCAGACGACCTGG
Organism: Pongo pygmaeus; assembly: GCF_028885625.2. Taxonomy (NCBI): domain Eukaryota; kingdom Metazoa; phylum Chordata; class Mammalia; order Primates; family Hominidae; genus Pongo; species Pongo pygmaeus. Next base: position 101,428,003 of record NC_072392.2, on the reverse strand, counting down.
GAGAAGGGAAATACAGAACCCCAAGCCTTTCTAGTCATCCTGTCCAACCTTTAAGGGGGTTAGAAACTGAAAAGCTTTACTGAAGTTCACACTCCAGGGCACAGGTTCAAAAGGCTGAGACCTGTTCAGGGGACTAGAGAATGCCTCTCCTGGCCCCATGTTGGACCAATACATTTCTTTTTTTTTTTTAGAAGGAGTCTTGCTCTGTCACCCAGGCTGGAGTGCAGTGGTGCAATCTCGGCTCACTGCAAGCTCTGCCTCCTGGGTTCACGCCATTCTCCTGCCTCAGCCTCCCGATTATCTGGGACTACAGGCGCCCGCCACCACGCCTGGCTAATTTTTCGTATTTTTAGTAGAGATGGGGTTTCACTGTGTTAGCCAGGATGGTCTCAATCTCCTGACCTCGTGATCCGCCCTCCTCAGCCTCCCGAAGTGCTGGGATTACAGGCGTGAGCCACCGCACCCAGCTTGGATCACTACATTTCTAAAGGCCCATTTACTGCAGTTTCTTTTGCCCAGTACATTATGTCTGCCTTTCAACAAAAAATTACAAGGCATACTAAAAGACAAAAGACATAGCTTGAAAAGATGGAATAGCATCAGAACCAGAGTCAGATATGGCAGGAATGTTGAAATTACCAGATCAGGAATGACAAGAACAGATGGGTAATGTAAGCAGAGATGTGGAAAATTCTGAGAAAGAATAAAGAAGAAAAGCTAGAGATTAAAACCACTAAAACAGATTTGAAGAATGCCTTTAATGGGTTCATTAGCAGACTAGACATACTTGGCTGTGGAAATGATTCTCAGCTTAAGGATATGACAATAGAAACTTCCCAAACCGAAAAGCAAGGAGAAAAAGGAAATAAAAAAACAGAATATTCAATAACTGTGGGACAGCTACAAAAGGTGTAGCATATGTGTGATGGGAATACAAGAAGGAGAAAAAAGAAATTTAAAGCAATAATGACCAAGAATTTTTCCAAATTAATGTCAGACACCAAACCATAAATCCAGAAAGCTTCGAGAAGATCAAGCAGAATAAATGCCAAAAAAAAAAAACTCCAAACAACCAAAAACACTACCTAGGTGTACCCCATTCAAACTTTAGAAAGTCAAAGATAAAGTCTTGAAAAAAGACAGAGGGAAACAATCACCTTACCTGTGGAGGAGCACGGATAAGAATCATACCTGACTTCTCCTCAGAAATTGTGCAAGCAGCTGGGCATGGTGACTCACGCCTATAATCCCAACACTTTGGGAAGCTGAGGCAAGTGGAATGCTTAAGCCCAGGAGTTCAGTATCAGCCAGGGCAACATGACAGGACTCTATCTCTACAAAAAACACAAAAATTAGCCAGGTGTGGTGGTGTTCACCTATAGTCCCAGCTACTTGGGAGGCTGAGGTGGGAGGATCACCTGAGTCCAGGGAGGTCTAGGCTGTGATGAGCTGTGGGTGCACCACTACACTCCAGCCTGTGCAACAGGCTTTCAAAAAGAAAAGAGAGAGAGAGAGAGAGGGAGGGAGGGAGGGAAGGAAGGAAGGAAGGAAGGAAGGGAGGAAGGAAGGCAGGCAGGCAGGCAGGCAGGCAGGCTGTATAAGCAAGAAGAGAGTGGAGTGAAATATTTAAAGTGCTGAGAGAAAAAAACACCAAATTAGAATTCAGTACCCTGCGAAATTATCCTTTAAAAGTGAAGGAAAAATAAAGTCTCAAACAAATAAAAATTGAGGGATTTGTTGCCAATAGACTTCCTTACAAGAAATATTAGAAGAAATTATTTAGAGAGAAGGAAAATTATGTAGGTCAGAAACTTGAAGCTACATAAAGTAAGGAAGAGCACTGGAACATGAATAAATGAAGTAAAATAAAAACTTTGTCTTTTTCTTAATTTAGCTAACAGAAAACAGTGAAAAATAATAATAGCAACAATGAATTGGATTATGTATGCATCTATATGCTTATGTATAAATGAAGTGAATGACAGTGATGATATAGGAAGAAGGGGTTGAGAATTAGAAATATTTTGTTATTATAAGATATTTGCACTACCCATGAAACTGTATGGTGTTATTTGAAAGTAGACTTACAGATTATTGTATAAAGTATATTGCAAACTCAAGGGAAACCACCCAAAAAATTTTTAAAGAAGTACAATTGATATACTCAGAATGGAGAGAAAATGAAATAATACAAAATGTTCAACTGAAACCATAAAAGGTAGAAAACGTGTGACAAAATTAGAAACAAAGATCAAGGGCAACAAATAGAAAGCAATAAACAATATAGCAGCTATTAACCCAATTATGTTAATAATCCCTGAAATGTCAATGGTGTAAACACATCAATTAAAAGACAGATTATCAGAGTAGATAGAAAACAATACCCAACTATATGTCATCTACAAGAAACCCACTTTCATAGAAGGACACAGATACATTAAAAGTACAGTAAGTCTTCACTAAACGTCAGTGATAGGTTCTTGGAAACTGTGGCTTTTTGAGTAAAGTGATGTAAAACAAAACCACTTTTCCTATAGGCTAATTGATAAACACAAGAGTTAAGTTTTTTATGACATATTTCTGGTCACAACAATATCACCAAACTTCTAAATATAGGCTCAAAATACTTATAATATTAAATATTGAAATAAATGTAAGATAAAGATTAAAACAAGTAAGATAATTATTTACTCAATTTTGATGAATCATCAGTGACAGTCATAGTGGTGGTGGTTAAATCAAGGAATAAATGTTTGTAAAGTGAAAGTTGTAAGGAGCACCCCCTACCACCACTCAATTCAAAAACAAACAGTAGCAAACATGGCAGGCTTGATGAGCACTTCTGTGCACATGATCTGTGGTCATGCATTTTTATGATCGTCGTATAGTTTATGAATTGTTATTTTAAAATACTTTACTAATAATTCATTTATTTTTCAATGCACTTACTCTAGCTCAGGGTTGCAGGTGGCTGGAAATGGAGCCTCTCTCGGCAGCTTAGGGTGCAAGGTGGGAACCAATCCTGGACAGAGCTCTTTTCCATTGCAGGGCACATTTCACACACACCCACACTCACAGTGAGACAATGGAGACTCACCAGCTCACCTAGCGTGCACATCTTTGGGGTGTGGGAAGAACTGGAAAACCTAGAGAAAACCCACACAGACATGGGGAGAATGCACAAAACTTATCATCATTATAACTAAATAAAATAATGTTGAATGAAATGATGTTATTTGAGAATCTGCTGTAAATGGATGGAGAAAGATACACCATGCTAACACTAATCAAAGAAAGTGGGAGTGGCTATAGTAATTTCAGACAGAGCAGCCTTCAGAGCAAACAAAGTTATCAGAGACAGAGGGAGGCATTACAGGTGATAAAGGAATCAATACTCCAAGAAGATGTAACAGTCCTTAATGTGTATGTGCCTAACAACAGAGTGTCAAATATATACAAGGTAAAAACATCACTAATAGCACTGCAATGAGAAACAGATGAATCCAGTATTAGAGTTGGAGACTTCCACAGCCCTCTATCAGAAATGAACAGATCCAGCAGGCAGAAAATCCATAAGGACATAGATGAACTCAACAACACCATCAATCAACTGGATATAATTGACACCCAAATACTACACCCAACAACAGCAGATTGAGCATTCTTCTCAAGCTTGCATTGAATATTTACCAAGAGGACCACATTCTGGGCCATGAAACACATTTTAACAGATTTATAAATCAGAAATCATAGAACATTTGCTTTCCAACCACAATGGATTAAACTCAAAATCAATAACAGAAAGATAGCTGGAAAATTCCCAAATACTTGAAGATTAAACAAAACACTTTTAAAAGTACATGAGTTAAAGAAGAAATTTCAGCTGGGCACGATGGCTCACGCCTGTAATCCCAGCACTTTGGGAGGCTGAGGTGGGCGGATCACGAGGTCAGGGGATCGAGACCATCCTGGCTAACACGGTGAAACCCCGTCTCTATTAAAAATACAAAAAATTAGCCAGGCGCGGTGGTGGGCACCTGTAGTCCCAGCTACTCAGGAGGTTGAGGCAGGAGAATGGCATGAACCCGGGAGGCAGAGTTTGCAGTGAGCCAAGATTGTGGCACTGCACTCCAGCCTGGGCGATAAGAGCGAGACTCCATCTCAAAAAAAAAAAAAAAGAAATCTCAAGAGAAATTTTAAAATATTTTGAATTAGCAGTTTAGGAGGCTGAAGCATGAGGACCATTTGAGGCCAGGAGTTTGAGATCAGCCTGGGCAACACAGCAAGAGCCCATCGCTACAAAAACATTTAAAAATTAGCTGGGCATGGTTGTATGTGCCTGTAGTACCAGCTGCTCAGGAGACTGAGGCAAGAGGACGACTTGAGCCCAAGAGTTTGAAGCTGCAGTGAGCCATGATTATGCCATTGCACTCCAGCCTGGGTGACAGAGCAAGACTCTGTTTCTAAAAAAATTTTTTTAATTACATAAAAATAAAAATACAACTTATCAAAATTTATGGGAAACAGTTAAAGCAGTTAAAGCAGTGCTTAGAAATTTACAGCATTGAATGCATATATTAGAAAAGAATAAAGATCTAACATCAATCATCTCAGCTTCCACCTTATGAAACTGAAAAATGCATATATTAGAAAAGAAGATCTAACATCAATCGTCTAAGCTTCCACCTTACGGAACTAGAAAAAGAAGAGCAAGTTAAATCCAAACTAACCATAATAAAAGAAATAATAAAAAATTAGAGCAGAAATCAATAAAATTGAAACCAGGAATTATAGAGAATATTAACAAAAACAAATGCTGGTTCTTTTAAAAGATGAATAAAATTGGTAAGCCTCTGCCAGGCTAAGAAAAAAAGAGAGAGAGACAAATTACTAACATCAGATATGAAAGGGGGACATCACTACAGATCCCACGAACATTAAAGGAATAATAAAGGAATATTTTTTAAAATGCTATGCCCACCAATTTGATAACCTAGATAAAATGGAGCAGTTCCTTGAAAGACACAATCTGCCAAAATTCACACAAGAAGAAACAAATAATCTGAATAAGCCTGTTTATAGTAAAGAAATTGAATCAATAATTAATAACCTTCCAAAACAGAAAGCACCAAGCCCAGATGGGTTCATTGGTGAATTCTACCAAACATTTACGGAAAAAATTATGTCAGTCCTCTACAATCTCTCCCAGAATATAGAAACAGTAGGAATACTTTTTAACTCATTATATGAGGCCAGCATTACCCTAATACCAAAACCAGACAAAGATATTACTACAGACAAATGTCTCTCAAGAGCATACATGTAAAAATCCTCAACAAAATATTAGCAAATTAAATTCAACAATATGTAAAAATAATTATACATTATGAAAAGTAGGGTTTATTCCAGGTATGCAAGGCTGGTTCAACATTTGAAAATCAGTCAACATAACAATCACATCAATAGGCTAAAAAAGAAAAATATCATCATCATATCCATGGATGCAAAAATGCATTTGACAAAATCTAACATTTATTCATGATAAAAACTCTCAGCAAACTAGGAATAGAGGAGAATTTTTTCAACTTGTTAAAGAGTATCTACCAAAAAACTGAAACAAACATCCTACCTAATGGTGAGAAACTCAAAGATTCAGTTGGCAGCATTCATGTTGCCCTGATAGGGGCTCTTTTGAAACTGCTGTCCTATTCTTCTTAGTGCCTCAAACTAGAGCCTGTTCAGATGTGTTGTAACAAGGTAGTATGAGTTTATTTTGAAATTGAAATCTATGCATTTTTTCATAACATGCATTTTCCATGAACCTTTTGGAGACCCACTCACATATTGTTGAGTCAGTTGTTCTAGATTAATCTGTAGATTGAACATACTCCCAATAAAAATCCCAGCAAGTTAATTTATAGACATTGACAAACTGATTCTAAAGTTTATATAGAGAGGCAAAAGACACCATAATCAAGATACTGACATGAGAATAGGCAAATAAAGCAACAGAATAGAATAAAGTCCTGAAATAGACTCACATAATTTTGTCAACTCATCTTGGCAAGGGAGCAAGGACGATACAGTGGCCAAAAATCGTCTTTTCAACAAATGAGGCTAGAGCAACTGGACATCTGCATGCAGAAATTAAATCCAGACACAGACTTTATACCCATCACAAAACTAACTAAAAATAGGTCATAGACCTAATGTAAAATGCAAACTATAAAACTCTTAGAAGTTAACACAGGGAAAGCCTAGATGACCTTGGGTAAGGTGATGACTTTTTAGATACAACGTTAAAGGCACAATCCACGGAAGACATGACTGATAGGCTGGGCTTCTTTGAAATTAGAAATTTCTGCTCTGTGAAAGACACTTTCAAGAAAATGAAAAGGCAAGCCACAGACACATCTGATAAAGAACTGATATCCAAAATACGTGAAGAACAATTAAAACTCAACAATAAAAAAATGAACAACTTGATTTTAAAATTGGCAAAACAGATACCTCATCAAAGAAGATATATAGATGGCAAGTAAGCGTATGAAAAGGTGTTCAATGTCAGACGTCACTAGAGATTGCAAATTAAAATAATGATACCACTCTACATCTATTAGAGTGGCCAAAATGTGTTTTGAGAACACAAAATGCTGGCCAGGATGTGTAGCAACAGGAGCTCTTGTTCACAGCTGCTGGGAGTGCAAGACAGTGCAGCACCACTGAAGACAGTCTGGCCGTCTCTTCCAAAATGGAACATACTCTCCCCATAGAATCCAGCAATCGCTGTCTTTGGTATTTAGGCAAATGAACTGAAAAAGTATGTACACAGAGAAGCCTGCACACAGACGTTTATACGAGCTTTACTCAAAATTGCCAAAGCTTGGGAACAACAAAGAGGTCCTTCAGTAGGTGAGTGGCACATCCAGACAGTGGAGTGTTATTCAGCGCTGAAAAGAAATGAGATGTCAAGCCATGAAAGAAACTCAAATGTATTACTAAGAAACCAATCTGAAAGGGCTACGTGCTGTATGATCCCAGCTGTATGACATCCTGCAAAAGGCAAAACTATGGAAACCGTAAAAAATCAGTGGTTTCCAGGGGCTGGGGGAGGGGTGACCCGGGAAGCGCGCAGGGTTTTAGGGCAGCGAGGCTGTTCTGTGACACCACCACGGTGGTTCCACATCACGATAAATTTGTCCACGCTTAGAATGGACAACACCAAGAGTAAATCTGATGTAAACCGCGGAGTTGGGTCACGATGCTGTGTCGCTGTAGGTTTATTCCCTGTAACAAACGTACCCTCTGATGGGAAATATCGATAAGGGGGAGGTTGGACGCCTGTGTGGGGGTGTGATACGAGAAACTTGTGTAACTTCTATCCAATTTTGCTGTGAACCTAAAATTGTTCTAAAAATTAAAGTTTACTTACTAAAAACCAAGTAACCTCAGATGATCTCATATTAAGATCTCTTATTAAGATTACATCTGCAAAGACCCTTTTCCCAAATATGGTGACATTCAAATTCAGAGGGTAGGCGGCAAACGTTTGTTTTGCGGGGGCTACCATTGAGCAAACCTACCACGGAAAACAAAGTAAGAAGAAGAAATTCTCCAACTCTCCAAATCTCATTATTCCAAATGAACCATTAGTGATATTTTAACCTATTTCCTTTGTCTTTTTCCTATATAATTTAAGATGGAGAGAAAGTCTATATATAATTTTACATAATAGATTTTAATCAACTTTATGAGGACATAATTCATATACAATATAAAGCACAGACCTTTAGTGCAGTTTGATGAGTTTTGACAAGTGTGTGCACTGCTCACCAGCACCCCATCAGCATATGGAATCTTCTTCCCCTCCTGGAAGTCACTCTCCCCTGCTCTGTCCTTGAGAGCCGCTGAGGGATTTTCCCATCATGCTCTTCCTTCGATATGGCCACAGGCATCCCCGTGATCTTCAGACCCCCCCCCCCCCGTGACTTACGTGCTACATCATAGTCCGTCATTCATTCTTTCAACAATTATAATGATTCTGAGAGGCACTGGGGAATTTGCTTAATCACTGCTCTGATGTTGAATATTTAAATGTGTCCTAATTTCCCTGATTACGAACAATGCTGTGAGAACGTGTTTGGGCGTTGAGTTTTGTCCACTCCCTTGTCTCTGGGATGGCTTGTCCAGGGTGGAACATACAGGTCGAAGGTGTGAACTTCCTGGAGCGCGCTGGCCGACGCCCCCCCGGGCTGTGGTGCCTGTTGGTCTCGTGGCCACACCTCGCAGGCTCGGGGCCTGTTTCGCAAATGCCAGGGCCGTACTGTTTAGTTTTGTATTTCTTGGATTACTGGTGAGACCATGTTTTTCATGTTTTTAGCCAACTGGGTTCTCATAGCTCTGAACTATTTGCTTATGGCCTCTGCCCAGCTCCTTGTTGGGAAAGAAAATTGTGTTCTCTGGGGACAGGAACTCAGGGTCTTCGGAAAGGGGCCTCTCTCTGGGCTGTACCAGTCACGGGAGGAGCAATGTCCCCCCCGAGGTCTGGAGAAGCCTGTTCCTGTCGGACGGCACCAGGGCCTGAGCACCCTCACCCCGCCGGGAGCATGTGATCAGCTCCCCCAATTTAACGCTGAGGCAACAGCCATTGGTTCTGTTTCCCGGGGGCCGCCCATTTAGAATGACATCCTGGCTACAGCATCGACCTTGAGCCGCAAAGCAAACAAGGAGAATATGCAAATTTGCTGTCAATACGGGGATGGGAATGCTGAGAACTGCACTCATTTTTAAGCCGAAAGTCCAATATTTGGATACTAAGATTCTGTTTCCCAGTCATAAGCCAGCATGACAACCACGTGGAAACCATTTGTGCTGGATGATAGATTGTAAACAGCTGGTGGGATCAGGCCTTCACAGCCCCAAAAACTACAAATAAAAAATCCACATGTTTAATAAACAGATGATGAATCACAATGAGAACGGAAGGGAGATGGGGAGAGGGCTGGGCCTCCAGTGTTGAGTTGGCGGGATGCGGTGGGTGTGAGCCTCGCCCCAGGCACAGGACACCAGACACTCGGGTCGGACATGGTTCGCAGGCGTGGGGCCACAGCCTGGACCCAGAGGAACACCGCAGCCACAAATCCATTTCAAAACATGTAAATCTGGGGCAACCCCTCCGACAGAGGCCAAAACCATGGAGAGCAGTTTTGTCAACACTGGGGAGGGGGAGGATACACGGTAGGCCTGGAAGTGTCTGGACCCAGCCCTGGTGCACAGTGGTGCTTAAGGTCAGCACCCGGCGTGGGGCAGCAGTCACTGGGGTCTGAATAAGAAGCTGAAGCTGGTGGTGTCTGGGAGGCCGGAGCTGAGGACAGCTCAGGAGAGCCCCCCGAGATCTGTGTGCCCAGAAGAGGCAGGGGAAACAGGGAAACCTCAGGGGATCCCAGAACAACCGTGACAAACCTGGGCCAGGGTTGGGGTGGCTGTAAGGCCCTGATGTGAGAAGAAAGCCTCTGGCAAGATCAGCAGCTTCGGCTGAACCCTAGCTCAGCCACTGTCCAGTGGCGGACCACGGCAGGGAGAGCTGCCCCTGTGATTGGGACACCTTGGCTGCTCTGGTCAGCACTGGCTTGGGCCCGCACAGATATGCACCTGTCACCAGACCCTGCATGGCCAGCATTCCCAGTCAAGAGCCTCTGGTCCTCCACACCACCTTCCCTGGGCCCCAGCCCATGCCAGCCCCCTTCCTTCAATCCCACAGCCTCCTGCCACCCTCACAACCACCCCCCCGTCTCTGCTCAGCCCCCTTCTCCGTTTAGGCCACAGCCCTCCGCCACCTGCCCCGGGCAGCATCTCCCCCGACCTGGAGACTTCAAGGTACATTGAGAAAGAAAAGGCCACAGCAAAGTGGACGGGGCACTGATGGTCATGAAAGCCAAGGTGAGAAGAGTTCCTAGAAGAAGAAAGAGTGAAGAAAGTTTACAGATAATGCAGGTGAAAAGCTGCAGGGGTCTGTTGGCGGTCTGGGGGAGAGCAGAGCCAGCAGCAGAGCCTGCAGCAGGAGCTAGATAGAGTGACTGGTTGGGGTGAGGTGAAAGCAGACATCTGAGGGGGCGTCTCACTCAAGGCACGCTGGAGGCATGGGAAGCCCCACAGAGGAGAGAAGCTCAGGCAGTCTTGGAGGGACAGGGAAGGCCTCTGAAGCTGAAGAGAGGAATTGACTCAGACGGGCTGAGCACACAGCAGTGAGGCCTGAGGGGCAGTGTCAGGAGCATCAGCAGAAGGCTCGGGGACAGAAGGAGACATACGGAGAAGGGGACCAGGAGTGCAAGTCCTGTGGAACACTGTGGAGAGAAGTCCCATGGTAATGTCCTTGGTTTTCCTGGATGTCAAGGAGATGGTGAGGTCCTTGCTCAGAGTGAGGGGTAGCTTTTGGGTAGAGGGTGCAAGGATTTAGGGAAGCAGTTAGCTAGAAGATGTAAATGACCGAAGAGTTATCAAGTAATTGAGTGTCAGTGGTTCAGACAAGATTAGAGATGGTGTGTATAATAATTAAAATGCTAAACTCTTAGATGGACTAAGCAGCAGAGTGGGCAAAAATAAAAAGAGAATTATTGAACTTGAAGACAGATCTAAATAAGTTACCCAGAATGCAGAACAGACACTCAATGAGAAGGAATATAGTAACATGAAATGAAGAAACATGAAGAAGAGACTCCCACTTTTGGCTACAACAGAGTATCTGGTATGAGACTATCCCTCCTACCACAAGCATTATAAACTGGAGGAAAAAAATAGGAAACATTTGTTCTAAGACAATAGACAACAGAGCTGTGATCTCTGAGACAAATGCAGCAAGCAAGGTGAACCCTACGACACTGTGGCATTCTTCCTGGAGGCACTTTCTGGCCCCAGCACAGGTAGAGAAGCTCAAGGAGAGCAAAACAGTTTAACTGAGCTCAGAAGACAGGTGCCAGAGCTCAGAGAGGCCAAGCCTCCTGAAAAGTACAGGCAAAGTACCAGAGATGGAAAAACTATGTGGAGAAAGAACTCCAGAAATCTACATGGTGGTCCCCTTGTGCCTTTGGCTGAACATTAAGCTGCACATATGGGAGACTCCGTGTGGCCAAGCAAAGAGCACTTAGTGGGAGCTGTCATCTGAACAACGCTCAGAGCTCCACAGGGCTAGGAGATGCAGTCTGACCAATCAGAGTGAACAGACCTTGGTAAGACGCAATGATAAGAAATACTGCTGAGTTATTATCAGAAACAATGAAAGGCAGAACACAATGGAATAACACCTGTAATAGAAGGTTCTGGGGAAAAAATACAACTGTCAACATAAAATCCAAGACTCAGCAAAAATCTTTCAAAAATGCAATGATAAAATTATAGCATTTTCAGACAAACAAAAATTGAGAGCATTTGTCACCAGCAGATGTGCAATACAAGAGATGGAAATGTCCTTTATGCTGAAGGAAAATGATTCCAGAGAGGAACTAGGTCTGTTCAAAGTAACGAGGAACACTGGGAACAGTAAATATGTGGCAAATATAAAAGCCCCTTTTCTCATTTTTAATGTCTTTATCATAAATGTGTCTCTTTAAAGCAAAAATAATCACAATTTATTATGGAGAATTATAACATATATAGAAGTAGATGTATGACAATAATAGCAAAAAGGACATAAGGGAGAAAATGGAAGCATACTATTGAAGAGTCTTCCATTATAAGTCAAGTAGTATAGTAGCATTTAAAGGAAATGTCATTAAGTTACAGAGGCATGCCTTAAACCCTAAGAAAGCACTAAAAGCATTAAAGAAAGAGGTATAGCCGATGAGCCAACAGAAGAGATAAGATGGAAAAATACTCGGTATACCCAAAGAAAAAAAAATGGAAAAGAAAAAAGGAGGAACAAAGAATAAATGAAACAACAAGATGGAAGACTCAATCCCAACTTTCAATAATTATATTAAATGAAAATGGACCAAATACTCCCATTAAAAAGGCAGAGAGATTGGGCCGTGCATAGTGGCTCATGCCTATAATCCTAGCACTTTGGGAGGCTGAGGTGGGCGGATCACCTGAGGTCAGGAGTTCAAGACCAGCCTGACCAACATGGTGAAACCCTGTCTCTACTAAAAATACAAAAAAATTAGCTGGGCGTGGTGGTGTACACCCGTAGTCCCAGCTACTTGGGAGGCTGGGGTAGGAGAATCGTTTGAACCCGGGAGGCGGAGGTTGCAGTGAGCCAAGATTGCACCACTGCACTCCAGCCTGCGTGACAAGAGCGAAACTGTCTCACAAAAAAAAAAAAAAAAAAAAGGCAGAGATTGGTCTAGACACTGCCATTAACCAAGAAAAGAAATGAAAGTCATACAGATTGGAAAAGAAGTTAACTGTCTTTATTCATAAGTAACATGATTCTATTCATACGCAATCCTAAAATATGCATCTAAGAAAACTACTAAAATGAGTAAGTGAACTTAACAAGGTCACGGAATATAAAACTGTACAAAAGTTAGCTGTATTTCTGTATATCAGCACAATTGGAAAATGAAAATAAGTAACAAACAAAAACAAATATTTACAAAAGTATCCAGAAGCATGATATACTTAGGGATAAATTTAAGAAAATGTGTGTGGGGCCTGTATACCAAAAACTATAAAACATTGCTGAGAGAAATTAAGAAGAACTAAATTAATGGAAAGACATACCATGTTTATGACTTAGAAGACTCAATATTGTTAAGATGTCTTTTCTTTCAAATTCATCGATAGATTAGACTCAATCCCTATCAAAATCCTAGCAGGCATTTGTTTTTATAAAAATTGATTCTAAAACAGATTCTAAAATTTATATGGGAAGGCAAAGGACCTAGGATAGCCAAAACAATTCGGAAAAAGAAGAACAAATTTGGAGGATTTACACTACTTAATTTCAATACATACAATCAAGCAGCAAATAGTAGGGTACTGGTGTTAGGATAAGCATGTAGATCACAGACTAGCACAGAGAGTCCAGAAACAGACCAGTATATATATATATACAGCCAATTTTATACAGTGCCAAGATAATTCAATGTGGAAAGGACAGTCTCAAATCTTACCTCATACCACACATAAAAATTCAGTCAAAAAGGCTCATGGAGCTAAAAGTTAAAGTTAAAACCATGAAACTACTAAAAGACAACATAGGAGAAATTCTTTGTGACTTTGGTGTTCACAAAGGTTTTTTAGCAGGACACAAATCATCAAGTGAAAAGAAAATATTAATAAATTATACTTCATCAAAACTAAGAGCCTTTGTTTTTCAAAAAGAACTATTAAGAAAATTTTTAAAAAGACAGACTGAAGAGAATATTTGCAATACATGTATCAGACAAAGGACCTGTACCCAGAATATATACAGAACACTTGCAATTCAAAATAATTTTTATTGCCTGTAATCCCAGCTACTCGGGAGGCTGAGGCACGAGAATCACCTGAACCTGAGAGGCAGAGGTTGCAGCGAGCCGAGATCGCACCATTGCACTCCAGCCTGGGCGAAAGAGCGACACTCCATCTCAAAAAATAAATAAATACATAATTTTTATAAGCAACTCAATTCAACGAATGAGCAAAATATATAGAAAGTTTACAAAAGATGTATGAATGACCAATAAACACATGAAATAGGGATCAGCATCTTTAGTTATCTGGGAAGTGAAAATTAGCCTCAATGAGATACCACTCCACACACACCAACATGGCTAAAATTTAAATTACTGGTAAAATCAGGAGTTGCCAAGGATGAGGAGCAGTGGGAACTCTCGCCTCTGGTGGAGCATGAATCCGTAACCACTCAGAAAGACGGTTTGGCGTTACCAACTAAAGTTGAACAGACACACGCTCTGACTCAGCAATCACAGCCCTAGATACACGCCCAGCAGAAACGCGTATGTTCACCCAACCATGGCAGCATATTCAAAATGGCCATAAACTAAGCAACCCAAACACCCATACAACAATCGAACAGACAGGTATAGTGTAGCCTATTCACACAATGGGCTGCGGCATGAAAACAAGGGGTTCCACTCACACACGTTAAAACAACATGCAAGACCGGCAGAGGCAGGGACCATCCTGACCTCGGGGAGGAGGAAAAGTATCACAAGTGGGAGGAGTCAAACTCTCCCTGTCTCCCCATTTCACTCCAAGTGAGATGCACAGACTTCCAATAGGCCACGGACTCTGCAAGACACACCCATGGGGTTTCCAACTTCATCTCCTACACCTGTCCTCCCTCAACCCCTGCCAGCCACACAGGCCCCTCCTCCACCCTGACCACACCAGGCCTTCACTCAGGCCTCTGCTCCTGCTGTTCCCTCCGCTGGAGCACTCTGCCTCTAACCCCCTCCGCTGGAGCACTCTGCCTCTAACCCCATCAGCTGGAGCACTCTGCCTCTAACCCCCTCTGCTGGAGCACTCTCCCTCTAATCCCCTCCGCTGGAGCACTCTGCCTCTAACCCCCTCCGCTGGAGCACTCTCCCTCTAATCCCCTCCGCTGGAGCACTCTCCCTCTAACCCCCTCCGCTGGAGCACTCTCCCTCTAACCCCCTCCGCTGGAGCACTCTGCCTCTAACCCCCTCCGCTGGAGCACTCTCCCTCTAACCCCCTCCGCTGGAGCACTCTCCCTCTAACCCCCTCCGCTGGAGCACTCTCCCTCTAACCCCCTCCGCTGGAGCACTCTGCCTCTAATCCCCTCCGCTGGAGCACTCTTCCCTGAGGACCTTTGCTGGAGCACTCTGCCTCTAACCCCCTCCGCTGGAGCACTCTCCCTCTAATCCCCTCCACTGGAGCACTCTCCCTCCAATTCCCTCCGCTGGAGCACTCTCCCTCCAATCCCCTCCACTGGAGCACTCTCCCTCTAATCCCCTCCACTGGAGCACTCTCCCTCCAATCCCCTCCACTGGAGCACTCTCCCTCCAATTCCCTCCGCTGGAGCACTCTCCCTCTAACCCCCTCCGCTGGAGCACTCTCCCTCTAACCCCCTCCGCTGGAGCACTCTGCCTCTAATCCCCTCAGCTGGAGCACTCTTCCCTGAGGACCTTTGCTGGAGCACTCTGCCTCTAACCCCCTCCGCTGGAGCACTCTGCCTCTAATCCCCTCCACTGGAGCACTCTCCCTCCAATTCCCTCCGCTGGAGCACTCTTCCCCGAGGACGTCCATGGCTCACTCTCTCCTTTCCTTCAAGTTTTGCTCAGATGCCTCCTTCTCAATGAGCCTCCCTGACAATTCCATCTAAACAGCAGCTGCCACTCACTGTCATGCTCGATTACCTTTGTCCAGAGAACCTTGCATCACAAAGTCTGTCTCCCTCCCACATAGACATAACTGCATTTGAATGTGGGCTTCAAGAAGGCAGATGTTTTGGTGACACTTTTCTTGACACACAGTAGGTGTCTGATAAATACTGGAGCAAGTGAGTCAGTGAAGGGCAAGGCAGGAGAGTTTCCCAGGAGGGCGCTGAGACCGACAACCAAGCCACAGGGTTGGCATGTGGGGGCAGTGGTGCAGGGACAGGCACGCGGCCAGTGGAGCCGACCACAGAGCCCAGAAACAGCCGGGCACACAGAGAAGGCCTGGGCCCGACGGAGGTGAGGAGCAGGCCTGCGCACGGTGCCAGGGACTGGCCACGCACATTAGGAAAGCGAAACTGGATCCCTATCTTCAACCAAACACGAGGAAATTGCTTCCAGATGGATGAGGACTTGTGACGGGGGCAAGATGACGGAAGTAAAAGCTACAGGAGAATATCTCCCACACTCGAGCACACTCGAGGCCGGGAAAGGTTTGTTCAGATACAAACGAGGAAAATTGTGAAAGACAAGGCTGACGCACGTCCTACATCCAAATCTACCATCAGAAGACAAAAGACAAGGGCAAAGGCAGGGCACGAACTGGGAGGAAACATCTGCAGCACACGCAGCTGACAAAGTTCATGTCAGGAGCCACAGGGAGCCGTGACTCAGAAAGCGAGAGGCGGCCCCGCCAGAGGGCACAGGCAGCACTCGCGGGGATGCGTGAGGATGGCAAGTTCTACTTACAGTCAGGGAAACTCAAAGTAAACCGCAAGCAAGGCCACTTTATACTCACCAGATTCCCAAACAGAAAGAGCCGGGACGGGGCCAAGGGCTGCTGTGAGCACTGGAGGAACCTCTGCCTGGGACTGGCGGTGGGCACCTACCCGCTGGCTCAGGTCTGAGCTGGGGCAGGGCCAGGTGAGAGAACAACAGAAGGTTGGCTCAACTTCCGTTTCATGTGGGCTCCCACACCCGGGGTCCATACAACCACCAGATGCCTTCCTGAGGAGGTCCAGGGTCTGTGGGAAGCGGGACCAGCAACAACCCCACTGTCACCCGGGGTCTGAGGGTCTGTGGGAGGTGGAACTGGGGACCCCACTGTCACCCGGGGTCTGAGGGTCTATGGGGAGGTGGAGCTGGGGACCCCCCTGTCATATGAGGTCTGAGGGTCTATGGGGAGGTGGAGCCGGGGACCCCACTCTCACTGGGGGTCTGAGAGTATGTGGGGAGTAGAGCCAGGGACCCCACTGTCACCCAGGGTATGAGGGTCTGTGGGAGGTGGAGCCAGGGACCCCACTGTCACCTGGGGTCTGAGGATCTGTGGGAGGTGGAGCTGGGAACCCCACTGTCACCTGGGGTCTGAGGATCTGTGGGGAGTAGAGCCGGGACCCCCCTTTCACCCAGGGTCTGAGGATCTGTGGGGAGTAAAGCCAGGGACCCCACTGTCACCCGGGGTCTGAGGATCCGTAAGGAGTAGAGCCAGGGACCCCACTGTCACCCGGGGTCTGAGGATCTGTGGGAGGTGGAGCTGGGATGTTCCAGGCTTTCTAACCTGCTCTCCAATGGAAGTACTGAGCTGGGGCCCTGGAACAGGTGCCTGGGAACTTGGTGAGCTCCTGGGGGCTCAGAGTTTCTTGGCTGGGAGAGGTTTTTCTTGTGAAGGAGGTCAGGGCTTGACTGGGAAAATGGCGGCAGCCTCAGAGACAGGCCGAGTGGGGCAGGACGACAAGAATCGTCTTTTACAACAGAGCGGGAGTGGGATTTTAACAAACCGTCCCCTTGTCCCCAGAGCAGGGGAGCATCCCGGGGCCCAGAATTGTCCCCTTCCTGGGTGGTCCCACCCTCCCAGGCCCAGGGCTCTGTGAGAGCAGCGGAGGAAAGCCCAGGTGACTCTCTGAGAACAAGTTCCTGGATTGGGTCCCAGAGGCCCTGGAAGGCCCCTTCCCACTCCACACAAATCATGAGGGGTGCAGGGGACCCACAGGGACACCACTCGGACCCAAGCTGGGGCCTTTCCTGACCCACGGCCCCCACTTTGCTTGGGGAGCAGCGAGGCTGTGACGGGAAGGCCTGAGGCAGCTGCTGGGGAGTTTCTTGGGTGGAAGAGTTTTTTCTTATGAAGGAGATGGATAGCTCGACTGGGAAGAGGGCGCCGGGGACAGTAAATGGGGGACATAGAGTGGGGCTCCCCTGCTCCCCACCGTGGGGAGGGACAGGCGCCGGGCATGCAGGGAGGACCCTTGAAAAGGGCAGACGCCAAGGCCAGATCCCGCTTCGCCCCCCAAGGGCACTGGCAAAGGTCGCCTCAGCCTCGGTTCCTCACCCCGTCTCGAGGGCAAGGTCCCTTCGGCCTGCAGGATTCGGGGGTTCCCAAGTTCCCTGACTGACAGACCAGCCATGGTGGTGAAAGCAAGGTCTCCCTGCCGCTCCTTGCCACAGGAACGCCTTGTGCCTCAGGAGACGGTGGCCCCCACAGCCTCAAATCCCGGCCAAATCAGACATCTGGGAAGGAGGCAGGACAAGGGGGTCCTGCCTGTCACCCCGAGAAGTCACCGGCACCAGGGGCTGGTCTCCATGGCGTCGCACCTGCAGCATAGGTGGGGGGGGCTCCCTCCCCCCAGGGGGGCAGGAGGCAGGCAGCACCGACGTCCCCACATAGCTGTAACCCGGGCACCAGGGCCAGCGGCTCTCACACATGCTCTTGAGTATTTCATAATATCAGGTATTTAATCATAAGCTCACAAAACTGCCCACAGGACGGAGCCCAGAATCCAGAGCCTGAGCAGGAGCAAAAGGAAGAAGCAGCCCCAAATTAACAAGAAGTGGTGAGAAAATAGGGAACAGAGAAAGTGAGGGTGGGGCAGACACTTGTCCTCCCAGTGAGCCTTCCACAGCGACACTTTTGGAAAGTGATGGTGACGTGGCCGGGCACGAAGCCAGCAGAGCGGACATGACAGCTGCTCAAAAAGACGGGGTTTGGCTTGATGTTTTTTAAATCCCTCGTTCTCGGCCACAATGGAAAAAATCTCTTTTCAGTGAAGTATCCCGGATACCAAAGCACCCGGCCATGAGGTGCGCGGAGCTCAGGCAGCTGATGGGTGAACAGGGGATGCCTGCTCCCTCCGCCTGGCCATGGACGGGGACCACAGGCCTCCCCGACGGTGTCAGATCCTCACTAGACTTCAGTCCAAGCCTTAGATCCGAGACCAAGCTCGAATCCCCAGCCTGTGGCCTTTCAGTGATGGGGGCCTGAGGGGCAGCCCCTTGCCCGGGGCCGACTGTTCTCCCCGAGGATGCACACAGCCCCCGCCTCAAGCCGGACACCACAGTGGGCTGTGAGGCTGCCCGACTGGGGGCTTCCCTTTGCCAGACGCGGTATCTCCAGCCCATGGTGTTGCCGGCCCATGGGCGCCTCCTGACCCCAAATGCCCTGCTGGGGACGCCCTCCCCATTCTCGGCCCCATAAACACACAGTGGCAGCCACGGCCCATCTCCACGGCCAGCCTGGCTGAGGCAGGAAGGGTTTCTCACTCTGACCCTGTGCCTCTCCCCGTGAGCGGAGCCCCACGGCCACCCTGCTCCGAGCTCTGTGCCCCAACTGACCCCTCTCTACTGGGCCCCATCGGCCTGCCTTGCACGCGTGGGTCTCCTGCCTGGTTCCACCTGAGGCCTGGGGGCCTGGACCATCTCCCTCTCCTGCCCCGCAGACAGCGTCCACTGTCACCCCACGAGTTCGCTCCAGGTGTCTTCTCCCACAGCCCGTCCCGGGCTCCCCTTGCTCCCCTTCCCTTCTGGCTGCTGGGACCCTTTGTGTGTCCTCAGCCTCTGTTCCCACTGAGATTTCCCGACCGGAACTCCGGCCCAGCAGCACATTCACCTCCTCGGGCACTTTACCAGCAGGGCTGCCCGAGGAGTCCAGGGCTGCCCAAAGTGCGCAGCGGGGAGACCCCCAGGACCAGGACAGAGGCTCCGGCCCTGGGACCCAGGCCAGAGAGAGATGCAGCTGACCTCACAGTCGCCTGCTTCCTACACCCGAGTTTTCTCTGGAGTAGAGGGTGTGCGGACCGTCCTTGGCCGTCTGTGGGGGAAGGCGGCAGACGCGTCCTCCCCTTGACCTTGCAGGGCCCAGACCCCCAGCTGCCCACGGGAGGGTGAGGTTCCATTTTCGCCAAGGTCACCAGCTTGTTCTGCCCACTGTCTCCCTCCACCCGCAGTTCCTGCATAAAATCCCCAGCGTGTTCCAGCCACAAGGCTGGTGGCTGTGCAGACAGCAGGGGAGGGTTTGAACTTCGTGCCGATCTCACTCCCTGGTTCCCAACAATTTGAGGAATGTTGGAGGTCCGGGTCAGAATGTAAACAAGGAATCATCACAGACGGGCCCAGGTCAGTGAACCTCACACTGAGCTGCAGGGAGCCCCCGATGCCTGACGACGTCAATGTGTCTTTGGTCTCATGAAAATACACAGCTCAGCTTTTGCACACGGAAGCCTGCGTCTTAAGCCAACGGCTTTCAGGTTCCAGAAACACTGCACATGATTGTTCCCGTTGTATTTTCCCTCCTCGCCCTGTGGGCTGGGTGAGCGCCTCGGGGCTGCTGTCTTGGTGTGTGAAGTTCAACAGCGTGCTGTGGCGACTTCCTTCACTGCCGGTCCAGAAGGGAGCTCGGACGCCCAGAGCTGCACACCCACCGCGTCTGTCCTGGCAAGAACAGCGGCCAGCCTCGGCCGCAGAGGCCAGTGGACCGACAGCTTTGAAGGGGGCTGCGCTGAGGAACAGGCCTCATTGAAGAAACAACACAGAGCATCACACGAAGGTCCACGGGGAGGGAAAGAAGGAGTTTGGTAGGAAGACATGCCACAGAAAGCAGGGATTATGTGGAGACTTGATGATTCTGCCATAAGAAACAGAAGCTCCAACAGAGAAACATGCATATGGGGGTGCAAAAAGCTGGGCTGACGTCCAGCTGGGTGTGGGGGCTCACGCCTGTAATCCCAGCCCTTTGGGAGGTGGAGGCAGGACGATCGCTTGAGGCCAGCAGTTCAAGAACAGCCTGAGCAACACAGCAAGACCTTGTCTCTGCAAAAAGTAAAAATAAAAAATAAACACATTTAACCAGGCGTGAGGGCGTGCACCTGTAGTCCCACCTACCCGGGAAGCTGAGATGAGAGGATCACTTGAGCCCAGGAGGTCGAGGCTACAGTGAGTTGATTGCACCACTGCACTCCAACCTGGGTGGCAGGCTGCGATCCTGTTTAAAAAACAAAACAAAACAAAACAAAAGAAAAAAGGAAAAAGAAAGCCAGACTGAGGATGGCGAGAGGGAATACGAGCTTGCACTGGACATTTCATGCTGTTTTCATTTTCTTAACATGATTACATATTATTTATAGAAAAATGAATATGAGAGAAGCAATGCAGTGTGGAAAGGGCCTAGACTTTGCATGGACGCTGCTGTGTGGATGAGGCCATCCCTGTGGACCGTGGCCTATCCCAGATGTGGTCTCCCAGGCCACAAGGTGGGGCCTGCAGTGACTGTCTTCAAAGTCATCTTCTGAACCTCCATGGCACCAGGTCCCTTTGCGGCCACAGCCATCCCCACCTTCCCTGTTCTGAGAGAAACGCTCCCTTCTGTTGCCTTCAGGTTGAAGGGGGCCCCTGCTCCTGGGAGCCTGGGATTGGGAGCTGGGCTGCACCCACCCTATCTGAGGACAATGTGTCATGCTCTTATCATCCCCCTTGATGTCTACAGGAGGGATTGTCCTAAACCACAGCAATGGAGTTCACAGGAGAGAAGGAAGGGAGTAAAGTAGATTCCGGAACAAAGGGAATGGTTCTGTAAGGAAGCTCCAGGAGAAAGGAGGCAGAACCCAAGCTCTCGAGGGCTTAGGATTTTGTGGCAGTCTGTTGAGGGGCACAGAGCTACACCAAGTGGGTTCCACTGCGGTCCTTGAAGGGGGGCAGTCGTGGGCCATTTGGTCCCAGGGGCTCTGTTCGGCTCACACCTAGACTTCCCTGGGCACAGGCCTGAGAGGACCCCCGTGCACCCCGTCTGAGTTCCTCTGAGTCTCTGGAGCTGGGCCACAAGCAGGCAAGGAGAGACCCTGAAATGGAGTCAGAAAGTCCCAGCACAAGACGCTGCTCCACCAGGGGAGGGAGGAGTGAGCAGGACATGAGACCAGGAGGCCCGTGGAGAATGAGCCCGGAAAGCCACGAGGCTCCTCACAGCTCCGTCATCACACGTGGGCCTGTGGGGATCCCTGACTCATGTTGGAGATTCCATGGGGAGCAGCTGCGGTGAGGAGTGGAGGACACCTCGCACTGTGCTGAGGTGGCCCCGGTGGAGGATGCGCTGGCTGGCTGCGTTAGGCTGTTCTTGCATTGCTATACGTACCTGAGGCTGTGTAACTTATAAGAGAAAAGGTTTAACTGGCTCATGGTTCTGCAGGCTGTACAGGAAGCATGGCACCTGCATCTGCTTCTGGGGAGGCCTCAGGAAGCTGCCGTCATGGCAGGAGGTGAGGGGGAGCAGGCGTCCCACATGTCAGGAGTCGGAGCAAGGGGGAGGGAGGTGCCACACTTTTACACAACCAGATCCATGAGAACTCACTCACTGTGGCAAGGACAGCGCCACGCTATGAGGACAGGGCCGGACAGGCCTGCCGGTGACGGCCATGTTGGGGTGTGCCTTTAGCACTGAGCAAGACTCCGGGGGGCTTGTCACGGAGCCAGCAAGACCCCTGAAAATCTTCTCCGGCAGCTCTGAAAGCTCGGAGGTACCCGAAAACTCAATGCCTAGACAAGATCCACATTCCTTGTTTCTAAACTAAAGCACAACTTCTGTTCTTGCAAAAGGAATGAGATGAGCTCCGCAGGCGACGCCTCCTAACAGGCCATTAGCATCTCCCATATTTGGGGAGTTTTTGTCCCTCTGTTTATGACTAATTAGTGTAGATAGGAACAAAAATGTTAACAAGGAGCACAAAAGCCAAAGCCTGCATGGTTCCAGCCAATCAGCAGAGTTGGCGGGTGTGTTTCCAGGCCAGAAGCATCTGTAATGAGATTGTATTTGATTCAGATACCATTTTCTGTGTGGCTCTTTAAGGGACAGGAAAGTGGAAAAGCAAAGCTATGAGGACCAGTCGGTGGCCCTTTCCCAGATCTGACTGGCACCCTTACTCCCACTCTCACCCTTGCTGGAGTCAGCAACGGTGCACCGGGCCCCACGTCCAGTGTGCCTCAGGGCCAGCGCAGGACAAAGGCACAGAACACCTGAGTGGCAACTGGCCCTGGCCCGTACTCAGGCTCCTGACCCAGGCCCCTCCTGCACCCTCACCTGGCACCAGCACCCGGCTCGTGTCCCCAGCAGTGACCATCCCGTCACCCACACTCCAGCCGCAGCCCCCTCCAATCCCCATTCTGTGCAGGAAGCAGGGTGGAGGGCAGCCCTGTGTCGGAGCATCTGCACGTCAGCACTGCTGAGCGTTTGTCTGTATGTGGTGGGGAGACAGCCACACCCCAGTCCAGAGAGGTGCTTGGGGCTTTCCTGTCCAGACCACGGGGGGAGTTTGCCAAACTCCTGGTAGACCCAGAGTCAAGGAAGGCGAACACAGAAGAGAAGCTAACATTTACTGAGCCCCTTTCTAGTGCTAGCCACTGTGCTGTGGGGTCACCACGTCATTACCAGTGACTGGGAAGCCTGGGTCTGATGAGCAACCACAGAGGGTGCTGGGGGTCAAACAACAGGGCCCAGGGCGAGGGCTGGGGATGTGAAATAAAAACCCGTTTACCCCTCCCATCCTTTTACAGTGGGGTAAAAAGATGGGGCACAAGTGACTAAAACCGGGGATAAGAAGGGAGAATCACTATGGATCCTGCACATGTTAAAAGGGTTATAAAACAATAATATTACAACTTTATGCCAGTAAATTAGACATCTTAGATGAGATGGACAAATTCGAAGAAATACACAAATTACCAAATCTAACTCAAGAAGACAGAGTATGTGAATGGACTTATAACTAGTAAAGACATTGAATAATTAAAATCATCCTATAAGGAAAAGTCAGATGGCTTCATTGGTGAATTCTAGCAAATATTAACAAAAGAAATAATACCAATCCTTTACAAACTGTTCAAGAAAACAGAGGAGGAAAGAAATACCTGTCAATTCATCTGATGAGATCAATATTGTCCTTACATCCTAGCCAAAGACATCACAAGAAAAGAAAAGCACAGCCCCATATCTGTCATGAATATAGATACAAAAATCCTTAACAAAATATTAACAAAGGAGGATTTATATCCAAACATTGGTTTAACATCCAATACTTAACTAATGGAATAAACTAACTACAGAATAAAGAACAAAAACCACATGATGATCTCAATAGACTCAGAAAAAGCATTTGAAAATATCCAACACTCTTTCATAATAAAATATCTCCACAAACTACAAATGGAAAAGAAACTTCCTCAATTTGACAAAGGGCATGTGGGTAAAACCCATAGCTAACATAATACCTAATGGTGAAAGATTGATTAAAATATTTCCTCTAAGATCAAGAATGAGGACAGCATGCCCACTCTCATCACCTCTATTCAACATTGTACTTGAGGTTCTAGCCAATGCAGCAAGGTAACCAATAAAATGAAGGCATCTGTATTGGTAAAAAGAGAAGTAAAACTCTTTGCAGTTATCTTTTTGTACAAAATTCTAAGAAATCCACCAAAAGTACTACTGAAACTAAGAAACAAGTTTAGCCAGATCAGAGGATACACAATTTCAAAAATCAACTATATTTCTATATGCCATCAATTGTAGCTCTATAATAGCAATGAGTAGGAAAATTAAGAAAATAATTCTATTCATAGTAGCATCAAAATGTGAAAAAAGATAAGTTACATTTAACAAAACAAGTACAAAACTTGCTGAGAGACTTTAAAGAAGATCTGAATAAATGGAGAGACAGCCAATATCCATGGATTGGAAGATTCAATGTTGTTAAATAGCTATTCTCCCCACATCAGTCTGCAAACTCAATATGATCCATGCTGAAATCCCAGCAGGCTCTTTTTGCAGAAAATAACAAGACAATCCTAAAATTTATATGAAACTGCAAAGGATCCAGAATACCAAAACAATTTGGAATAGAAAAAGTTGTAAGACTTATGTTTCCTAATTTCAATGCTTACTACAAAGCCACAATAATCAAGACAGTGTGGAAATGGTATTAAGAATGGACTTATAGGTTAATGGAACAGAACTGAGAGCCCAGAAATAAATCCTTACATTTACAGTAAACTGATTTTCAACAAAGGTACCAAGGCAGTTCAATGGGGAAAATGATAGTCTTTTAACAAATAATGCTGGGAAAACTGGATGTCCATATGCAAGAAAGGTGGATATAGAACCTTTCCTCACACCATACACACAAAGTAACTCAAAAGGTATCATAGACCTTGACATGGTTTGGGCGTGTCCCCACCCAAATCTCAAATTGTAGCTCCTATAATTCCCACCTGTCATGGGAGGGACCTGGTGGGAGGTAACTGAACCATGAGGGTGAGTCTTTCCCATGCTGTTCTTATGACAGTGAATAAGTCTCACAAGATCTGATACATGGGGGTTCCCTGAACGAGCTCACTCGTCTGCTGCCACGTAAGATGTGCCTTTTGCCTTCCGCCATGATTGTGAGGCTGCCCCAGCCAAATGGAACTGAGTCCATTAAACCTCTTTCTCTTTATAAATTACCCAGTCTCAGGTATGTCTATATCAGCAGTATGAAAATGGACTAATACAGACTGAAACATAATAGCTAAATCTCTACAACTTTCAGAAGAAAATATAGGAGAAAAAAAATTTTGTGACCTTATGTTAGACAAGAAATCTTAGATGCCACACCAAAACCACAATCCTTAAGTTATAATCAGAAAATTAACAGAATCAGTGCCAAGCGGATGGGCAAAGTAACCCTAACAGGGACATCATTAATATGTAGAAGCTGGGGACACCCACCTCCAACACAGGGACGTGCCTCCCGCACAGGTCAGAATCCTGTGCCTGGGGCCAAAATGTCCCCACTCTCAAGCAATGCTAGAGACACGAGCCAGATTTGGTCTCCCTGGGCTCCGCTTTTCTAAGATGCAATGCGGGCCACCCAGCCATGAAACATCTTCTCTTCAGACCACAGTGAAGTTACTGAGATAAGCACTTCGTATCAGCTTGTATGAGGCAAGTCACCCCACAGTCTGCAGGTTCAAAGACAATCTCCAAGGCTGTTTCTTCGGATGGCTTGTGTCTTATATTTGGATTTGGGTTTATTCCTTGAATCCATTTTTAAGGTCACTTTTGGGCCACTGTGTGCAACATCCATGAGGTGGCTTCTCTCCTCCTCCCTGCTAGGTGGACCCAGCCTGAGGCCGACCAGAGTGTCCCCCTCGAATGCCCCCCACAGGGCCCAGCCTTCCTCCACACGGAGTTCCTCCAGCAGGTACGCCAGTGGCATAAAGCAAAGAGCTGAGTGACAGCTCAGACACGAAGGCTGCTCCCCACATCTCTCAGGGGCCTTTGTTCCCAGTCTCCCTGTCGGGTCCAGTGAACCTTGAGACACAGCATCTGGCACAGTGTCCAGGACCTCCCCCAGTCCCCCAAATGCACATAAAGGATTCTAGGACCTGTTGAGAGTTAGCGATAACTCAGCCTTCACACGTAACAGGAGTGATAATAGAGGGCTTCTGTGGTGAATCGGGGAGGCAGAAGCTTAGGCTTTTCCTAAACCAAGCAAATGGCTAAGAGAGCAAATTCCAGAGTAGGCGTAACTTTGACTGGTGGAGCAGTGGGTGGTGTATTTCTGATGGATAACAGCCCACAGCATCACTTACCCAGTGCAACTGCAGAGGAAGGGCTGGTTCTACATCTCTTGGGACCACCGCATGCTGGAGCAGAGGCTGCAGGGTCGAGCCCAGAGTTCTTGTGTGTCCCTGTATAAGATGCGTGAGCACCGCAGGCAGCATCCCTGGGGACTGGGCTTGGCATGGGCTGCCCATCTGGTCACTGAGCCCCACAAAGGCTGCAGGCAGCACAGCCCTGGCATCCGACCACTCTGCTAAATGACTGCAGCCTCCTGGGCGTCTTTGCTTCTCAGTTCTGTGTCACTGGAGGTAGCCAGCCAAGGATGGTCAGGCATGGCCTGTGTCAGACTCTGCAGATTATGCCTCCTCCGTGCTCACAGACGCTGGGTGTGGACGGGGCAGAGCCTCCAGCAGTGTTTGCTGGTAGCCAAAGTCAGAAACACCAGAGTCGCCACCTGAAGTTCCCAGGCCTCTTCTAATCAAGGAAGAGAGAGACTATAACCCAAAGTGTCTGAGAATGTGGATGGTGCCTGCCCTCCACAGCCTGACTCACTCAGCCCTCTGGTCCCCGCAGAGTTCCGAGGTCCACCAAGAGCCACATAGCTGCCCAGGGCCAGGAGTGGCTTTTCCTGGCCTCCTGGCAGGAGGATGCAGACTGCTCCTGAACCACTCTGCCACGAAGGGAGTGGAGCAGAGGCTGTAAGGTGGGGCCCAGGGGCACGTTTCCAGGGTGCCCCGCTGCCTTCCTGCTGAGCTGTTTCTGGCAGAGAGGGTGTTACAGAGCAAGAGAGGACACAGCTGCACTTCATAAGCCCAGCAAGCACCATCACCAGTTCCTTGAGTATCACGTGCAAGGGTTTGGAAACAGGAGTAAGCTCTTCTTCTTTTAATTAAAAACAGAGATGAAAACTTTTTAAATACATACAACACACACTTAGGACCTGTTAAGATGAGGAATAAGGAAAAGGAAAAAAGAAAAGATTAAGTGGAGGGAGAAAGAGAGAAAATAGGCAGGGTGGGGAAAGGGAGATTGAGGAAAGAATGAGAGATTTCTAAAAACACAGAGAAATTTAGTGAGGCGCAGCTGCTTTCGAGTAAGCACGAACAAGCGAGTCTTCTCAGCTCTCAGTGATGCCCGGCTTCCCCATCATTTGAAGGGTTTACACCAGGAGATGGTCACATATCCTTAGCAGACACCCCAGTTCCCCAGATTATCTGAGCTGTGGCCAAATTCAAATCCAACTAGCTTTTATCAAGCACCTCATATGCAAAGTTTTTAAAAGATAATGCTGTGTAGGCCAGCCCCTCGCAGATTCTGTCTGAGGAGGAGACAGCATTCTCAGGAGTTCCGAAGTGGACTGTGACGTGCACAGACTGAGGACTGCCTGGCAGTAAACTCACATGTGCCATCTGTTTACGAGACCCAAAGCTGCTCTGTGAGGCAGGTGCCCTTATGCAGATGGGAAAACTGTTCCTCAGATTAAGAGAAGACATCACATTGTAGACCAGACAAGTCCAAGGTCTACAGCAGATAGGCTCAACTCCGGGGTGGAGCCACACGTGACCTTTAGGGGTTTCTAACCCTTCAGAATTCAATGGGAAATTGTGTTTTTCTGAGAAGGGAATCTGGGGCTTTTTCTTTTAATTTTCTTTTTAAAATTTCCCTTTATATGCACGTGTATGTAAGCTTCAGGAACTGTGTATATATCATTATATCATGATACTGTTCAGGATTTTAGTGATGTCCATTTTGCTTCCTCTTCCATTTTTGCTTCCCGATCCAACTTTCCCTCCACCATGCCAACCCCAACCCCTTCCAGGTCACCTGGGCTAACAACCAATTGTATGCCCTTCTATGCTCTTCTTCATGTTTATATAAACCACGTGACATGTTTAGAAGGTACGCTGATGACAAAAAGCAGGCCAACTTCTAGCCATTTTTACTATCGTTTTTAAACTCATTACAGTTTACCCAATTGTGGTCAACACCTGGGAGAGACTGACCCACCTTCCCCCTTGGCATGCCACTCAAATATAAACACACACACACAAATATAGACAAATATATTAGATTTTGTCGTCCTATTTTTGTAAAACTATTTCTCACCTCTTCTGTGTCGACTGACATAGTTCTAACTCACGCTTTTTAATGGGAGCTTAATGGTACGTATCTATGCCGTGGATGTACTATTATTTTTCAACCATTCTCCCATTGGCAGGATTTATATTGCTTGCCATTTTTATTTTGTTTTCATTCTTGAATAATATTTTCTCCTGATACAGAACATCGGGTTGACAGTTCTTTGTTTTGTTCTCCCAGCAGTTTAAACGTGGCATTCCACTGTTTTCTGGCCTCCATTGTCTCTGAGGAGAAGTTAGTGATGGTTGTATCATTTTCCCCTGGCTGCTTTCGAAATTTTCTCTTTACATTTTGTTTTCGGCAGTTTGACTGTGATGAAGCTGGTGTGATTTTATTTTTTAAATGACAAATAATAATAGTGTATATTTATGGGGTCAATATAATGTTTTGGTACACATATACATTGTGGAATGATCAAATCACACTAAATAGCATAGTCATCACCTCAAATATTTACCGTTTCTTTGTGTTGAGAAGATTTAAAATCCTCCCTTTTACTATTTGCAAATATATAATACATTATTGTCAACTCTGGCCACCATGCCATGCAACAGAACACCGGAACACATTCCTGCTGTCTAAATGAAACTTTGCACCACTGACCAGTATGTCCCCTTCCTCATCCACATTCTCTTCATGTCCAGCCCCACCCAGCCTCTGGTAACCACCAGTCTCCTCTCTACTTCTATGAGTTTGACTTTTTAAAAATCCCACATATAAGTAAGATCACACAGTATTTTCTCTCTCCATACCTGGCTTATTTCACTTAACTTAATGTCCTCCAGATGTATTCATGTTATTGCAAGTGACAGAATTTCCTGTTTTTTAAGGCTAAATAGTATTCCATTGTGTATGTATTCCACATTTTAAAAATCCATTCACCTGTTGATGGACACTTCGGTTGTTTCCATAACTTGGCTATTGTGAATAACTGTCAGTGAACATGTGAACGCAGATGCCTCTTCCACAAATGATTTCAATTCCTTTGGGTGTATACCCAGTAGCAGAGTTGCTGAATGAAATAAGTCTAGTTTTAGTTTTTTTACTAACCTCCATACTGTTTTCCAAAATGGCTATGCTAATTTACAATACCACCAAAGTGTACCAGGGTTCCCTTTTCTCCACATCTTAGCCAACACTTATCTTTTACCTTTTTTATCGTGGCCACTCTAACAGGTATGAGGAGATATCTCACTGTGGTTTTAACTTACATTTCCCTAATGATCAGAAATTTTGAGCATTTTTTCATGTATCTGTTGGCCATTTGTGTGTCTTCTTTTGAGAAATGTCTATTGAAGTCCTTTGCTTTTAATAGGGTTTCTATTTTTGTTATTAAGTAATTTGAGTTCTTTATATATTTTGAAAAGTAGCCCCTTATGCAATATATGATTTGCAAATATTTTTTCTCAGTCTATGGGTTGCAGCTTCACTCTATTAATTTTTTTCTTCATGTAATTCCTTTTGTCTGTTTTTGCTTTTTTTGCCTGAGCCTTTGGGGTCATATCCAATAAATCACTGCCCTTATAATGTCATGGAGCCTTTTCCCTATATTTTCTTCTAGTATTTTGATAGTTTCAGGTCTTCCAGTTACGTCTTTAATCCATTTTGTGTTGATTCTGGTAAAGATGTGAAATACGGGTTCACTCTCATTCTTCTACACATAGATACAGTTTTCTCAACACCATTTATTGAACAGACTGCCTTTCCCCATTGTGTGTTCTTGGCATCTTTGTGGAAAGAAAGCTATTTGTTTGTTGGACTATTTTGTTTTTAAGCAATTGGTTTTTATACAGCTATTTTGTATCCAGCCACCTAACCAAATTCTTCGTTAATTTTAGTAATTTGTTATTAGTATCTCTTGGGTTTTCCAGATATACATTCATGTCATCAGCACAAAAGAGGTAGTTTTATGTTTCCTTTTCCAAATGTATACCACATATTTCCTTTTGTTTTCTTATGCTGCATTTTCTATAATCTCCAACACAATGTTAAATAATAGTAATTGAGGCATCCCTGTCTAGTTCCTAAATTCAACTGAAAGGGGATTTGTTGGTTGGTTTTTGTTACACTTAAGTAGTCTTGTTCTGTTCCCATTTTACTTAGAGTTTTTTTTTTCTAATTAGGAATGGCTGTTAAGTTGTATTACGTGTCTTTTCAACATATATTGATACGATGATTTAAGTCTTTACAAATTATTGATGTGATGCTTTTGTTGATAATCCATTATTGAACCACCCTAACCCATTCCCAGAATAAACCTAACTTGATCAGAGTATAGGTGATCAGCAGCTTCTGAAGTGGCTCCTAATGATCCCACCTCCTGGTATTCACTCCCTTTTGTTCCCTCCCCTTGTGCGTGGGCTGAGCCTAGTGACTTGCTTCTAACAAATAGATTATGACAAAAGTGATGAATGTCACTTCTGAGATTAGGTTATAAAAGACTGAGACTTCCATCCTAGACTCTCTCCTGCTTACAGGTACACACTCTCGGTCTCAGCCTCTCCCGCCCTTTCATGTTGATGAAGCCTGCTGCTGTGCTGTGAGCCACCCTCAGGAGAAGCCTCCAGCAAACAGCCAGTGAGGACCCGCGGCCCTCAGGCGAACAGCCGGCCAGGACCCACGGCCCTCAGGAGAAGCCTCCAGCAAACAGCCAGTGAGGACCCGCGGCCCTCAGGCGAACAGCCTTGGGGAACCCCAATAACCCCTGCCGAGCCACTGAGCGAGCTTGTAAGCACGTAAGCACGTTCTGCCCCAGTTGAGCCTTGAGATGACTGTGGTCTCAGCTGACTCCTGACAGCCTTGAGGGAGACCCTGCACTGCCGAGCCCATGCCAAGATTCCTGACTCATAGATACCAGGAGATAACCATCTACTATTTAACCCACTAAGGTTTGGGGCAATTTGTCACACAACAAACATTAATACAGTGTATTCTATTTTTGATACAGGACTGAATTTTATTTTCGAATATCTCATTTGGAAGCAATGCATCTGTATTCATAAAATAAAGTGGGGCATAGGAATGTTCTAGATTGTCTGCAGCAGACTTTCATATTGA
Organism: Pongo pygmaeus; assembly: GCF_028885625.2. Lineage (NCBI taxonomy): Eukaryota > Metazoa > Chordata > Mammalia > Primates > Hominidae > Pongo > Pongo pygmaeus. The sequence goes on along the minus strand of NC_072392.2, from coordinate 101,396,611 downwards.
ACTAATTAATAAGCTCATAAAACTAAGTTAGAAAAACTTGAATAACAATGGACTTAAAATTCAGCTGAGGCCGGGCATGGTGGCTCATACCTGTAACCTCAGCACTTTGGGAGGCCAAAGTGGGAAGACTGTTTGAGCCCAGGAATTCAAGACCACCCTGGGCCATATAGTGAGACCTGTCTCTATAAAATAAAAAAATTAAAAATTTTAATTTAATTAAAAAAAAATTAAAAATTGAAAAAATCAGCTGAGAATACATCTAATCTTGATGTAATTTCTTCACAGCTCATAAGCCTGCATAGGCTGGGTGAGTGTGTTGAAGTCCTGAGGAGCAGGGTGAGGTCTACACCTGCTGTAAATTTCCCACCCAGTCCACAGCTGCCATTCTGGGTTCCAGCCCAGAGCTTTGAGCAGCCCCTCTCTATCTGAGTCTTCTGAAAACTTGGGATTCAAGGACCACGGTCATGAGATGAGGTAGAGAGTGTCCTGGAAGAACAGAATAGAGCTTGCTAGAACCTGCTGCTGAAACTCAGACAAGCCACTTGATTCCAGACTTCAGTTTCCTTATGTTCAAAAGGAAAGGTTGGGTTTCTAAGATCCTGTCGTGCCTTAAGAGTCCCTGAACCTTCAAGATAATTAAACAGAAAACAAGGGCCTCAAGGGGTGATATAATTGGCATTTTTTGTCCCCGCCCAAATCTCGTGTTGAATTGTAATCCCCAGTATTGAAGGCAGGGTCTGGTGGAGGCGACTGGATCATGGGATGGATTTATCACGAATGGTTTAGCAGCACCTCATGCTGTCCTCACGAGGGTGAGTTCTCTGAGACCTGGCTGTTTTACGTGGGTGGCACCTCCCGCTCTCTCTGTCTCCTCCTTCACCTTCTGCCCCAACTGGAAGCTGCCAGAGGCCTCCCCAGAAGCTGTACAGTTGCTGGCACCATGGTGCCTATAAAGCCTGCAGAACTGTGAGTCAATCAAACCTCTTTTCTTTATAAATTACCCAGCCTCAAGTATTTCTTTACAGCAAGGCAAGAATGACCTAAGACAAGGGTGCAACAATTGTTACCTATGCTGATGTCTACTTGTCTATATAGTTTCCAGTGATTGACCCTTCAATATTGAAATTGAAGGCTGCCCAGTTCACCATCAGGGTGATAATGGCCAGACACCAAGTGGTTCACATCCCAGGTCAGAGGCTGTGGCAGGAGATGGAGCTGGAACCTTTCACAGAGCAGTCCCCATGACAAGGTGTTCCTCATGGCGATAGGAGTTCTTAGCAAGATCTCAGCAGAGTCACCAGGCACATTTCCTGAAGGTGGAAGCAAAATCCCAGGACTAGGAACCCCCAGCAATGAACACAGTCTTTTTACAGGATGATCAGAGGCAAATGTCTGTGATAAGGACTTCTCCTGGCTGCACTGAGGTGCTCATCCTTGCCAGTGCCTGTCCAGGAAGCATCTCTACAATGAGATGCACTAACAGGAGACGCTGGGGTCAGGCTCCGACGGACACATCCGGCTGCCCCAGCACTGTGCATGTGACTGATGCCCGACAAGCATGAGTGGGTGGATGGACGGGCATGGTCTGCCTGCATCTTTCTGAGTGGGCACACCCCAGTTGTTCCTCAGTCTTTGGAATCTGGGACAGAAAGCTGTATCCTCCTTCCTTCTCCTACTCCGAGAGCAGGCATCTTAGTTCCCAGGACACCCGCAATCCCCAGAAACCCCTCGAAGAACCGCGGGGGTCCTTGCACGTCCTTCAGCGCTCAGGGCCTTCGGTTCTTTATGTGTTTACTTATTTTTCTTTCAATGGTTTTAGCTCCTTTTTTTTAATTATTAAAACAGTGAACTGGCATGAGGCACAACATTAAGAGAACATTTGTTCTGAGAAGAGGTTGAAGTCCTTTCCCTCCACCCCCCGACTGAACCAAACAGACCATCTTCCTCCTTGTGACGCCTGCCCCCGTAACAAGCCACCCACCCCACCCCAAGATGAAGAGGTCACACTAAAGTTGGCCTGAAAAGGAAGGCTGAGCACCTTTTTGAAAAGTAACTGAACTGGAAAGTTCAGAAGAGACCGAGGCCACAATGTGCCGCCTTTTCCCCCACGCATGGCAGCGTCAGCCCAGCCCACAGCCCCGGGGCCCCGGTCTCCACACATGACCATGCTACGCGAAAACCCGGATCAGGACCTGGTCCTGGGAGCCCGGTCGCGCCGCCCCTGCTCATCAGGGATCTTTCACTTTAGCACTGGGGCGTCCTCTGTCTGGTCTCTTCCCCTTTCGCTTTCCTGCTTGTTTTTCCTTCATAATCCGTTCAGTCCCTCAGGACCTTCCCCTGGGTATTAATGAAGCGTGTGTTGACAGGGTGACCTGTTCCACGGGGGAAGAGCTGGAATACAGGGGAGTCGCTAAGACAAAATTGTACTCTGCAAGGTTACGAGGAGGGCTCTGCAGGCTGAGACAGCTGAGTCGCAAGCACTCCTGAGCTTCGGTTGCTGCATCTAGAAACCAGATGCAGTCATGGCTCTCACCTATACAGTGATTCTCACCTGTACGGTTTTTGGTGCAGCAGCAGCCACACTCACTGCATAAGCACTCAGTAGTCAACAAGCCTGTAAATTATGAGGCTTTTGTTTATAATTTATTATCAATAAGTTATGAAGTTAAATTTTATGGTGACCAGGGATCTTGATGGGGCCTGTGGACTATCTCTCGGGAGTAGAGGGCTGATGTGCCCGCTGCAGCACCAGCTCTGAGACCCCTGGCCTTGCAAGTCAGAGCAGCTGGCGGGGATGAGTCATCCCTGGGTGCGTGTGAACGGACCTGCATACCCTACTTGGGCAACCCAGTCTCCTCCTCACCCGTGGCCAGTGATGCCGGCTCTTCCCTCCCCTCGGGCGCAGGAGGCCTGGAGGTGAGGCCGGCTCTTCCCTCCCCCGTCTCCACCCTGCTGGTCACAGCTCCTTCCTGGCAGAATCCAGTCACAGTTCTCTTGTGCAGAAATAGTTTCACTGTTTTTAAAAAGTTGCACTTTCATGTATCACAGGAATGAGAAAAACCTCTTTCTGCAGTTCTTGGATGTGCGGAGAGCAACAGGCAGGTTTAATCACCAAGAAACCACGTGGGTCTAATGACAGTAGATTGAACGGTGCCGGCCAGGGTGAGGGCAGCTGAAGCTGATCTGCAGACAGGCATGCAGGGAGGGATCCTGCGTCCTCTCCCAGAGCCCTGCCCCGCGGCCCGGCATGGGGGGGCTTCTACCACGGATGCTCCATGCCCAGCACACGTCTGCATGACCATCCCTCACTGCCAGGTTGTCACACCACGTGGAGCCCAGCAACCCACCGCCCCTCAGCCCTAGGAGTGAATCAGTGACCCCCCCCTCCAGCATCCAGCAGCCCACCTGACATGCATGCTCGCACAGCCGCCCTGAGCATCGCCTGGCACACAGCACTCTGACACAGATGCCCGCACGGCCGCCCTGAGCATCGCCTGGCACACAGCACTCTGACACAGATGCCCGCACAGCCGCCCTGAGCATCGCCTGGCACACAGCACTCTGACACAGATGCCCGCACGGCTGCCCTGAGCATCACCCAGCACCCAGCACACAGCACTCTGTGGCGTTTCTTGTCTGCTTGTTGCTGCTGTCTCTGCCCGGATAGAACACGCGTACCTGGAACACTGGGATGTTGCCTGTCTGCTCACTGGCAGCTCATGCGTAGCAGCTCATGCAGCCCCAGCAGGCACCCAATGCTCTCGAGTGAGTGACAGGAAGCTGGGCGCTGGCCTTCTGTCTTCAGGAGAGATGCTTCTGGATTGCTGCTCCATCCTTCTCTGTTGGCTCAGACACACTTGCTGGTTGAAGGAAAATGACAAACAGAGCTCCCGCCACTGCCCAGGACTTGTCCCCGTGCCGCAGGGTGTATTCTGAGCTCCAGCCTCTCAGGCTCACGTGTTGGTTGACACAAGTGGACATGGTCACTCCAGGCAGCCAGCGGCCTGGGGCTCCACAGAAGGCCCATGAAGCCCAGGTTAGAGGAGAACGGAGTCTTAAGTCACCTCAGAGGAGGCAGGAGAAGGTGATTTTCAGAATAAGCTCCATGTAGTTCCACAGGGATGAGGCATGGAGGGTCTCCTAATCCCCAGACAAATTTCTCCCATTTGTCTGGCTCTGACTCAGATGTCCTTAGGGGACAGGGCACCCAGCAAGTATCGTTCACCAGGAAAAGCACATCCTTGTTCATGTGTAGCTGCAGCTGTCCTCCGATTCCCCCTTTAATTCCCGGACATTTTAATCATGCAAGTCACAGAGTGGGATGTGGGGGTGCAGGATGGGGGCTGGGAGTGACTGGGCTCCAGGGAGCTTCCTGCCTGCGGCCGGAGCCACACCGGGCAGACCCCTCCCCTGCCCCAGACAAACTGCACCACAGACGAGACCTTCGAGTTCTTACAGTTTTAGGGTTCCTTTATCTTGAAGGAATTTGTTATCACTCTGTGCCATGCGGCATGGTGCTTTTAATATGACTGGGATGGAACTCCCTAACGAGATACAGCTAAGACAAACTGCTGTCTTACTCACAAAGCCGTTGCAATACAGCTTGTGCCCGAGCCTCCATCACCGCTACCTGGCATCTGCGCGTGACGCTGCAGCTTTGGAGCAACCCACAGGTGTGGACGTCTGAGAATAGCCACACGTGGGCTGTGAAGAGCCAAAGTGCCTGTGAGACGTGCACTTTACAAAAGCAACTTGTACGGATGTGGCCGTGTAGGGCCCTCTCCACACCACGTGTGGAGACCCACGGCATGGTGGGCTGTGCTTCTTCCGAGGCCACAGCTCTGTGGCCCACAGACTTCAGCTCATGCACTTCCTGGGTCTGCATGTGCAGTTGGTGAGTGTGGATGTGGGGCCCTGTGGAATGGGTTGAGGAGGGTGCCCCCGTTAACAAGTAGATTTACTCTCAATGACCCCAAATGGGTCCAGACCCTCAGTCCCCGGAGGCCCTTCCACAGCCCCTGGCCAAAGACCATGGGCGAACTTCAGACACCAGGGTGGATGGATTTGCCAGGCTGCACCGGGGCGAGCTGGGTGTCACGTACACAGTGCCAAGTCCAGCAGAGGGCATGGGCACGTTGCCTGTCCCCAACGTGTGGCTTCAGCACAGTTGACAGTTGACAGTTGGAGGTGTGTGGTCCTCTGCAGATCCTGGAGGCTCTCGTAAGTGCTGGCCTCGGCTTCACCGATATCAGTAGCTGGCTGGGGAACCTGGTGGGGCGGAGGTACTTCCTGATGTTCTCGGGTCTCCTAACAGAAAACAAACACCCCCAGGAAGGAAAAACACCCAAGCTATGAGTCACTAACACACCTAAGGGGTCAGCTGACCATGAGCTGGGAGAACAGGGATGAGGAAAGAGACTCAGCCAAGGGTGCTTTGGGGAGAATGGCCAACCAATCTCAACCAATCTCACCTGCTTGGTGATTCTGCCCAGGTTGGGCCTCAGTGGGTGTAGGGTGTTGAGCACATAGGGGTGTGGGGAGAACTGGGGCAGTGAGGAGTCAGGAAGGTCCCACAGAGACGCCTCCAGTGCCAGACAACGCACAGCCACCTTTGATGTGCAGCAACACAGAGGTCAGACTCAGACAGAAGACCAGGTATTTAGAAGTTAAATAAAACTGTACATGCATGCAGCTTGTCCTGAGCTAAATAAATGTCTGCAATTCATAAAACAGTCTAAAAGCCATGAGGCCCCTCAGTCAGTTCCCCGTGTAGTCAGTCACCTGCAGTTCTGACCCCTGGAGACCCCGAGAAACAGAGCCCAGCCCTGGCTTCAAGGTGTTCTGGGCTCAGGTGGCAGATGAAGACATGCAGACACCTTATCTCAGTCCCACGGAAGCTGCATGAGGAGGCCAGTGGTCCTCAAGAGACGGCGACATCGACTCTGCCTGCAGGGTCAGGGGGGTCTCCGAGAGGACTGGCGTGGAGCAGGTGCTGTGTGTCCACAGGTGGGTGACGGGTGGGGAAATCCCAGCAGGGAGGGACAAACAGCACCCCAGATGTGCAAGGCCAGACAGCTGGCAGGGGTGTGGGAGAAGCAGAAGACAATGACCACCTCGAACTTCCACCTCGAGTGAGAGAACCATCTAGTGAAGTTCTTTAACAGAAAACAGTTCTTTCCAGGGATAAGTATCGAGGCCTATTGGTACCATGCGGCGCCTCTGTGAGCCCCAGATAACTTGGTGCCTTTTTGGTTTGAGCTCACAGATAAGCAACGGGGATGCTGTGTCTTCTAGTCATTCCTAACGATGACCAATGAGAGGAAGAAGGAACCCTGAAGATAAACACAGGGGCAGGAGGAGCGGGGCGCCTGATGGGACCCTGGGGTCTGAAGCTTGGCGACACCCTACTTACTGTCTGTCAGGCTGGGGGCAAGATATTGTTCCAGTCTGCAAAACAGGCAAAAAAAGCTAGTCTGAGAACTGCCCAGCCCAGAGAGGCCTACGGAGACACGGGACAAAGTGTCATGTGGGACCCCGGATGGGCCCTGGGACAGAGAAAGGACATTTAGGGGAAACTAAAGACATGAATAAACTGCAGACTTTAGCTAACAATGATGTGTCATTGGTTCATTAATTGTAACAAAGTATCATTCTAACATAAGCTGTTAACAGTGCGAGAAACTGGACATGGGTATGTGGGAACTCTACGATACCCTCAATTTTCTGTAGACCTAACACTGCCCTAAAAACAAACTGTATTATAAAAATGAAAGAAAATTTTAAAGTAACAAGCAGAAAAGTGTATGTAACATCCTGCCATTGGTGTAAAAGTCAGGGGATATATATTTGTATTGAACTGTATGTGCATTAAGGGACCTCTGGGAAGTCACCTAAGACACCAGTGATAATGGCTGCCTCTTCCGAGAGGCAGGACTGAGCAGATGGGAGAGAAGGTGGGAGGAGTGAAGATTTTTTAATACATTTTGAAGTTGGAAATTTGTAAACCTGTTATTTAAAATGCTTAAATAAGGGAGGAGCGGGGGCTCGCCTCATGGGACCTGTCGAGGTGAATAAAGCAATGATTGTGAGGCCTCCCAGTGACGGTGAACTACACCTACAGGAAACATCACCCTTCGTCCTGGCCTGACCCGGCCCCGGGCGTGGTGGAGACCAGTGCTCACTCCCCTGTTGCTGCAAAACCTCAGTGGCTTCAAACAACAGCAACTTCATTTTCTCAGGAAGCTGCCTCTGGGCATCACCCCTGGGGTTGCCTCCGCTCCACTCAGGGCTGGACAGTTGTCTGAAGCTTTAGCAACCCCGGCCAGAGTCCATGCTCCTTTGAACACAGGTCCAAGAGCCCAGGGTCTGCGAAGCCCCTGTTTAGAAGCTCGGTGAGAGGTCTGAGAGGCAACAAGCAGGACCCACGGACACCAGCGTGAATGTCCCGTTCCTCTCACTCTGTCTGGCACTGAGATCCCGTAAACCTACAGCACATCCCACAGCAAATGTGAGGGCCCCACAGGAGACTCCCGAGCGGCACCGGGGAACGGTCAGCCCACAGGGCGTCAGGGGCCCTCCCCCAAATCAGGTCTTGCAAGGCTGATGGGGAATCAGAGAGAACGACCTGCCGGCCCAGCTCAGCGGCGTCGGGTGCTCTCCTGGGTGCCAGTTCCCAGATGCCTGGCTGTAGTCTGCAGAACAACCAGCTCCGTGTTATGCTTGAGAGTGACTGGTACGTAGCAGGAATTCAACAAATGCGAATCAAATGAACAAATGTTTCATAGCGTTGTTCTGGAACCCCCTGGAAAGGGGCTCCAGAACCCTGTGATCTCAAGGGTGCATCCTGTGGGGGACACCCCTTTACGAGAAAAACTTGGGACTGTAACGTACCCCCTCCCAAACTGGGAAGGGTCAAAAGACCAAGGAATGACTCAGAAGAGTCCACGATATCTGACGAGTCCATGTGTTGATCAGGATTTACCCAGGACACTGCTGCACGGTGGCAGGACAGCTCTGAGACCTGCACCACCTCCCATCTCTAAACCATTTTAAGCTGATCTTCTGGCTTTGCCTCCTGTGTGTGTGTGATGGGGCTGTTTCCTCGGTGGGTTCTCAGAGCCTCTCTGGGATATTTGGGTTCTCAGAGATACCTACTCCTGGCCTGGGCACCAGCACCTGGGCTCACCACCTGGCTTTCAGGGCCCAGGCTGCAAACACAGGCCCTAAAGAACCTGGTGGGGGACCTGCCACCCTACAGATCCCACACCCCACCCTACAGATCCCACACCTCACCCTACAGATCCCACACCCCACCCTACAGATCCCACACCCCACCCTACAATCCTATACCCCACCCTACAATCCTACACCCCACCCTACAGATCCCACACCCCACCCTACAGGTCCCACACCCCACCCTACAGATCCCACACCCCACCCTGCAGATCCCACACCCCACCCTGCTATCCTACACCCCACCCTACAGATCCCACACCCCACCCTGAAGATCCCACACCCCACCCTACAGATCCCACACCCCACCCTACAAACCCACACCCCACCCTACAATCCCACACCCCACCCTGCAGATCCCACACCCCACCCTGCAGATCCCACACCCCACCCTACAGATCCCACACCCCACCCTACAGATCCCACACCCCACCCTGAAGATCCCACACCCCACCCTACAATCCCACACCCCACCCTACAGATCCCACACCCCACCCTACAATCCCACACCCCACCCTACAATCCCACACCCCACCCTGCAGATCCCACACCCCACCCTGCAGATCCCACACCCCACCCTACAGATCCCACACCCCACCCTACAGATCCCACACCCCACCCTACAGATCCCACACCCCACCCTACAGATCCCACACCCCACCCTACAATCCCACACCCCACCCTGCAGATCCCACACCCCACCCTGCAGATCCCACACCCCACCCTACAGATCCCACACCCCACCCTTCCAGTGTGGGGCTCTCGGAGAGGATGCCCTGAGCTCTTGCACTCAGCCCCTCACGCTGTGGTGCCTGCCTTGCATTGAACCTCTCAGTGTCCTGTGGTCAGTGTCTGCCTGGGGTCGCGAGGACACCTGTGGGCTGTGGTCTGAACAGGCACAGGACCAAGGGCCACACACAGGGACCTGGTCACGGCCGCTGCTGCTCAGGGAGGCAGGCAGAGTCCAAAGCGTCTGTGCCCAGAGGGGCCATTGCCTGCCTCTGGGAGCAGCATCCTTTAGGCCAACTTTGTTGTCCCCAGGCACTTCCCATAAGTGACGATGTCTGCTGTTGCTTGCTTTACTTTTTTTTTATTTTTGGACAAAATTAAAACTACATTTAAATCAGTCCTCAGATATGGGGGTTACTTAACCGGCCCATGAAGTCCAAAGCCAGCAAGTTTGCTTCCGGATTTACGGTTGAAGCTCGTGCCAAAGATGCCTCTGCGCTGGGAGGGGAATGTCCGTGTGCAGCTGTCAGGACGACTGTGCTACAAACCATACACACTTCAAACCACCACAAAGCCCACACTGGGCTGCACGCATCAATGACAAGCCAGTATTTAACAAGGTGTCTGAATATCAGAAGAGTCTTCTCATTTATAACAGTAATGTAAATTTACAGACACTTGTAAGAATTGCAAATTGTCCAAAACCTGCTCATCCTTCAAAAAAGTCTTCAGAATTCCATGAAAAAATAATGTCTCTTCCATAATAAACACAAATATTTGAAACACAGAAACCAACAGGCTGTTTCATAGAAACAGATGCCCAGGCGTCCACCAGACCAGAGGCCAGTGGTCACTCAGAGAAGAGCAGGACCCTGGGAGAGCTGGCGACCTCTACGAGGCCAGAACTGTGCAGTTCTTTATGAACCCCCAAAGGGTAGATTTTGCTGTGCTGTGCCCCGGACTTAAGCCAGGATGATCCTCGACCTCCTAGGTAAACGACTAAACCCAAGCCCGCTGGTGCAAGGTGGGTCCTGACCTCTGACCCAGACACTCCACCATCCTCTCTGAGCTCCTTGAGGTGACACACGTCCTCGGGGCTGTCCAGACAGGGATTGTGGCATCTGACGGCCATCGGCTTGTCTCAGAGACCAGGGGTCAGCCTCAGGTGCGAGCCCAGCTGAACAACAGAGGCCCTGAGCAGCCCCAGCCATGCCAGCCACGCCACTGTTCTTGTCCTCAGCTTCTTTTCTGTGCACAGGGAAAGGGGCTGTTGCAAGAAGCAGACCCTCCCTGGTCACGGCACCCTACACTGCCCAAGGCTTCCCGGTCCTGACTGACCCCTACAGTCGTGCGGCTGCCCCACCGGCCAGAGCTGCCTCTGCCATCCCCAGCGTTCAGTGGAGCAGGGGTGCGGGGTGAATGAATGGTAATCCATTCAGAGAACCTGAGCAAATGCTGTGCAAGCTGCTGGCTTTAAAAGGAAGTTGTCATCACACACAGGGAACCCGTCTCACCAGCCGACAGGTGGATGACCTTTTCCCCTGGTAAATCTCCAGATAAACAGACTCAGAGCTTCCCTCAGGAGTGACAGCCCCTCATGTTCCCTGCGTGAAGGGACTGAAGGTCGGACCTTGCAGGTCACCAGGGGTCTCCTCTGCACCCAGGTCCATCGTCAGGGCTGGAGTCAAGCTGGGCTCCACCCGCTGCAGGTGCAGGAAGCCAGGGGTTCAAGGTCGAGGGTGTGGCCTGCGTCACCTGCCACACCACATATTTCCTACTGACGCCTGCACACTCCTGATTTAAGGTGACGTCTTTATAGCACTAAGCGCGTGGTAAAAATAAACCAACACAGCCCATCCACCTCACTGTGTTGCAAATTATTCTCTTAGCAAATTTCCAGCGAATGGCTACAGAGTTGCTGAGGTTGAGCTAGAATTTCAGTTCTTCAAGGACCCAGGCCTGCGCGGAACCCAGCGGTGTGGCAGGAAAAGGACGAGGAGCCACATGTCGAGAGCCTGGGGGAGGCTTCTGCCAGCAAGTCTGACCACAGCCATTCTGATGCAAAATCATCTTTTTTCCCTGAAGCATTCCAAGGCCTGTACAGGATGCCAAAGAGCTGCTCTAGCTCCTCACAGAATGGATGCGGGCTTTTTTCCCGTGCAGGTGGGAAGGAGGCTACATGAACCCATCAGTGGGAGTTGCTCCTGCCGCAGCTGCTGCCAGCTCTGTTCTGGGAACAAGAAGGCATCGACCTCTGTGTGTGCAGAAGGAGAGAGAGTGTTGGCTTGAGGCACTACGAGCCCTTGGAGAGGAGAGATGCGGGGCTGTGTGCCCGAAGGAGAGCGGAGAGGGATAGGGATTGCCGGGGCTTGGGGAAACCACAGCCCAGAGGTTGCAGACGCCGTCAGGACTCAGGAGACCACAGCCCAGAGGCTGCAGATGCCGTCATGGCTCAGGGAGACCACAGCCCAGAGGCTGCAGACGCCGTCAGGACTCAGGAGACCACAGCCCAGAGGCTGCAGATGCCGTCAGGACTCGGGAGACCACAGCCCAGAGGTTGCAGACGCCGTCAGGGCTCGGGGAGACCACAGCCCAGAGGTTGCAGATGCCGTCAGGGCTCGGGGAGACCACAGCCCAGAGGTTGCAGACGCCGTCAGGGCTCGGGGAGACCACAGCCCAGAGGTTGCAGACGCCGTCAGGGCTCGGGGAGACCACAGCCCAGAGGTTGCAGACGCCGTCAGGACTCGGGAGACCACAGCCCAGAGGCTGCAGATGCTGTCACGGCTCGGGGAGACCACAGCCCAGAGGTTGCAGATGCCATCAGGACTCAGCCCCTGGGCCAGGGGTGCCCTCAGGCTGCTTCCCAGGGAGGAGCTTCATGGGCCCCATCCAGGGGATGCTCCTCTTCCTCGGGCTCCTTTGAACAGACTGAGGCACACGCTTGCTCCACACACACAAGCTCTCCAAAGCCAGCCCCAGCCCAGCAGCATGAGCTCTGCCTGGTCCCTGGCGGGGCCCGGGCAACAGGTCTCCCTGTGCCCCCAACAAGCCCCCAGATGGTGCCACAGCTGCCCGAGCCCTCCAGGGGCTCCATGTCCCACCCACCTGGTCCACAGTCTCCCAGGACCAACCAGGGCTGGGGGGCCCCCTCCCCGTTCCCCTTGGGCCATGGCAGCTCCAGTCCCAGCCATGGCCTCCGCCGAGCGGCTTCTTAGCTAGACCCCCCACCCGCAAAGCATGCGCTGTGCTTTCTCAATGAGGCCACCCTTCTAACATCACAGCCCCCACGCTCCTCCCCAGCTTCCTCACGGCATTTCTTCTGCACCACGTTAGGCTGTCTTCTCGTTTGTTTCATCTGTCTCACACACACGTACAGGTTCACCAGCACGTAGGCTCCACAAGGGCCTCAATGTTGATACATTTGTGTTATTAAAAATTTCAAACATAATACAAAAGTAGAGAAAATAGTAAGACAAACCCCAGTGTCCAGTCCCCTGGCTTCAGTAATTATCAATACTCATCCATCTCGCTCATCCATACGCTCTCATACATGGAAAAGCAAATCCTATGCATTATATCATTTTCCCTGCAAACGCTGCTGAAACGCAAGGAGTATTAAAGAGGGTAACCACAATAACACTGTCACCCCTAAACACGAAGTAGCCTGAAAATCAAATAAACAGTCCAGGTGCGGTGGCTCACGCCGGTAATCCCAGCACTTTGGGAAACCGAGGCAGGCAGATCACCTGAGCTCAGGAGTTCGAGACCAGCCTGACCAACATGGTGAAATCCCATCTCTACTGAAAATACAAAATCAGCCAGGTGTGGTGACGTGCGCCCGTAATCCCAGCTACTTGGGAGGCTGAGGCAGGAGAATCGCTTGAACCCCGGAGGCAGAGGTTGCAGTGAGCTGAGATCATGCCATTGCACTACAGCCTGGGCAACAAGAGTGAAACTCTGTCTCAAAAAAAAAAAAATCAAATAAACAGTCAATATCCAGAATTCTCCAATTAGTTGTTACCACTCTTCTCCCTGTCGCTCTGCTGAAGGAGCTGGGTGTTTGCCCTGTGGAATCCCTCCCTCCAGCACCACAGGCTGCGCCCCCCCGGTGCCACCTGCTCCTCTGAGCCGGTACTTCCTGGGACCCTGGGACAGACCCAGAGGTTGGCAACATAAGATTTGTTTCTCGGCAGGAGTGAGTTCACAGGGCTGTGTGCTTCCCAGCATGTCCTTCAAGGAGCTCTCGGTGTCGACGCCAGCACACGGTCCTGGGCTGTCCACAGCGAATCTTACCACTCCTCTCGCATCTGTTAGCCGGGTTTTCCATGAGAACTTTCTGGTTGGTCACAATGCGTCCGGGAAAGGCAGGAGGAGCACCTGTTGTCTTCATTTATGCATTTTCAGGAGAATGAGTTGGTTCCTGGCATCATTCTCTCTGGTTTCCAGCTTTTTCCTCTTTTTCGTTTTTGTTGTTGTCATTTTCTGTTTTTTTTTTTCTTTTTTTTGTGGGGGGGATAGTTATGAACCCATGAGATGTGAGTTATGTAACACATTTCAACCTATTTCAGCCCCACCTGTGGCCAGCAGGTCCCTTCCCCTTTGGTCTGTGTCCTTTTGACGGACTGGAGTATTGGTGAGTCGGACGTCCAGGCTCTGGGCCGGCCATCTCTGAGGAGGAACCAAGATGTTTGGCTGTTGTGTTCACCCTGTACACCAGCAGCATTCTACAAATGCCAGGTGAATGAATGGGCTAGCGAAGGCGCTGATTGAAGTCTCATGTGCAGATACAACTGAGCAGCCACCCTCCACCTGGTTCCCCTGCCATCTCCAGGAGTTCCCACCTGGTTCCTGCAAACACTCTTTCATCCGGGGTTAGCAGCATCATGTTCTCCAGCTCCTCCTTCCTCTTCCTTCTGCATATGCTCCGCCAGCTCCTCCTGTGGTTCTGGCTTCAGTGCCTTGAACTTGGCATTGAACCTGCAGCCAGGGGACCCAAAGCCCTCACCGCACCGGGTCCTGGTCTCCGAACCCCGATCAAGTGGTCCTCACATTGTGCTCTGAGCTTGTCCCGAGTCATGAGCTCTGTGCTCTGTTTCTGAGTTCCTGAAAGTTTTCTAAAAACCAAAAACAACTCCATGGTACAGTTCTCACAATCGCACCACGACGCACGATGCCTCCACTTAGTGGTGACTGTTCTCTCCCTGTTGGTGCCAAGACTTCGGGCAGCCGCGTTCTTCCCACTCCTGGGTCCACAAACAGGCACCTCCTGATTCTCTGATTTGCTCTAGCTTGACCCTTCAAGCACCAGTGTGTGCGCGGTAGGTGCACTGCAGCCCTGGGGGCGAAGCACGTCTTCCCTGGACAGCTTGATAGAGACAAGGTTCCGGCTCTCTGACGAGTGGCTCATTGGGAGGAGCTCACGCTTCTCTCCTTTGCTTATTCCTCCACTAAGTACTATGTTTTCCAATTTGAAAATGTGCTTTTGGTCACCACCAGACATCAAGCCTCAGTCCTGCTGCCATCCCCTCTCCCCAGACAAAACAAAGGTAATTTCCCTGGCCTGCCAACACCACTTTCTTACAGGAAAGATAGGCTGCCAGTTTTCAGGAGTTTTTCTCGTTTCGTTTGTGGAGGAGGCCGTACAAATTCAGAAAGCAGAACTCCTCCTCTTCTAGATCCAAAATAATCTACGATTTGTGCTCTCCAGGACAGTGGATCCAAAATAATCTATGACCTGGGCTCTCCAGGACAGTGGGTCCAAAATAATCTACAATCTGGGCTCTCCGGGACAGTGGGTCCAAAATAATCTACAATCTGGGCTCTCCGGGACAGTGGGTCCAAAATAATCTACGACCTGGGCTCTCCGGGACAGTGGGTCCAAAATAATCTACAATCTGGGCTCTCTGGGACAGTGGATCCAAAATAATCTGCAATCTGGGCTCTCCGGGACAGTGGGTCCAAAATAATCTACAATCTGGGCTCTCCAGGACAGTGGGTCCAAAATAACCTATGACCTGGACTCTCCGGGACAGTGGGTCCAAAATAATCTACAATCTGGGCTCTCTGGGACAGTGGGTCCAAAATAATCTACGACCTGGACTCTCCGGGACACTAGATCCAAAATAATCTACGACCTGGACTCTCCGGGACACTAGATCCAAAATAATCTACAATCTGGGCTCTCTGGGACACCAGATCCAAAATAATCTACAATCTGGGCTCTCCGGGACAGTGGGTCCAAAATAATCTACGACCTGGGCTCTCCGGGACAGCGGATCCAAAATAATCTACAATCTGGGCTCTCCAGGACAGTGGGTCCAAAATAATCTACAATCTGCACTCTCCAGGACAGTGGGTCCAAAATAATCTATAATCTGGGCTCTCCGGGACAGTGGGTCCAAAATAATCTACGATCTGGACTCTCCGGGATACCAGGTCAAAATAATCTACAATCTGGGCTCTCCGGGACAGTGGGTCCAAAATAATCTACGACCTGGGCTCTCCGGGACACCAGATCAAAATAATCTATGATCTGGGCTCTCTGGGACAGTGGGTCCAAAATAATCTACAATCTGGACTCTCCGGGACAGCGGGTCCAAAATAATCTACGATCTGGACTCTCCAGGACAGTGGGTCCAAAATAATCTACGATCTGGGCTCTCCGGGACAGTGGGTCCAAAATAATCTATGACCTGGGCTCTCTGGGACACTGGATCCAAAATAATCTACGACCTGGACTCTCTGGGACGTGGGTCCAAAATAATCTACGACCTGGGCTCTCTGGGATGTGGGTCCAAAATAATCTACGACCTGCACTCTCTGGGACACTGGATCCAAAATAATCTACGACCTGGGCTCTCTGGGACGTGGGTCCAAAATAATCTATGATCTGGACTCTCAGGGACACCGGATCCAAAATAATCTACCACCTGGGCTCTCCGGGACAGCGTTGATGCACCCTCATCATTCTGGTTAGACAAAAGGCCTGCAACACACTCACATCAACACGCAGCCTCTCTGTCAGCTCCTTTACCAACTGGGAGGAAAAGCCCCAGACCTGCGCTTCATGCAAAATTCGTCTTTTCCTCTATCCTGACACACGAAAGTGAAATTGCTTCGAGCCACGACGGCTCACCTGCAGGGCACAGGGCAGAGCACAGGGCAGCACACAGGGGAGCGCACAGGGCAGCACAGGGGAGCGCACAGGGCAGCGCACAGGGGAGCGCACAGGGCAGCGCACAGGGGAGCGCACAGGGCAGCGCACAGGGGAGCGCACAGGGCAGCGCACAGGGGAGCGCACAGGGCAGCACAGGGGAGCGCACAGGGCAGCGCACAGGGCAGCACAGGGCAGCGCACAGGGCAGCACAGGGCAGCGCACAGGGGAGCGCACAGGGGAGCGCACAGGGCAGCGCACAGGGCAGCACAGGGGAGCGCACAGGGCAGCGCACAGGGGAGCGCACAGGGCAGCGCACAGGGGAGCGCACAGGGCAGCGCACAGGGGAGCGCACAGGGCAGCACAGGGGAGCGCACAGAGGAGCGCACAGGGCAGCGCACAGGGGAGCGCACAGGGCAGCACACAGGGGAGCGCACAGGGCAGCACAGGGCAGCGCACAGAGGAGCGCACAGGGCAGCGCACAGGGGAGCGCACAAGGCAGCGCACAGGGCAGCACAGGGCAGCGCACAGGGCAGCGCACAGGGGAGCGCACAGGGCAGCGCACAGGGAAGCGCACAGGGGAGCGCACAGGGCAGCACAGGGCAGCACGGTGCACGCTGTGCCGTTTGCACCGCAGGTTCCTGTTTTCAGTTGCAGTTCTACCTGGACTCTGCTCTACAAGGTTCCTCTTCCTCTTTTCCTCCCCCACTGGCACCTCTCTCTCTTCCTCTCTTTCCCCTTTTCTTTTTCAAACAGCTTCATTGAGGAAAAAAATGCATGTACCATAAAAATCAGCCATTTAAAGTGTAGAATCTGGTGGTATTTTGTGAATTCCCAAGGTTGTACGACTCTCTAATTTTAGAATGTTTTCATTACACAAAAAGGAAACCCCATACAACATTAGCGGCCCCTCCCCAGCCCCTCCCCAGCCCCTCCCCTCCCCTCCCCAGCCCCTCCAAGCCCCTCCCCAGGCCCTCCCAGCTCCTCCCAGTCCCTCCCCAGCCCCTCCCCTCCCCTCCTCAGCCCCTCCCCAGCCCCTCCCCAGCCCCGCCCACCCCTCCCCAGCCCCTCCAAGCCCCTCCCCAGGCCCTCCCCAACCCCTCCCCTCCCCTCCTCAGCCCCCCAGCCCCTCCCCAACCCCTCCCCTCTTCAGCCCCTCCCCAGCCCCTCCGACCCCCTCCCCAGCCCCAACTCCCCTTCCCAGCTCCTCCCAGCCCCGCCCAGCCCTCCCCAGCCCCGCCCAGCCCTCCCCAGCCCCGCCCAGCCCTCCCCAGCCCCTCCAAGCCCCTCCCCAGCCCCTCCAAGCCCCTCCCCAGCCCCTCCAAGCCCCTCCCCTCCCCTCCTCAGCCCCGCCTCAGCTCCTCCCCAGCCCCTCCCACCCCCTCCCCAGCTCCCCCAACCCCTCCCCAGCCCCGCCCCAGCCCCGCCCCAGCCCCTCCCCAGCCCCTCCCAGCTCCTCCCAGCCCCTTCCCAGCCCCTCCTCAGTCCCTCCCCAACCCCTCCCCAGCCCCGCCCACCCCTCCCCAGCCCCAACCCCCTCCCCAGCCCCACCCACCCCCTCCCCAGCTCCTCCCAGTCCCTCCCCAACCCCTCCCCCGCCCCTCCCAGCCCCTCCCCAGGCCATGCAACCAGTGTCCACTTTCTGTCTCTGGATTTGCCTCTTCTCACCTCTTCGTATAAATGGAATCACACACTATGTGGCCTTCTGTGTCTGGCTTCTTTCACTGAGCATGATCTTTTCACGGCTCATCCATGTTGTCATATATGACAGAGCTTCATTCCTTTTTATTTTCACATAATATCGCTGCACAGATGTACCACTTTTTTGTTGGTTTGTTTGTTTGTTTGAGGCAGAATCTCACTGTGTCACCCATTCTGGAGGGCAATGGTGCAATCTCGGCTCACTGCAACCTCCGCCTCCTGAGTTCAAGCGATTCTCCTGCCTCAGCCTCCCGAGTATCTGGGATTACAGGTGCCTGCCACCACGCTCAGATAATTTTTGTATTTTTAGTAGAGACGGGGTTTCATCATGTTGGCCAGGATGGTCTTCAACTCCTGACCTCAGGTGATCTGCCTGCCTCGGCCTCCCAAAGTGCTGGGATTAAAGCGTGAGCCACTGCGCCTGGTAGATGTACCACATTTTCTTGTCTGTTGATGAACTTGGGGCTGTTTCCACTTTTTGGCTATTATGAATAACACCAGGTACAAGTATTACTGGGGACGTGTTTCTGGTTCTCTTTGGCTACATCTAGGTGTGGATCGCTGGGTCGTGTGGGAAGTCCGTGCCTGTTATCTGAGGAATGAACGGCTGTTTTGCACAGTGGCTGCACCCGCCCACGTTCCCACTGGTGGTGACAGGCTCGTTCCTCCACCTCCTCCCCAGCACTTGCCATCTGTCCATGAGGAGGGCGGTCCTGCTGCCGAGGACCCTCGTTCACGGGCCGCTCTTTCCACTGCGTTTCCCACCCCACACATCTCTGTTCTTTTGAGCTGGAACTCGGGGTCAGCCATCCGGAGCTTCCATCCACAGCTTCTCTTTGACTTTTCCAGGTCCACCTCTGTGCTTCTCCCATCCCTCTTCTTACAAAAGTGCCTTTCTGCTGCCAGTCTTGCGGCCACACCTGCACAGAACAACAACTTTTTCAGGATTCTTTATTAAAATAATAAAATGATTAAGCATAAACACAAAGAACATGCTTTTATGTCAAATATACTGCAATGGGTCACTATGCAAGCGCAGGTGAGGGCGAATGTTTTGTTCTTAGGTGCAAGCACCACATTCTCACAGACAGGCAGAGATGTTAATAGTTTAGACGAGCAGAGCTAATCCCTCCTGGAGCCCTGGCTCCCCCGGACCCAAGCTTCACAAAGTGCCTCTCCCGGCACGGCCTGGGCACATGAGTGAGGAAGAGACATCCCGGATGTGGGATATTCTTCCCCGGGAGCTCTCCCAGCCCCTCTGTTCCCACTATCTTACGCCCTTCACACTCTAGCTACTGCAGGGGCATCTCTGAGGTTTCACTGGCTGTTCATTGTGTCTCCTCCCCACACAGTAACCTCCCAGGCCTCCCCACCTCCAGCAGAACAGAACCCAACCTCCATGCTGGGTTCATGAGTTAGCTACAGCCGCAGAACAACACTTAGTGACTCACACAATAGTGAACATTGATTATCCTCAATGTCTTTGGCTCAGGGATTTGACGCTGCTCAGCTGAGCTTGTCTGCCCCCTCTCAAGGCTGGGGAGGCCTCGGTTCCCCACAGGGTGAGCCTCACAGGCTGCTTACAGGCCCTGCAACAGGGCAGCTGCTCCCCCAAAGTGAAGAAGAGAGTGCACCAGGCAGAAGCCATCCTTTTCTGACCTCGCCTGGGAAGTCTCAGAGCATCACTCCAACCATATCCTACTCACTAAAGGCAGGTCCGGAGGCACAGCCCGCGTTCAGGGGAGAGGAACTGGGCTCTACCTTTTGGAAGGAGGGCTGTCAAAGTAGCAGATATACTTTAAACCATCATGCCAGGTATCCAAGACCCCACAGCCTGTCCCAGCCCAACGTCCCTGTTGCCTAAGGAGATGCACAATGAACATTTGCTCATTAAAGTTTCTGACAGTCCTGCAGGTAAGAAACCTGTCTGATTGTGTCCAGTTCCAAGTTTATGTGCACATAGAACATGTACAGCAATATGTCCAAGGCCTTTGTTCGGTGTACGGTAATGAGGAAGCAGACGGCAAGCTCTTCAGGGGCAGAGCGCGTGTGTCATGCACACAACCCCGACCACAGGGCACACATGGGAGGCTTCCAAAACTGTGGACCAAATGATAACACCTCGATAATATACTTATTTCCTTTGCACATCAAGGTCAAATTCTAAAAGGGAAAATGTCTACATAACAGAGAGATTTCTAGGCTGTCCTTATGCCCAGAAGCCCACATTCTATATGGTAAACGTTGACTCCGATCAGGAAGCCCCCAGAAGGTTTTTGTAGCCAACTTTGACCCAGATGACGGACAGTTTCCATTGAAGGCACACGTCTTCCATGAACGCGGATGTTGTGTTAAGACGACACCTCCTGACACCCGCAGGCAGGGGCCCCTTGACCTCTCTTCTGTTGCTCTGTCCTCTGTGGGTCAGGTTGCTGGAGAGACAACCACCCATGCTGTGAGCTGCAAAACAATTCACCTGCGTGGCTTACAGAATCAGACTAGGCATGGTGGTTCAGCACTTCGGGAGGCCAAGGCAGGAGGATCCCTTGAGGCCAGGAGTTCCAGACCAGCCTGGGCAACATAGCAAGACCCCATCTCTATTTTTCAAAAACTAAAAATAAAATAAAACCACCTCCTAGACCTTGGGCACTAGGACAAAACACGAAAAGCTGGGATCTGCCGCCGCCTGCGGGGCAACCGAACTTGGCCTCCCTGTTTGGTGAGCCAGCTTCTGAAAGCTCAGTCTTCAGTTTCTCTTTGCTGCCCCTTCAGCGTCACCCTGTGACCTTCAAATGGTTTACGTCTGTCCTCCAAGTCCAGGCCCGCGTTCCAGGGGACCCATTCCCCACCAGGCTCAGCCTTTTCCAGACAGCACCTCATGTTGACGCAGGCCTTGTCAGTGCCTTTATTATCTGTCTCCAGTGATGTTCTCCCAGCTTGTCTCCTGACTGTCTGGGACAAGCCCTCAATCCTGCCCAGGCTGACAACCATCAAATCTGGCACCTCCAAATTAAGCCCTGGGGTGGCCATGACACTCCAGCGACAGTGCCTGCTTCACACCGCCCTAACCCGAGCAGGCTGGACAGAGGGGTGTGTGGCTGGGCGGACGGGGCATGAGTCTCTGAGGATGACAGGGCCAGTGGCCACCCCCAGCTCATGTGTGGAGAAAGACTCCTCTCCAGGTGACGGGGTGCTGCTTTCTGGACGGCTCCCTCCCCGGTGTCAGCGTGGGATACCCCAGGACTCCCGGCTGCAGCAGGGATTGGAGTTGAGCTGGGCCAGCGCTCCTGCGGCTTGTGCCTCCGAGCCTTCCTCAGGCTCAGCACCTCCTTCCTGCACGTTCTTGTCAGTCATCTCTATGTCCATCACAATTCCTCAGTGTTTGCCCACGGGAGCACCTGTCAGCTGCAGGAGGCCAACAAAGCCGCCCGGCCCCACGAGGCCTTGATGTCCTGGGCTCCCGGCTGCCCCTACAACCCACGCTCATCCTTCACCCACCTTTAATTTACTTCTGACACTGGGGTCTTAAGCCTCTGGCCTCAGCCACCCTGCAGCTCCGAGCTCCACGGCAACCCCAAGCAGGTCCCTCGATACCAGGAGGACCCGAGAGTGGTGTCGGGAGTGGCAGCTGCTGTAGAGACAGCCTGTGGTCACCCAGCTGCCAGGACGCTGGCCAGAGTCTGGAGTCGGCCTCCGGGGCTCACACCACCTCAGCGTCCTGCAAGCTGCACCGCTGGCCTCAATCTCACCAAAGCTCTGAGCCGAAGCCCTTGCCGGGCTCTGCAGTGCCGAGCCACCAAAGCTGCCGGGGCAGGCCCCTCTGAGCTCTGCCCAGCCCCCAGGACCGGGCGCCATGCCCTGAGCACAGAACAGATTCCCCCACAGGGCTGCAGGGAGAGGAAGCTCAGGGCTGCGACTCCACCCACAGGAAGGATGTGCTGGAGGAAGGTGTGGGGTGATGGTGGACCAAGTCCACCTCCATGGGCCCTGCATCGCCTCCCCTCCCCTCCGGTCCCGCCCAATTCAAACCTGCCTCACCTCAGACCCAACCAGAGACCCCTCAGCCCCTCCTGCCACCAAGCTGCCCATAGCCAGGCCCCGATGGCCCCACTGCCGGCTCCTGTGAGGCCACCACCCTCCCATATGGTGGCCCCTGTGGTACCCCAGCCCCTCAGAGAGACGCTTTGAAACAGGAACCTGGAGAGGAAAGGGCAGAGGCTGCACAGCGTAGGGCCCAGCGAGGCCAAGAGACTTGTCCAAGATGGAGCGGCCCGAGGGTGCGGCCCCGGCATGAACTGAGAAGCGTCTGAGCACCAGGGCCAAGCTCGTGCCCCTCACTCTCCCCACCGGGGGCGTCAGAGGAGGCTGGGTACCCACTCAGAAGAAGAATCACAAGTCAGTCACCCCCGGGATGCAGCCTCTGCCACCTGCCACGTGTCTCGCCGCCCCACGCACACAACCCACCACTTACACAGGAGGTGTGAGTCCACGGAGGCAAATCTGATTCTCCAAGGGACACCGGGCCCTGTGGCGCCAGCTCCAAGCAGTGTGGGCACCTCGGCACCATGCCTGGCTTTAGGCAGGTCGGCCGGCCATACCCGGGAGCCACACGAGGGCTGTTTTCACCCTTGAACTTCCAGCAAGCTCATCACCCAGCTCCTGACTTTGCAAGCTGTCTCCACCGTTGGGAGGAATAAAATCACCAAAGCTGAAAAGTCTTTGCCCACCACTGCCATACGTTTGTGATTTTTAATGACACGTGCAAACACTGGACAGAAGACCTGGTTCCAAGACAACCCACCTGGACGAGACTCGAAGCAACCATAAAAACCATAGACCCTGAGGTCTGACTGCATCGGCCCCTGTAAGATACATGCCGCTCCCCTCTGCGACGAATCCTGGGCTGCTCCGGTGTTTCGATGACATCCGGCCCTGGCCCCACGCACCAGAGACAGCACTTGCTTAAACCTAATACAAAGGGCGGACGCTGGCACCTCCCTCTCCCTCAGTGCTTCTGGGGGAGCAGAGGCCCTCCCACCCACCACCCAACTCAAATTTCTTAGGGAGAAAGGGTGGAAATTCCTGGAGATAATTACTGCGAGGCTTTGTGGTTGGGGTTTCTGTTGGGGCAGGGGTACTGACTGAGACGAGAACTTTTCTTTTTGCTATCCCTTCCCTGCCCTAAACCCCTGTTGTGAATCACACACATAAAAAATGTGGCCAGGCACAGTGTCTGACGCCAGTAATCCCAGCACTTTGAGAGACCGAGGCAAGAGGACCACCTGAGCCCAAGGGTTCAAGACCCACCTGGGCAATAAAGAAAGACCCCGTGTTGGCCGCACGGTGGCTCATGCCTGGAATCCCAGCACTGTGGGAGGCCGAGGCGGGTGGATCCCGAGGTCAGGAGATAAGAGACCATCCTGATAAACTAACACGGTGAAACCCCGTCTCTACTAAAAATACAAAAAATTAGTCGGGCGTGGTGGCGGGCGCCTGTAGTCCCAGCTACTCAGGAGGCTGAGGCAGGAGAATGGCGTGAACCCGGGAGGCAGAGGTTGCAGTGAGCCAAGATTGCACCACTGCGCTCCAGCCTGGACAACAGAGCGAGACTCCATCTCAAAAAAATATATATATATATATTGCCCCGGGGCCCCACCTGCGGCCATGTGGGTGCCTGTGCCTGTCCTGGGACCCCCGTGCGCTCCCGTGTGGTGCCTATCTCTGGGCTTCACGTTTTGAGTCCGTCGGGGGCTCCATCCCTCGCTGTGGCCGAGAGGGCTCCCAGCATGTCTGTGGGCAGCTGGTTTCCTCTAAGACGCCCCGGCCTGGGCCCCTCTGTGCTCCCCCCACCAGCGGACCTGCCCCTTCAAGGAGGGTTGCGGAGTCCTGTGGGCCGGAGCAGGGTTACAGCACTGACATCTATCTGTTTTCCAGCAGCCTGCGTGGCCCCTGGACACCCTTGGGTGCTCACGGCCAGCGTGAGGGAAACGCTGTGCTTGGCGGGACAGGCCAGACTCTCCAATGAATAAAGGGCAAAAACTGCACTTACCTTGGCTATGCAGGAAAAAATCAGAGCAAAACCTTCCCAAAAAACTGCAGGGGCCACCCAGGCTCCTGAGGACATTTCCTACCTGAGAGCGTGTGAGGCTCCAGGCCTTTCGGGTGAGCCCTGGCCTGGACACTGGCCCCTGGACACCGGCCCTCTGGCACGGAGAACAGGCTCGGGCACCCCACCCTGATGCCCTGGCCTGGGCCTCCCAAGGGAGCTGCGTGGGAAGCCCCTGAGCCTCCGAGTCAGCATTTCCATGTCCAAGGGTCTTAGCAGTAGCCCCGGCTTCTGTCCCTGCGATTTCATCCTGGGACTTCCTGGGCATCAAAGTGGGGCTGGAACAGGCCTGAGCTGAGCCCCCAGTGCCCAGAGCAAGGTGGGAGGAGTCCCTGGCCTCAGGGCCTATGCAGAGGAGAGTGGCCAGGGGACACCCTGGGCCTCAGCCCGCGTATAGCTACAGCTCTCCATTGTCCCTGGCCTGTCACACAGCCCCCCATTGTCCCTGGCCTGTCACACAGCCCCCCATTTCCCCTGGCCTGTCACACAGCCCCCCATTGTCCCTGGCCTGTCACACAGCCCCCCATTTCCCCTGGCCTGTCACACAGCCCCCCATTGTCCCTGGCCTGTCACACAGCCCCCCATTTCCCCTGGCCTGTCACACAGCCCCCCATTGTCCCTGGCCTGTCACTCAGGCCCCCCTGCCCCCGGGCCTCTGTCCTGAGGTTACAGAGATTGGCACCTGGCCTCTCAGGCTCCCGAATTCTAGTTTCCGTTTTATTCACATCATGGATTGGAGCTGGGAACAGCGGGCGAGTCCACACTCAGACACGCTCTGAGCAGGCCCTGCAGACATAGGCTGGACCTGGGCTGGGGCTGAGATGCGAAAGCAGCCCCAGGCCTGGTGGGAGGTGGGGGCCTCAGCAGGAGGCAAACGCTGGTCCAACATCATGTGGGCTGCGAGGCTCTTCCCCCCATCCAGATCTTTTCAGTAAACCAGGAAAGGCCTTTGCACAGTAGGAATGTTGCTAAGGGGCCGCACAGTCTAGGAGAAGCTCCCGGTACCAGCCTCGTGCCCCGCCAGGACCCAGGAGCACGAGGCCCCAGCTCACTGACACTGCTGGGAGTGTATCCAAAGGGAGAAGGAGAGAAAAAGCATTGTTTATAACTCAAGGAAAAAGAGAACCTAAAATCTCAACATCCATTGATTGTATTCACAAAATAAAAACCTTCACAACGATTAGCCTGACGTAAATCCACAGTTAAGGTCACGGAAGTCTGTCCACAAGATTCCATTTTAAAAATCAATCCAGAAAATTTTATATATATGTATAATGTGCTCCTAATTTGGAAAAGCCTGAAAACATACTGTTGTGTGCATAAAAGGAGAAAAGGTCCACGGTGGTATACACGAAAGGATGAAAACAGATCGTCCCTGGGTCATGAAAATCGGTAATTTCATCAGTGGGAGAACAATAGTTATGTTTATTTTGTGATTTTTAAAAAACAAGTCCCCCAAAATCTGTTCTCAAAAGTAGGTTAAAAGGGGTCCCACATCCCCAGCCCAGGACAGGAAAAGCCGCATTCCTCCTAGGGACACGGCGTCCATTTCCCCGGACGGAAGATTGTCGTCGGAGATTCGCACACCCACACACACGCACCCCTACACGTACGCACTCAAGGGCACACACGGGCACACCCCCACACACCCCAGTCAGGTCAGCATCCCACAGGAGGTCAACGCCCGGGGGTGGAGAGAAGACCCCTGGGGGTCCACACAGACTATTCCAGGGACCCCCTGGTTCCACAAGCTGGCAGGGACTTAGGGCCCCTCATGGAGGGTGTCGACTCCCAAGACCCCCCACAGCCTTTCCTGGTGTCCCCACCACACACCGCTGAGCACGGCCCAGGCCCCCAGCTGCAGACCTCGTGGCCTTTCCCCACGGGCGGTCCTGCAGACCCGGCTCCCGCCCAGCTCTGTACACACCTGGTGAGCTCTCTGTTGCGTTAGACCCTGAGAGAGCGGCTACTGTCTGGCTCCTTCTGCTTCAATATTCTGCCTGGCCACAGCCCTTTCAAAAGAAAAAGAAAGTAAATAAATCTCTCAAAATAGGGTCCATTCTGGGACCTGGCTGCCCTGCACGCACAGACAGGAGAACGAAAGGGCCCGCCCGGTGGGAAAATGGTTCCCCGAGGCCACCTCCCAGAGCTACGCTCCCAGCTCTGCCCCCGTCAGCCCTGCCCGCTGTAGGGGTGGAAGGCCGGGCTCTAGAACCCAGCTCCTGGCTCCAGGGAAACCACTGCCTGGACTGACCTGCCAAGAGGCCGTTTTCCCACAGGTCAGCGCTGGACGGGGCCGTCGGTGGGCTCAGGAGCCGGCATCCCATCCTCTTTACCGGACTCCTGCAGAGCCATGGAGCCTTCGCCCTCTTCTCTCGGGCAGCAGAAAAAGCTCTCAGGTGAGGAGAAGAGAAAACCTGCACCAGCCCCTCACTCTGAAGGAGGGGCTCCCAGAGGCCGACCCCAGCCCACCAAGGATCAGGGTTTGCAACCCCAGCCTCCGAAGGCTCAGCTCGTGGACTGAGAGGGCTACTCGCTTGTTTGTCTGTTGTCAGGGAAAAGAAACTTGGACTCGGGATGGCCAGGCTAGAGAGACCCCCCAGTCCTCCAAAGAGAAAAAATTCTGAACAATCAACTATGGGGAGGATGGCGTCGGGAGAGCACATACGGCTTGAGGCTCTTTCCAGCGGAAACCCCGGGTGTGATATAATGACCGGCTCCCCCAAATCCTGAGTCCAGGGCATTGGACAGGAAACATAAGGACATTTTTGAAAGAATGAAAATGTGTGTTTTGCTTTGAACAGAACAAGACGTAAACGTTCACAGCCACATTATTCACAACAGCCAAAAGGACCGTTGCCAGATGAGTGAATAAAACGCGGTCTATCCACATGAAGGGCCGTTACCCAGCCCGGAAGGGGAAGGAAAGTCAGACGCTTGCTATGACACGGATGAGCCCTGAGGACACTGTGCCGAGGTAAATAACCAGACACATAAGGGCAAATCCTGCTGATTCCACTCGTACGCGGTCCCTGGGTTGTCAGCTTCATGGAGGCAGAAACAGAACGGTGGGTGCTGGGGGAGGGGGACTGGGGAGTTCGTGTTTAACAGGGACAGGGTTTCGGCTACGGAAGATAAAACATCCTGGAAATTGACAGTTACAGTTAATGTGAATGTATTTCATGCCACCGAGCTGTAGACTCGAAAACAGTTAAGATGGTAGAGTTTGTTTTATATATATATATACATATTACACAAGTTAAAAAGTAATTTTTACAACACATACAACATGACCCCAGTGATGCGAGCACACACATAAACAGACGTGTTTGTACACACAGAGAGACACACAGACGTGTGGCTTAAAGTTCTGAAAGAAATGCCCGGAAGGCTGACGTGGTCTTTGGGTGGGGAGATAGCGCAGCCCAGCGATAAGACCCCTCCCCCATGGCGTTGTTTCCCTGCTGGAGACTTGCTGTGATTTCCAAGTTTTCTAAAAGGGGCAGGCAGCCCTTTCACAATGGGCCGAAGTTATGAAATGTGCTTCTTCCCCCGCCTGCCCCACTTGGCCTTTCGGCCTCACTCCACACAATGGGGTCGTTCAGCCGCCCTGCCACGCTGCCACGCACTTGCGGCCACGCCCTGACTCCTCAGCCATCGGCCAGGACAGCGCCGCCCACGCCCTCGCCCGGCCTCCTTCCTCCTCCCCCAGGCCAGCGCCCCCACGGTTGTGCCCCACCCACGCCCAGGCATCCCTCAGTCCCGTGCAGGACGGTGGGCACCAGCCGCGCCCTCCCCTCCTGAGGGTCAGAGACGGACTTTGCTGTCCTCTCAGCTCTCAGTAAAGTAAGTGGAGTCGGTGGCATCCACCGGTTAGTTATGCCGTGTTCCCCCAATGCATAATTATGTCTCTTCGAGGCACATTCTTGGTGCACGGCCATGCCTCTCTGCCAGAACCCCAGACGTCTCCCTGCATTCCTGGGTGGTGACACCACCCCGCAGCCTGGTGTGTGTGCTCAGCCAGATGTGTGCGTGGAGCTGGCCACAGTGGCCCGGCTGGGCTTGGGGCAAGAGGGCCCCTGTCGGAGAGGACGTGGCTGCAGGGCTGAGGGGCTGCCTGTGTCTTGTGGCCAGTGGGAGGCCTGCTGGGGAGCCTCTGGCCCCCAAGCCCGGCCTTGACACGTCCAGCCCAGAGATAAGAACCTGCCCCTGTGATGCTCATGGGCGGTGGCCTGAGGGTGGCCGTCCTGTTTTCCTGTTCTGCAAAGGGAGGTCCTGTGTGGTCTGAGGTCCAAGGACCCCCAGCGATCCCTGAGTGAGGGTGGCCAGTGGGACTGAGGCCAGGCCAGGCTGGGGTTGCGGGTGACCGTGCTCTGGGGGCTCTGAAAGGCGAAGTGGAGGGTGAAGACACACCCTTCAGGCAGCGCCAGCCAGGTAGGTGAGGGTCCTCCCAGCGTCCCCAGAAGGCCAGCCAGAGAGGACCCCACAGGCACAGGGGGCTCAGGACCCCACAGGCACAGGGGGCGTCTACATGCCAGGCCAGACCTCCAAGTGATGTGACCCCAGGAGCAGCCACCTGGCCAAGAACTGTCTGCCCATCCCAGGGCGTCTGAGCTCCTGGGATGTGGGAGAGGGGAGGGCCTCTCTTCTGAAACCCGCTGAGGGATGGGGACTCAATTGTCAGCCTGGCTCAAGATCCGTCACATCCAGTCCATGTGTAATTGTCCCAAAGGCTGGATGAGAATTCCTAGTTCCCCCCTCACAGCTACGTGGCCGTGGGCGAGTGGCTCACCCTCTCTGTGCTGTAGTTTTCTCCCTTGTGCGGTGAGAAATAATGGTGCAGTGAGGACTGATCCTGTAGTGAGGACTGATCATGCAGCGAGGACTGATCGTGCAGCGAGGAATGATCATGCAGCGAGGAGTGATCATGCAGCAAGGAGTGATCGTGCAGCGAGGAATGATCATGCAGCGAGGAATGATCATGCAGCAAGGAGTGATCGTGCAGCGAGGAGTGATCGTGCAGCGAGGAGTGATCGTGCAGCGAGGAGTGATCGTGCAGCAAGGACTGATCGTGCAGCGAGGAGTGATCGTGCAGCGAGGACTGATCGTGCAGTGAGGACTGATCGTGCAGCGAGGACTGATCGTGCAGTGAGGACTGATCATGCAGTGAGGAGTGATCGTGCAGCGAGGACTGATCATGCAGTGAGGAATGATCATGCAGTGAGGACTGATCGTGCAGCGAGGACTGATCGTGCAGCGAGAAAGGATCATGCAGCAAGGAGTGATCGTGCAGTGAGGAATGATCGTGCAGTGAGGAGTGATCGTGCAGTGAGGAGTGATCGTGCAGCGAGGAGTGATCGTGCAGCGAGGACTGATCATGCAGTGAGGAATGATCATGCAGTGAGGAATGATCATGCAGTGAGGAATGATCATGCAGTGAGGACTGATCGTGCAGCGAGGACTGATCGTGCAGCGAGAAAGGATCGTGCAGCAAGGAGTGATCGTGCAGTGAGGAATGATCATGCAGTGAGGAGTGATCGTGCAGTGAGGAGTGATTGTGCAGTGAGGAGTGATCGTGCAGTGAGGACTGATCATGCAGTGAGGACTGATCGTGCAGCGAGGACTGATCGTGCAGTGAGAAAGGATCGTGCAGCAAGGAGTGATCGTGCAGTGAGGAGTGATCATGCAGTGAGGACTGATCGTGCAGTGAGGACTGATCGTGCAGCGAGAAAGGATCGTGCAGCAAGGAGTGATCGTGCAGTGAGGACTGATCATGCAGTGAGGACTGATCGTGCAGTGAGGACTGATCGTGCAGTGAGGAGTGATCCTGCAATGAGGACTGATCCTGCAGTGAGGAATGATCATGCAGTGGAGAGTGATCGTGCAGTGGGGAGTGATCGTGCAGTGAGGATCGTGCAGCAAGGAGTGATTGTGCAGCGAGGAGTGATCGTGCAGCGAGGACTGATCGTGCAGCGAGGACTGATCGTGCAGCGAGAAAGGATCGTGCAGCGAGGAGTGATCGTGCAGTGATAATCTGCAATGATCGTGCAGTGAGGACTGATCGTGCAGCGAGAAAGGATCGTGCAGTGAGGAGTGATCGTGCAGCGAGGACTGATCGTGCAGTGAGGACTGATCGTGCAGCGAGAAAGGATCGTGCAGCGAGGAGTGATCGTGCAGCGAGGAGTGATCGTGCAGCGAGGAGTGATCGTGCAGCGAGGAGTGATCGTGCAGCGAGGACTGATCCTGCAGCAAGGACTGATCGTGCAGCGAGGACTGATCCTGCAGTGAGGAATGATCGTGCAGTGAGGAGTGATCGTGCAGCGAGGAGGAGTGATCCTGCAGTGAGGACTGATTGTGCAGCGAGGACTGATCGTGCAGTGAGGAGTGATCGTGCAGCGAGACAGGATCGTGCAGTGAGGAGTGATCGTGCAGCGAGAAAGGATTGTGCAGCGAGGACTGATCGTGCAGCGAGGAGTGATCGTGCAGCGAGGAGTGATCGTGCAGCAAGGACTGATCGTGCAGCGAGGACTGATCCTGCAGCGAGGACTGATCCTGCAGCGAGGACTGATCCTGCAGTGAGGACTGATCGTGCAGCGAGGACTGATCGTGCAGCGAGAAAGGATTGTGCAGCGAGGACTGATCGTGCAGCAAGGAGTGATAGTGCAGCGAGGAGTGATCGTGCAGTGAGGACTGATCGTGCAGCGAGGACTGATCGTGCAGCGAGAAAGGATTGTGCAGCGAGGACTGATCG
Organism: Pongo pygmaeus; assembly: GCF_028885625.2. Taxonomy (NCBI): domain Eukaryota; kingdom Metazoa; phylum Chordata; class Mammalia; order Primates; family Hominidae; genus Pongo; species Pongo pygmaeus. Next base: position 101,365,939 of record NC_072392.2, on the reverse strand, counting down.
TGCAGCGAGGAGTGATTGTGCAGCGAGGAGTGATTGTGCAGCGAGGACTGATCCTGCAGCGAGGACTGATCCTGCAGCGAGGACTGATCGTGCAGTGAGGACTGATCGTGCAGCGAGGAGTGATTGTGCAGCGAGGAGTGATCGTGCAGTGATCATCTGCAATGATCGTGCAGCGAGGAGTGATTGTGCAGCGAGGAGTGATCGTGCAGTGAGGACTGATCGTGCAGCGAGGAGTGATCATGCAGCGAGGAGTGATCGTGCAGCGAGGAGTGATTGTGCAGCGAGGAGTGATTGTGCAGCGAGGAGTGATTGTGCAGCGAGGAGTGATTGTGCAGCGAGGAGTGATTGTGCAGCGAGGAGTGATCGTGCAGTGATCATCTGCAATGATCGTGCAGACCTCATCGAGCGGTTGTGCCACAGACATAACATGGGTCCCAGTGCACTCAGCACCAAGCGGGGCCTTCCAGTCACTCATAGTCATAATCCCGTTTGCCCGAACAGAGTTCAGAGGCTGAGGGGTCTGGTCTGTCTTGATGGCAGAGTCTGGGACCTCCCTGTGGCACTGTGAGCCTCCCTCCCTCTGCCTGTCCTCACCCAGAGCCCCATCCCCCCTACCCCCACCAGTGCCCACACTGCCCTCGTCCTCCTCCCGAAGCAACAGCTTCGTCACTAAACTCCCCACTCAGAAAACTAGAGAGAGTGCCTCATCTACTCAGGATGCTCAGAGCCACTGTTTAACTCGGGTGCAACTTTAGAATGTCATCTGTGTTTATCTCTAGGTGATGGGATTTTAGCTAACTTTAAAAATTTTTTCTAACCTTTCTTTCATAGCATACTGTGTGCTGTTTGAAAATTACAAAGCCCTGTTTTTAAATCCTTCTTCCTCTCCCATCTCTCTTCATAGACCTTCTCTGCTCTGGTCAGCCAGGCCCAGTGGCTGCCCCACCCCCTGCACTTGCCCTCAGCCCACTTCCTGTCCAGCACCTGTGCACCGCCCCCTCCCTGTCTGCCCCCCACCTCCTGCGCTGGCCCTCAGCCCACTTCCTGTCCAGCACCTGTGTGTGACACCCCGTGCCCGTCTCCCCGCCTCCCCCGAGCCTGCAGTGGTGTGGCTGGCACAGTCCACCTGGAACGTTCCTCATTCTCGACGGCAGCTCCCGGAGGGGCAACAGGTAACAGCGAAGGAAGAAAACTCGGGCTGGGGACGAGCCTCATCCCAAGCTCCCCAGGCTCCCCTCCTTTGAGACTTGGATATCATAAAGGCCACCTCGGGCCCTGAGTCCATATGTTGTCCCAAAGCTCCTGGACCCTGGCTCCCAGCAGGAGCCCCAGGCTGGAATGGGGGCAGGATTTTACAAGTAGCTCTGTGTCCTGGGCAGCCCCATGAGGGCCCTCTTTCCAGAAGGAGAAGGGGACAGAGGGACCCCCATCCCAGTAGGGGCACCTTCCACTCCTGCACCGACACCCCCCGCAGCCCCCACAGTCCCCTGTCCAGCAGCCAACCCAGTCAAGGTTCCCAAAGCCCTCAGTGCAAGGGTCTAACCCAATACAGCAGTGAAAGGTGCACGCGTGACCGTCCTGGGGCTGCCGGCACAAATGACCACAAACAAGGTAGCTTAAGACAACAGAATTGCGCTGTCTCACAGCGCTGGAGGCCAGAGTCGGCGATCGAGGAGTTGCAGGACCGCGAGGTACCTGCCTGAGGGAGCTCCCCATGACCGTTCTTGGGGGACCCTGCCCTGCCTCTTCCAGCTTCTGGTGGTTCGGACACTCCTGGCCTTTGGCCACAGTGCTGCAGTCTCTGCCTCTGCCTTCACGTGGGTCTCGCCCTCTGTGTCTCTGTTTTCTTCTCGGAAAGACACCAGTCATACTGGATTAGGGCCTGTCCTCATGGTGTCATCCTAACTTGATCACGTCTACAGAGACCCTGTTTCCAAATACGGCCCCATTCACAGGCCCCAGGGGATCGGACGCAAACAAGTCTTTTCAGAGAACACAGTCGTCATACATAATTTCATCCCATCACCATGTTGAATAGAAGCTCCAGTGACTAGTGAGTTTCAATGAAATGAAACATCTGTAAAAGATACAATTTAGGCAACTACAAAACCCTACCACTGGTGCAACGCTTTATTCTCTTGGATTTTTGGTCTTTAGTTGTAAACGATTAACAGTTCTTAAGGTCTACTAAATTCTATTTTAAAGATCTTCAAAACTGGTTTCATGAATGAACTAAAATTTGCACTTACCAAATGAAAAATCACATCTCACAGTTTACACTGTCTCGCTGTTTTCAATGTTAAGCACAAAGAAAAGTGCTGAGGTCACAACAAATCAGAAAGTTGAAATAAGTTGTTTCTTCACTTTTCTCATCACAGTGCTGTCACTGTTTATTTCTGCTTGACTGTTTTGACAGAGAAAACGTGGTAGGCAAGCCTGGTCCCCGGACCCAACCAAAGACAGGCCAAAACTGGAAGAGGCGCCAAGGGCACCTCCTGTCGCTCTCACTGCCTTGGTAACACCTGGAAGCAACTGCCCAACCTCCAGCTATATCTGAATAACCCGCCCCCTAACTAGCATGTTATTAAAAGTGGTTATAAATATGACGGCAAGTTGGCCCCGGGCGGCTGTACTCTGCACGCTGCCTGAGCGGCAGCCCTGCTCTGTGGGAGCAGTCGTGGAGCTGGACCACCTCCACTGCCGCGTCAGCCAAGCTGCTGGCTTCCCCACCACCTCGCTCCTGAGTCCCTTCCCGAGTGAAGCCGAGAAGCTGCCCAGCATCAGTGCCCCAGGGCGGAAGACACAGGCTGCACCCAGAGCCAGTGCAAACGCTTCTGTTGCTTCGGATTTACTCCTAAAACCAGTGCACGTGGCTGAGCCCCACTGGGCTGGGGCAGCAGCTCTAACTGGGAGTTCCACAAATAAACACCCACGGAGAATGTAATGTTTACTGAACCCGGAAAGATGAAATCAGGTCTTCGAGCAAATTCAGATTTACATTCAATCAAATTCAAATTAGGTCATTAGAGTGGGCCTAAGGCAGGGTCCCAGGCAGGAGGGGTGGGGGTCCTTCTTCTCAGACAGGACCTGCCTCCTTCTCAGACAGGACCTGGTCTCAGGGCCAAGCCTGTGAGCCCCCTGCCCGTGCTGGCCACTCGGAGAGACTCTCCGACACACACTGGTCAGCCCCTGCTCGCCAGCCTCTGAGTTAAACCCAGGAGGGACAGTGAAGGAAGCCACCCGGGTGTGGGTGGGGCTGGGAGGGAGGAAAGGCCCGAGGGAGCTGGCGGGAGGGTGGGTGCGGGGACGTCTCTCACAGCACACGGCTCCCTTTGCCCTCGTTTTCTGCCCATGAGGCCACTTTCCAACTCGCCAGGAACGGGGTACCCTTGGTAGGAGATGGCAGGGGTCTTCCAGAACCGGGAGGGTGACAAGAACGAGCAATCGCAAGCTCAGATTCCCTTCTGTCTCCTGTGACTCAGCTGTGACTGTGAACACATCTCCCAGAGTCACCTGGGTTCCAGGCCCGACCACGCGTTGGGAACCGGCGGCCACCCGTCCACTGTCATCAGTTCAGACTCAGCAGCCTCATCACCCGGGATGAGCCAGGGCGGCGCGTCGGGGGCTCCTGGAGGGCTGCATGATGAGCCCTAGCCCAGTTCCACAAAGAAGCTCCTCCTGGTCCCCACACTCCGGTCTCTAGGCTGCGGGACTCACCCTTCAGGTGGCCAACGTTCCCGTGGTCGCGTGATCCTTTCCTCTCCCCGTGCAGGCAGACGGCACAGGGACCTCGTGCAGGGCCATCACCGCCCAGAGGAGAGTCCGTGCCTCGCTGGTGACCGGGGGCCCTGAGGCATCGGGCGTCCTCCCACGCACCTCTCTCGCCCACGTCTGGGCCTTCCAGGCGGGCCCCCGCCTGGACCAGTGGACCCCTCCCCATCGCTCCTCTGATCTGCAGCCAGCACAGCGGGGGGCCCCTCCAGAGGGTGGAGGCACAATTGCCCGAGTCCAGCTGCCAAGAACAACAAGGAGAAGGGGGAGTGGGGTTCCCCTCCCCCGACTCTCCATCCCAGACCCCTCTCAAGGGCCAGGCACATTCACAGAAGCCAGGAAGCACCACATCTGATGTCTGCTGGGCCTGCTCACCGCTTCCCGGAACGTGCCCACTATCTCATCAGGAAACACCAGGCCAAGCCTCTTCTGTCAGCCCTCTCCGAGTGGGAAGAGGCAGGAGCTCCTCTCTCAGGGCCGGGGCCCATGAGCAAAGTGCTTCCCTGGGGACCGTGGCGAGGAGGCCCCTTCTGGGCAGCTCGGCTGACCCTTCCTTCAAGTTTCTGCCTATGCCTCGATTCCTCCGCTTCCAGCCTCCAACCCAGGACGGCACCAGCCCTCCCCGACAGCGTGATTTCTAAATCCCAGGACCCCGAGACGCCGATGACTTGTGCTAGTGTAGTCAGGCTATGTCCTGCCTGTTTTCTTCGATTCCCTGTCAAATGCTGGTGCTGGCAGGTGTTGCACGGCCCCAAGTCATCCGCCCCCCTCGGCCTCCCAAAAGTGCTGGGATTACAGGCGTGAGCTGCCGCGCCCGGCCTCCCATATTCTTTTGCAACGACCATCCTCCCGGTGCCCTCGGCCCTGAGTAGGGAGGCTGGACCGGGAGCACAGGGACCCCTGGGTTCAAGGCAAGGAAGGACCACAGAGCTTGCAGGCAGGAAGTGGAGGGGAGGGTAGGTCCTGGACTGGGAGAACGGATTCCGGACCCCGGCCAGGAACCGGTGGGATTCCTGGAAAGGGGGCCGGGGAGCGGACAGAAGTAAGCCTTGGTCTGCCTGGGGCCCGAGTGACCAGTAGCGACCCCAGCTCCCTCTCATCAAGAATGGGGAAACTGAGGCATAGACCGGCCACCCATGGCGCCCCGGGCAGAGGCCACCAAGACACGGCCGCTTTGCTGTACGTAGGGCTTTTCAGGCGAGGCCGGGTGCGTGCAGGAGATCAGAGCGGCGGGGCCCCGAGGAGACGGAGATCCAGGGGGGTGGGGCCCCGAGGAGACGGAGATCCAGGGGGGCGGGGCCCCGAGGAGATGGAGATCCGGGGGGGCGGGGCCCCGAGGAGATGGAGATCCAGGGGGGCGGGGCCCCGAGGAGATGGAGATCAGAGGGGCGGCGCCCCGAGGAGATGGAGATCCAGGGGGGCGGAGCCCCGAGGAGACGGAGATCCAGGGGGGTGGGGCCCCGAGGAGACGGAGATCCAGGGGGGCGGGGCCCCGAGGAGACGGAGATCCAGGGGGGTGGGGCCCCGAGGAGACGGAGATCCAGGGGGGCGGGGCCCCGAGGAGACGGAGATCCAGGGGGGCGGGGCCCCGAGGAGACGGAGATCCAGGGGGGCGGGGCTCCGAGGAGATGGAGATCAGAGGGGCGGCCCCGAGGAGACGGAGATCCAGAGGGGCGGGGCCCCGAGGAGACGGAGATCCAGGGGGGCGGGGCCCCGAGGAGATGGAGATCCAGGGGGCGGGGCCCCGAGGAGATGGAGATCCAGGGGGGCGGGGCCCCGAGGAGATGGAGATCAGAGGGGCGGCCCCGAGGAGACGGAGATCCAGAGGGGCGGGGCCCCGAGGAGACGGAGATCCAGGGGGGCGGGGCCCCGAGGAGATGGAGATCCAGGGAGGCGGGGCCCCGAGGAGATGGAGATCCAGGGGGCGGGGCCCCGAGGAGATGGAGATCAGAGGGGCGGCGCCCCGAGGAGATGGAGATCCAGGGAGGCGGGGCCCCGAGGAGACGGAGATCCAGGGGGGCGGGGCCCTGAGGAGCTGGAGATCCAGGGAGGCAGGGCCCCGAGGAGATGGAGATCCAGGGGGGCGGGGCCCCGAGGAGATGGAGATCCAGGGGGGCGGGGCCCCGAGGAGATGGAGATCAGAGGGGCGGCGCCCCGAGGAGATGGAGATCCAGGGGGGCGGGGCCCTGAGGGGATGGAGATCAGAGGGGCAGGGCCCCGAGGAGATGGAGATCCAGGGGGGCGGGGCCCCGAGGAGATGGAGATCCAGGGGGGCGGAGCCCCGAGGAGATGGAGATCCAGGGGGGCGGGGCCCCGAGGAGATGGAGATCAGAGGGGCGGGGCCCCGAGGAGATGGAGATCCAGGGGGGCGGAGCCCCGAGGAGATGGAGATCCAGGGGGGCGGGGCCCTGAGGCGATACTACGGCCCATGGGGTCAGTGCCACAGCCCTCCCCAGGCTTCCCTGCGTGGCAGCCCTGGCCTGAGGCAGCCAACCCATGGGCTTCCATCTTCACAGCCAGAGAGAGGAATGAGCAGGGCTGGTCTGCAGCAGGACAGGTGGAACCTGGGCCAGGGCGTTAAACTTAGCAACTGTTCCCGGGCCCCAGTCACAAGACCCTGGTGGGTCACAAGGATGACCCACACTCTTCCCGGTCCACCAGCACAGGTGCTGCGAGAAGACCGACGGAGGCCGAGTGTGGCGGCCCCTCGGCTCCGCAGCAGAGACAGCACTCAGTGTCTCCTGACCAGGCCGTCCCAGGGCCGTTTACCATCTGGGGACCAGGGTGTAGCAGCACAGGACGGGGCGTCATCACCACCCGGGAGCAAACGCTAAGCCACACGTGTAAGACCCTGCAGGCCCCCTGGAGCAAGCAACCTTCCCACAGCAACCTCTCAGACCCCTGGTGCTCAGTTTGGGGAAGCAGGTGGCACATCTGTGACAACAAGGTCCAGCAGCCACCACCCAGGCCCATCTTCACACCTGGGATCCCAGCCTCTGCCTAGCGTCACGAGCGAAGCTCACACCACGCGGCAGCTGTCTTGGGCCACTCGAGGAGCCACAGCTGCCCTGGGGGCTGTGGCTGAGCTGAGGACCATCATGCATGGGGCCACAGGCCACAGGGCCCCCCCGGGAAGCACCCACCTGCTCATTTCTTTTCCTTTTTTTTTTTTTTTTTTTGAAACGGAGTCTTGCTCTATCACCCAGGCTGGAGTGCAGTGGTGCAATCTCAGCTCACTGCAAGCTCCGTCTCCTGGGTTCACGCCATTCTTAGGTCTCAGCCTCCCAAGTAGCTGGGACTACAGGCGCCCGCCACCACTCCCGGCTAATTTATTTCGGTATTTTTAGTAGAGACGGGGTTTCACCGTGTTGGCCAGGACGGTCTCCATCTCCTGACCTCGTGATCTACCCGCCTTGGCCTCCCAAAGTGCTGGGATTACAGGCGTGAGCCACCGCGCCCGGCCCCATCTGCTCATTTCTAACCTTCAGTATCGGCCACAGCAGCGTTTGAGGTTGAATTCTACATTTTTATGGTTTCTCAGTAAAGCAATGCTTCCTGCCCATGCTTTGGGCTGGGCCCCTGGGGTTTCAGGGCGTCTGGGGCCTGTGTTGGGACTGGGCAGGGGTCCACACTATCTTCGTCTGAAGCGTTCTCGCCAGTGGACGTCAGCCTGACCTCCCGTCCCTCCTGCCGCCCTGCCACCAAGCTCCTTCCCTCTGCAGCCGGGGCCACTCCCCCTTCCTACTGCCCTGAAGCTCTTCCTGCTGGAGGGGCACCAGGCCACGGTGGGGGGTGTCTCTGGACGAGGTTTCCCAGATGCACCCCAGTCGTGGCCGCATCTGGGCCCTCCCTGGAAGTTGCCCATTCTCTGTCCTCGGTGTCCTCCGCCCTCAGCAAACACCACAGGCCTCTCCCAGACGGCAACCCACGTGCAGCAGCCATGACCAGCACTTCCCAGCACTGCTGGGCCACTGCCTGGAGTACACACCTGGCCCCAAGGGGCTGTTCCGTGGCAGGGAGCAAGCCCTGCGAGGCGCCGGCCGTCGGGAAATCAGAGTCTGCTCCACCGGGAAAGCCACACAGCTCAGCTGGACTCAGGCTCAGGGGGAGGCGGCTCAGGTGCCTCAACGCTGGGGCAAAGCAGCTGGAGGCCGGAGAGAAGGGCAGGCCCTGACAACAGGCAAGGGTGGCGTGCACCCACCAGGCTGGTCTCATCAGACTGAGGCCCTCTCTTCCCCAGGTCCCGGGTCGGCTTCCATGTCCTCCACCACTCAGCCTCGGTGGGTAACTGGACAGACTGCAGGGAGTCTTTGCCAGCCTTGGGGTTTTTCCTCCCCAGGTTCCAGTTCTCCCACAAACGCCCTCTGCTCACTTCTGAGAGGTACAGGAAGAGCCATGCTCAGAGGTCCCACTGGAGACCCCTCCAAGGCACAGCAGGTGCCAGCAACAGCAATGCCAGGGCACCCTGCCCAGAAGCAGAGCCAAGTGAGCAAGCCTGGGGGCTCTGGAGGTCCAGACAAGACCCTCTGGGGTCAGGAAAGTCAACTGTCCTGGTCGAGGTCACACAGTGGCTGGGACCAGGGACCCCTCTCCACCACTCTGGGAAGCACAGCTGCCCGTGCAGAAGTCCAGACCCAGGTGGAGCTCAGCCCGGCTCCACTGCACGGGAGAGGCAGAAGCTCCAGCAGTGAGTTCTCCCTGAGCTGCAGCTGCAGCGAGGCATCCCTGGCACAGCCCCACAGCTCCAGGTGGAACCGGGAGGAGGAGGAGCCTGGGGACCATTCAAGAGTAGCCGGGCGGGGAGCACAGCCCCTGCAGTGTCTCCTGGGCAGAAGCAGGTGTGGTCAGGATGAAGGAAGCACCTGGTCTGTGGCCCAGACAGTGTCTCCTATATCCACATCCGGAGCGACACTGAGGCGGGCTGAACAGAGGCTCCGGTGGACAGAGACCGGTGGGCACCGCCCAGCCTGCCCCTGCCCAAGCCGCCCGGGCTCCTTCTTACAGAGCCCCACTCTGCTGCACACGCATCATCTCACGGGTCCCGCCACCCTTGTCCACCCTCCCACAGACCCGCCACCCCCCGTCAGGCCCCGGGAAGTGGCAGCGTCTGTGGGTGGGACTGGCAGACCCGGTGGCCGACACCCAACCTGGCAGCCGCTGCGGCCAGAGACCAGTTATCTACCATCAAGAATGTACCCTTGACTATTTTTATGTCATCTGTGTTTTCTTTCTTGCCTCAGTTTTTAGTAAAGTTCCTTGTTGGCCATTTTAGTCCAGCTCAGCAGCACTAAAAGGGGAAAGAAAGGGGCATTGGGCTGTTTCTGGGCGGACAGCGCCGGGCAGAGTGGCTCCCGGCCCCTCACCCTTCCCTGGACCTTCCACCCCTCCCACAGCGCCCCTCCCCCTCACCGGAGCCCTCCGGGTGTTTTTTTGTTTCTTTGTTTTTTAGCATATTTTTCATCTTGCCCCTGATCAAACTGATGGCTAGGAAAGTATGTGGCTTGGTAAGCAAAATTCTTCTGAAGAAATTCCAGAGCCCCCAGCCGCCGTGACCTCACCACCCCGATACCAGCCAAGCCTCCGCTGTTTTTATAAATCACGGCCCGCCCGGGTGGCAGCACACAGTGGCCCAGTGTTGACTCCGGATTCCTCACGTTCCCTGGCGTCCCCCGTGGGGCCCCTGCACCGGCGGTGGGGGGAGCAGAGCAGGCAGGCCAGGGGTCCCTGGGCGGCCATCCCCTCCCCGCTGGGTGAGCCGGCGTCCTCCCTGCAGGTCTGCGTCCCCACGTCCCGCCCCTGGCTTCTGTCCCTCAGAACCCCTGCCATAGCTGCACTGCCACGACCTCCTGCTGTTAGTGGCCGCCCCCACCTCCGGAGCCCGACCCACTCTGCTCCGAGGCTGCTTGGATGGGCACCCACCTGTAACCAAGTGTGAATGGCAGAGCCGGTGCTGGCTGCAGGCCAGACACCAGCAGGGCTGACCAGGCCCCAGGCCGCTCCTCAGGCAGGGGCAGGACCCAGTGTGCACCAGCTGAACCAGCACCCACTGCGTGCTAGCACAGGGGCTGCACTGGGAACCAAGGCTCTGCCCTTCTCCCAGGACTCAGTCTCTGTGGGAGACCAAGACCCACAGCCCAGGCTGATGTCCTAGAGGGAAGACCTGGGGGTAGGGGGCACTGGGGAGGGGAGGCATGAGGCATGGTGGGGAAAGGAATGGCACGAGGGGAGGGGGTGTTGGGGGAATCCCACAGGAGAGGAAGGAAGAGGAGAGAGAGCAGGACCCAGGAGCACCCAGTGCCTCCTCAGAAGGCTCTCAGGCCTCTGAGGGCTGCTTTCCCGGGCCTCTGCTCACAGCCCCGTGCCCCTCCTGGTATTGAGTGACCCACCTGCCATCCTTCACAAGGGCTGGTTTAATCCTAGCAGGCAGGTTCCCGGGAACATGCCCATGCCCAGGGGAGGAGAGGACCCTGGGGTCTCACCAGCTCCTCTCAGGACCCTCACCATTGTCACCGCACAAAGGAGCAAAGAAGGGTTCCCGAGGGCAGCCAAGGCTGGGACCCCACCAACCGGCCTGACTGATGAACTCCGGGGGCCGCTGCCTGCACAGAAGGGGAGCGGACGGCCCAGCCGGGGCCAATTCCCAGCACGCCGGCCTGGTTCCTGAACAGTTTAATCAATTAGCGAGGTGGAAGCCCTCAGTGTCAGCTGCAGTGCTAATGAGGGGCCCCACCCCCACCCGTGGGACCTGCAGCCAGACTCTGGCCCCTCAGCAGGGCCTCCCAGTGCGGTGGGGTAGGGGCAAGGAGGGGGGCTGGGAACCCAGCTGTGCAGCCCCCGCCAGAGGCTCAGCCACACGGTGCCCAGTGCCCGGCCCTCCCTGCAGCCAGCTTTCCTTCTGGAACCGCAGGGAACCTCCGACAAAGCCCTCCCAGCAGAGGAAGCTCAACTCACAGGATAGCCAGGAAGGGGGTGGGCTCCTTATGTGGAGGGAGTCGAGGTCGAGGGAGGATGAGGGGTTAGCCGGGACCGTCCCTGCCACCCCAGCGTCCCAGCTGACGCCTCTCTCTCACACACACAGAGACACATGTGAACACGGACCACATTCCTGCCCAACCTGAGATGGCTTGACATGCCGGGGCCTCGGCCAGCCCTGTGACGAGTGGGAAACCGAGTCACAGATCCCATGGGGCCCAGCGTTTGCAGATGGGGGGCCAGCGTGGAGCTGTGGGGTCTGGCTGCTCTCAGCTTCTCTCTCATGGCCATCAGCTGACTGGACCCCAAGGTGAAAGGTGGAGGCATCTGGGCATCCAACAAGCAGGAGGCCCCCCGCCACCCGGCACAGGCGCCCCACCTCGACCCGCAGAGTTCTTGGAAAACCTCCAGGGCTTCCCGGAGAGAAAAGGGCAGGTGGAGAGGGCAAGTGGGGGCCGGAAAAGCGGGGGCGATCCTCACGCTGGGAGCAAAGAGGAGCCTTGCCAACCCCTCTTCCCTTATGGGGGCACTGACAGATACGAGGCTCTTGGGAGAAGCCACCGCCCCTGAGAGCTCCGAAGCCTCTGACTTGTCTTGGGAAAGTCTCACTGCTCTTGGAGCATGTGGGGGACGATGGGGGCCGCCCTGGAGGGGAAGCAGTTGCTGTCCAGGTGGGGCAGGACCAGGCATTCAGCGAGGACAGAGCAGGCTGCGCTGTGCTCCGACGGCCTTTCTGGTTGCTCGCCGGGGATGAGTTACACCCTGAGCCCCGGCCTCCTTGCCTTCATGTGGAGCTCCCCAACCTTCTCTAGTGGCAAAGTCCAGGGAGCCAGGACCCCCTGCATTAGTGATGACCTAGTCAATCCAGGCCCCAGCCAGGGCAGTGTCTCCCCCTGGCCACTCTGCACCTGCCCCTGCTGGACTCCCTCCCGCAGGTCAGATGCCCCCAGCAGATGGGAACCCTCAGGGCTGGGTGTAGCGTTCACCCCTGGGGTGCCAGGCAGGGTCATGATATCAAGTCCCCAGGAAGGAGCTGGGGGTGCAGATCTGCAGGCAGGGGTGTCCTGCAGTAGAGAGCTCAGGGAGAGCCCGGAAGCCACTTCCAGATGCCAGGCTGCAGGCCTGGCTCAAAGCCCACCTCCCCTGTGAAGCCTGCCTCAACCCTCATAGTTAGAAGTGAATTCTGCACCCCTTAGCACCCACACACTCAACCCTGACCCTCTCTTTTTCCTCGGAGGACATGTGGATCTGCCCGTGTGCATGTTCACGGCCGTGGGCTCCTGCAGGAGGGCAGGTCCCAGAGCTGAGCAGGCAGCTGGACCTCACAGCCCTGTCCTGGCCCAGGGAAGAGACGAGGCCCCAGTGCCCTCAGGGTATCCTGCTGGGGCAGCGGGGCATGGGGGGCCCACACACAGGGCTCCAAATGAGCAGGGCAGGCAGGCGTGGGACCCCAAGGGGCCCTGTGCCAGAGGCCTTGGGGCTGCCTGACTGGTGCTGGTCGGGGATGGGAGGAAGGTGGACACCCCTGAGCATCCATGAACTACAGAGGCCTGAGCCCTCTGGGGCATCCTATGGGTGGGAAGAGAAAGCTGGGTCCAGCATCCTCACGAGTCCCTCTGTCTCCAGCTCTGATGTGGGGCCCTGCCTGGCAGGGTTGTGGAGGAGAGGTGAGGCTGCCCCTCTGCAAACAGACCAGCGAGTGCAGTGACCACCAACCATTGCACAAACCCGTCAGGCTGGGGCTCCCTGCACCAGCGTGTTTGAGGAACGTGTGAGAAGAAAGGCGTCCGGGCCTCTTAAGGCCTTGGGATTTGACCAGAGGAGGCGTCGGAGGAGCAGGACAAACGGAGCTGGCACTAAGGGAGGGTGGGTCCCTGAGCACGTCGTGGCCTGGCATCCCGGAGGGTCTGGGCAGCAGGAGGGCACGGGTTAGAGGGAGGTCAGGCGCTTTAGGCGCTGGGAAATGTGGATCTTCCCGCTTTCCCCAAACCAGCAGCCGCTGGGGGAGGCTCCCTCGTGGTACTAAGCTCACAGGCCACAGAGAGAAGGTTCTCGCGTGCCAGCACCAGGCGCCCACCCACAGGCCCCGACAGCCTCGGCTGCCTCTCACAACAGCCTCCTGGACCCCTCCCACCTCAGCCCCCCATCCCCCACCCCGGAATGGAGACTTTCTGTTTGGTAAGCTTTGCCTTCCCCTAGACTCTGGACCAAAAACCCCCCAGCCCACAGGCACTTCTTAAAAAACAGAAGCCTCCCGTGAAGCGTGACCTCTACTCCACCTGACACTGGGTTCTGGCCTACCCCAGCATCCCTGTAATTGAGGAGAGGCTGCCAGTCTGAAACCCGACCTTCTTGTTCCGCAGCCTCCTCCTATCAGTCAACACCCACTGGAGCCGGCCCAGAAAACCCAGGTTCCAGGAGCAGGTTCCCTGCCACCCCGCTGTGGGCTGGGCACCTGTGCTGTGGCGCCTGCTGGCAAAGTGTGCTGACCACCAGCCACAGTGGGACCTGGCCCAGCCCCAGCCTGCTGCTTCAGGTCCTCGCCCAGAAGCACCTGCTTCTTGCTGTGACCTGTGGAAGCCTGCAGACCTGAGCTGGTGCACACCTGAGCCGGTACACACCTGAGCCAGTGAACAGCTGAGCTGGTACACAGTGCTTACCCGGGGTACCTGAGCATTTGGCATGGCCAGCATGGTGCCCACTGACCACACCACCCTCTCCCAGGTCCCCTTTGCTCTTAGCAGCTGCACAGGAGGAACTGCCTGATTCATAAATCGGGATGCAGGCTTGGGTCTGGTTAACTGACACTCCCAGGGACCCCCTGTGCTGGGGCATGGTATACCCCAAATTTCATGTCCACCAGGAACCGCTGAGTGTGACCTTATTTGGAAATGGGGTCTTTGTGGACATAATCAGCTTAAGATGAGGTCACTGGTGTGAGCCCCAATCCAGTGACCAATGTCCTAGTTAGAAAAAGATCTGGACACAGACACAGGGAGAAGCCGTGTGGCCACGGAGGCAGAGGCTGGAGTGATGCAGCCACCATCAAGGAGCACCTGGAGCCCCCAGAGGCCAAGGAGAAGGCGAAAAGTCCTCCCCTGGCCGAGGAGAAGATGAAGGGTCCTCCCCTGGCTGAGGAGAAGATGAAGAGTCCTCCCCTGGCTGAGGAGAAGATGAAGATCCTCCCAGGAACCCCCAGAGGCTGAGGAGAAGACAAAGGGTCCTCCCTGGAACCCCCGGAGGCTGAGAAGAAGACAAAGGGTCCTCCCTGGAACCCCCGGAGGCTGAGGAGAAGATGAGTCCTCCCCTGGCTGAGGAGAAGACGAAGGTTCCTCCCCTGGCTGAGGAGAAGATGAAGGTCCTCCCTGGAACCCCCAGAGGCTGAGGAGAAGACGAAGGGCCCTCCCCTGGCTGAGGAGAAGACGAAGGGCCCTCCCCTGGCTGAGGAGAAGACGAAGGGCCCTCCCCTGGCTGAGGAGAAGATGAAGGTCCTCCCTGGAACCCCCAGAGGCTGAGGAGAAGATGAGTCCTCCCCTGGCGGAGGAGAAGATGAAGAGTCCTCCCTGGCGGAGGAGAAGATGAAGGTCCTCCCTGGAACCCCCGGAGGCTGAAGAGAAAATGAGTCCTCCCCTGGCGGAGGAGAAGATGAAGAGTCCTCCCTGGCGGAGGAGAAGATGAAGGTCCTCCCTGGAACCCCCAGAGGCTGAGGAGAAGATGAAGCATTCTCCCCTGAAGCCCTGGAGGGAGAGGCTCTGCCCACACCATGACTTTGGATTGTGGCCTCATGAACTCAGAGAACGAGGTTGTTTCAGCCCCGCAGCTGGTGGTGATTTGTTCTGGCAGCCGCACCCTTTGGGGACATGGGGTCACCAACCTGGGTTCAGACCAGCTCCTGGGCGTCCAGAGACTAGCTGTGGGCTCCTGCACTGTGGGGAGGCTGGGGCCACAGGGCAGAACTTGCATTAATGGAAATGCAGCAGCAGGTGCTGAGGGACAGTCACCGGGAGGAGCAAGCGTGTCTGCCGAGGCAGGGTGGCGCCCTGGGGGATGTCTAGCGAGGCCTTGAATAAGGGCCGTGGGCACCTGACCTGGCGAAAGATAGACTGGCTCCTGGCTGGTCGGATCCTGGTCTTTATTCTCTGGAACGGAAACAACCAGCGGCCCGAAAAGGACCGAAGCTCATTCTTTAAAAATAAAATGAAAATAAAAAACGTATTATTTGGCTCCAAAACTTCTGTCATGAGAATAACAACTCTGAATGGCACCTTTTCACACATCCACTGTGCCCAACGGCCAGTGCTTCACCCAACCCCAGGCCAGATGCCGTGACTCCAAACGTCTTTAGAGAACAGTATCAAATGGCACACCAAGGCATTTTAAGACACAGGAATTTGTTTCCTATGGACATTTCTTTTTTACCAAAAAAAATATAATAACTTAGTTTGCATTTTACAGCATTTCCAATCGGCCAGGGCATCCTTGGCTGGAAGCTCATGGGGTTGAGTGTGGCGAGAACGTCCACAGCTTGGGTACCAGGGTCAGGCCCAGGGCATGCGGCTCCCAGCACGCGGCCCCCACCGCACGGCCCCACCAGGACCACAGCGCCCACCGCAGCATGTGACTCATCAGGAGAGGGAGGGCAGCGCCCCAAGGACCCCCAGGGTCAGTCCGTGCCAACCTCACAAGGGTTCAGCCCCCTCTCCTGGGCGTCCCTGTACATCCTCTGGAAGTCCTTGAAGCGTGGAGCACAGCCGAGCCGCGCCTCCCCAAAGTGCATGTGGCCGGTGAAGAGGAAGTCGCCATGCCCCGGCCGCACGCCACACTCCAGCAGTGTCCTGACGCGCCCCTGCCAGTGGCCGTCACCCTCGGGCGCCGGCTCGAAGACCCTGCTTTTCTGCCGATAGAGTCTGCTCACGTGCAGGTGGATGGCCGAGTCCTGCCGCTCAGGCTCGTGGGTAACTTGCTGGATGGAGCCTCGAACGGCTGTGCAGGGAAGGAGATGGAGACACGGAGTGAGCAAGGGCAAGCACACGGCAAGACCACCGCACCTCCCCCTGCCCCCGCATCGATGGGTACTGGAACGGGCAGCTGACCCCAGACTCTGCCATCTAGCGTGGAAATTCCCACAGAAAAGTACAATGTAACAGCAGGAAGCTGCCAAGGGGTGTCCCAGATACTTCGACTTTGTCAGAGAACAGGTGCCCTTTCTACCAAGGGCCAGACCCATAAGTGGGAAAACAGAACAAACACCAAGGTGTGTATCAGATGTTTTTCAAGTCAGAACAGCTGATACACAAGGTGCCCCTGCAGCTCTGTGTCCTGATCAGACAGACCCGGTGCGGCTCACAGGAGAGGGTGGGCGTGGGGACAGGCTTCGCGCCGCACTTGGAGACCCCTGCCCGGCCCTGATTCTATGCCAGGCGCCGGGAAAGCAGTGAGAAGGGGCCTGTCCTTGCGCTTGGAGGTGGGGTGCAGAGCCGGGACATGGCTTCCACGGCACCACACGACGGGAGGCCAAACCCTTCCCACAGGGCGTCTGTGCAAACACCACAAGCAAAGGGGCTGCAGCCCTGGGACCCCAAAGCTCCTCCTGCAGAGCCGCAGAGTCACCGGGGGCCTTAGGCCTGGAACAGCGTGAACTCTGGTGGGGGCAGGGAGTGTTCAACACCAAGGATGCTCTGGGCTGCTGATAAAATGCTGTTTACAAAGCACTTCAGCAAGAAGAGCTGCTGGGAAACAGTGGACTTCAAGAGTCCCCTCGAAGAGCAGTGATCTCATTTACAAAATGGGAAAATGCTTGACAGTCACCAGAACAACACCCAGCTCCCTCCAAGTGTGGGTGGTGGAGTCCCTGTCCCCAGGGCTGGTGGAGGGCTGAGCCCAGGGCTTCCAAAGCATGTGCCCCTCCAGGAGGGTCCACGCAGCACCCGAAGGCTGTCCTGGGCCCTGAAGAGGGACTCCTGGGCCCAAACAGCTCCACGTGGCAGGAACCAGGCGCACAGGAGGTAGAAGCTGCCGAGCAAACACTCACCAAAGTCGCTGGTGCAGACAGCTAGGAGCACCTCGGTGTCACTGCAGGGACGGCACGGTGCTGGAGAAGAAAGGCAGAGTCAGGAAGCAGCCCGGACGGGGCAGGCTCTGGGACGCCGCCCACCACCGTCAAAGGATCCTCACACTCAGCAAAGCCAAGTCAGGAAGGGTGTCCACGTCAAGGCACCTTTGTGGCCAACGCCACTTCGAAGGTGAGTCGGCGGCACGCGCTGGAGGGGCCAGCAGAGCAGGAGACAGAAAACACAACCTCGGCCACGCCAGGGTCTCACCCAGGGCACCCCTCGGCCCCACCTGGACCAAAGGCGCCTGCACCTCGGCCATGATGGGCACATGTCCTGAGAGCAAGACCCTCAGTCCGGCCATGTCCCAGGGCCTTCGTGGGGAGGGGTCTTTGTGCTCTTTCCCCACTTGTCTCCTCAGTGCGGCTGAGCCGGACTCACTGAGAAATCGCTCACGTGCCTGTTGCAAATGCAAAGCCCACCCGGGGCTGAACTGAACCCACCAGACAAGAGTCGCCCCCAACTCACCTCCACGCCCCACGGCACTGGGACCACCCCCACTTCCCAGAGTCACCCCCAACCCACCTCTACGGCCCACAGCGCCGGGACCACCCTCATTTCCCAGCTCCCTCAAAGGGCAGACACTCCCCACAGCTCTGCTGCCCACTTCCCTGGGCCGCGACGGCAGCGGCACCCGAAAGGAGGGTCACATCCCACGGGACCCCCCATGTGGCTGGAAGGGCCAGTGAGGCCGAGATTTCAGGAAGGGGATCCCTAAGCAGGCAGCGACACATCCACCTGCCACCGGCGTGGGGCCTCACCCAACAGGGCAGTGAGTTCCAGTCAGGGCCATCAGCCCGGCCCCTTCCCTGGACGCCACCTGGCCGCAGGATGAGGTGTGCACCCAAATGGCTTTCAAGCCAAGCCCTGCTCACAGAGCCCCCTCTGAAGCCCCTGAACCCTGCGGGGCCTGGCCTCCCCCAGAGAATGCAGAAAGCACGGAGGCTTCTCAGAATGAGCTCCCGCACCGGCCAAACCAGGCTTTCCCAACAACCTTCTCCCCGGGGCCCAGCCCTCGCCCTGCCCTTCGCCCCAGTTTCCTAGACGGGCGGGCCCCTGTGAAACAGAAATCTCTGCACGCCCCGCGTTCCTACGCTCGGGATGGACTTGGGAAACACGGTTTTATTATTTGCTCTTATTGCAGGTTTCAAGGCCTCGCCTCACCTGTTCTGAGCCTCTAGATTTTGGCCCCAAGCCTCCTAACGCAACAGAAACTTTGAGATGTGAAATCTCAATGGCACTGGTTTCCTCGCTGCCATTTCACACTCTGAAGGCTCTGAAACGTCCCTGGCCAAGAGCCGGGACGACCTTGACTTGGGGTTCGCCGGCCCTGGAAGAAGCTAACGCCGTCTGCACCCCTGGCCGGCTGCCCTTGCTGGGCTGAAGTGAGCTGAGCTGTCGTGTCGCCTGCCTGATGAGTGCAGGCCCGAGCCAGCTGCTGGTGACTGGGGGCCCCGGGGGACAGGGCAGCACACATATCTGCCACCTTGGCCAATGTGGGGACAGCTGCTCAGAGGCCTTCTGGGGTCAGGAACTTGCATGGACCCTCAAGGCCTGCACATGTGGTCAACGGAGACCCTGGAGTCTACAGAGCACTGGGCAAGCGCAGGTCTCTGTGGACCCCTCAGGGTGGAGGTAGGAGGGACCCAGAGACAAGGCCAGCACTTTCCGCCAGGCAGGGGTGAGGGCGCCTCCCAGCCAGGCTCAGTGCCTGACTCACCGGCCCACCCATCTCCTCCTGCATTTGCTTCCATTAAGGTATCAGGAAAAAGAAGCTGCACAGCAAGCACAGCCTGCTGAGCACCTCGAGGCCGGTCCGGCCTGGCACTGGGGGCACCTCGAGGCCGGTCCGGCCTGGCACTGGGCGCACCTCGAGGCCGGTCCGGCCTGGCACTGGGGGCACCTCGAGGCCGGTCCGGCCTGGCACTGGGCGCACCTCGAGGCCGGTCCGGCCTGGCACTGGGGGCACCTCGAGGCCGGTCCGGCCTGGCACTGGGGGCACCTCGAGGCCGGTCCGGCCTGGCACTGGGGGCACCTCGAGGCCGGTCCGGCCTGGCACTGGGCGCACCTCGAGGCCGGTCCGGCCTGGCACTGGGGGCACCTCGAGGCCGGTCCGGCCTGGCACTGGGCGCACCTCGAGGCCGGTCCGGCCTGGCACTGGGGGCACCTCGAGGCCGGTCCGGCCTGGCACTGGGGGCACCTCGAGGCCGGTCCGGCCTGGCACTGGGGGCACCTCGAGGCCGGTCCGGCCTGGCACTGGGGGCACCTCTGCCATCCCAGCAACCCTCCAGAATGGGAGCTTCCGGCCAAATCCCCTTCCTGCTGATTTGTACGGACTCACACCGCAGCCCCCACCACTGAGGCCTCCTGACCCCCAAGCTGGAAGCTGCCCGGTGGGCTCTCCTATGGGGGGTGTGGCCCACCCTTGACACTTAGTTCACCTATGTGGACCCCCATCCCACTTGCCGGCTGGGGGTCTGCAGACCATGCCGGGCCTGATGCAGGCACGTGCTGGACAGAGGCCAGCAGCACAGACCACACCACTCACGTCCGGAAGCGACAGGGAGGGAGCACTGGGGAAACTCCAATTTCAGGCAGCACTTTTATCCTCCACAGGTGAGACTGCACCCCGGCCAGCACCTGCCCAGTGCCCACAGGGCCAGACGTCCCAGCCCAGGGCGCCTCATGTGAGTGGGGGTGGCCTTGGCTGAGAGAGAGCTGGTCAACGACAGAAGCGTGGTGACCCCAGCCCACCCGAGGGTCCCCTCACTGAGCAGCACCCTCCGGCTGGGCAGCCATGGCAGCTGGGGCTGGGCCAGGCGGTCTTGCAAAGGCAGGAGGCAGGAGGTGCCCGAAGTCCATCCTCACAGTCAGCAGCGCAGTCGGGTGTGTGTGTGGGGCGGGGGGTGTGTGCAGGGCAGAGGTGTGTGTGTGGGGTGGGGGGTGTGTGCAGGGCAGGAGGTGTGTATGTGGGGTGGGGTGTGTGTGTGTGGGGCGTGGGGTGTGTGGGGGTGGTGGGGGGGTGTGTGTGGCTCCCACCCTGGGCGGGGGGTGTGTGTGTGGCTCCCATCTTGGGGCAGGGTGGGGGTGTGTGGCTCTTACCCTGGGGCAGGGGAGCCCACAGGCCCAGCCACACACGTCCCACCCGGGGCCTGGGCGTGTGAGCGTATCCAAGCCCTAGCACATCGTCATCTGTGAGTCATGGCCCCACGACCTCAGCGGACGGCTGAGGGGGAGGATGGAGACGCTGCCCTCACGTACCCTGGGTACCCCGCCCTGGCTCACCCGGCTGACGGCAGGGGTGTGGGGCCGGGGGCGGGGAGCGCCTGCTAGAAGCCTCCGGAGGCGACCCATCAACAGCTGAGCTGGTAACGAGCACCCTGGAGACCTCCCTGTTCTGACTCTGAGCTTTACAAAGCAGAAGTCACCTTCACGGAGAATGCAGGATGGACGCCAGGAGACAATCTGGAGACAATTATTAACAGGAGCCAGGCTCATAAAGGCTGCGGAATGCGCTGCTCACGGACACATTGCATCTAGTTTCCAGGGCGGTGGGAAGGGTCGGCAGAGGGTTGGAATCCTGGTCCATCCTCCTTGGAGCGGGAGGGCTGGGGTGTGACATCTCAGGCAGGTCACTCGGGAGCTCGAGCTCACACGAACAGCGTGGGAGGGACCAGCAGGGTGGGGCTGGGGAAGCTGCTGTGGGGACTTAGATTGGACGGCAGGTGTAAGTGGAGAGGCAGGACCGGCTGGTTCCGAGGAGAGGCTGAGAATGACAGACACCGACCGGTCAGGCAGGACTGCCCAGGTAAGGACAGCCAGAGGGACTCACACAGTTCCGACAGGAAACCTCTGTGGCCACGATTACTGGGTCTCCCACACAGCTGGTGACGGGGGAGCAGGGGGACACGCTGCTTTTAGAGGAGCCGGTGACGGGGACAAGGTGCTTTCAGAGGAGCCAAGAACAGGGAGCAGCGGGTAGGTGTGGAGGGTGGGCTGCAGTGGGCTCGAGGACCCAAGGCTGAGCTCCCAAAGCCTCCTCACAAGGCTACCATCGTCACCGTCATGCTGCGGCCGCACTCCAGGCTGCAGTCCATTGCGGGGGTGCCCCGGGGGTGTTGGCCCCACGGCCCCTGCCCTTCCCCCTGCCTCCCTCTCTTTCTCCCTCCCTCTTCCTAGTGAGGAAGCTGGCGAGGGCCACACCCTTCCTCTCCACAAGCCCAGAGATGGTTAAAATGAAAATTACAGTGGCCGGAGAGAAGCCACCAAGCAGGAAGCCAAAGATGGACGAGAGATGGGACGCCTTGGAAAAACCAGCCCCTCTCCTGTACTTCCAGGAAATAATGAGAATTATCTTCCACACTTTTCCACCCATCCCTCCCACCTATCAAGGACTTCTCCAAACTCTGAGGCTCCTGGAGGGGGCTCATCGGCAGGGGTTCTGCGCCCGCCGAGCTGGTCATTCACCTACAGGCTCAGCCAGGGGCAGGATTTTAAAGGGGGAGGCGCTGAGGCCCCTGAGACGCTGCAGGACTCTGGCGTCCTGGAAAGCCAGGGACGGCACCATGTGTTCATGATCAGCATCAAGGCAGCATCCCCTCCCCTCCTACTGTCTGTGTTCACAATGCTGCTGCCCGGCCCTGGGCACCTGCTCACTGGGGCCTGCACTGGGGGGCCTTACGCAGGGCATGCACCCCAAACCCCAAGCACAGATGTGGCCAAGCCAGGAGCACCTGACACACGGCCCTGGGAGAAGCTGAAGAACAGACTGGAATCCTGGAACCTGCCTGGACTGCCTCGGGTCTGTGTTCCCCAGAACCAGACAGCTCCCACCCACATTCCCCAAGCCACTGAGCGGTGCCCATTTCCCGGATTCCCTGGCCTGGGAACAGCAGCCCCACACAGCCTCAGCCAGGTCTGCTGGGCACAGGTCTGGGCACGGCCGGAAGCTGCACCTGTGACCACTCTCTGCCACTCCCGTCCTGCGGGGTCTCCTCAGCATCCAAGGAAGGCGTTCGTGTCACCTGCGGAGGCAGCTGGTGCAGGGCTGAGAGGTCCTGCCTGTAGTCAGCCAAATCCCAAGGTCCTGGGGCCGGGTCCCCTCACACCTGGCCCCCAGTGTGTACCCCTGGAGGAGCAGCCTGCCCCTGTGTTCTGGCCAACTCTTGGTTATCGGTGTGTCTCAGTTTACTCAAGAAAGCCGATTACACAGCATGAATGCGCCACAATCACACCTACGAGAACCACCGGAGCAGCGGGTTTCCTCCTGGCTGGGCAGGGGACGGGGCTCACACACCCTCTCTTGTCCAGGGTTCCAGTCCATGGAGCCTCTATCCTCCTAAGTCAGCACAAACTGGAACTTCTGACTCACAGACGAGCTCGTCCGCCTCCCGGCGGGTCGCGCTGCCAGGCCACACCTCAGGCTCGGCGGGGCTGGCACTGCCCGGCTCAGCCTCCGTCGGCTCTCGCAGCTGCACCAAGTGCAGGAATGGGAGGCAATGGAAACCGCGGCGCTGGCCGGAGAGTGCTGGGGAGCCGGCCTGGCCCAGGGGACGGCGTCACTGCTGCCAGATGGCCGGCACCGACATTCCACATTATGTACCCATTCCTGCGGCATTAAAGGCTTAGGGGCCCCCATCCCCTGATGAAAGGCGAATACCCTGGGGAGAGGAGATGCATCAGCCTCCTCGGATCCCTCTTGCCCCTCCACCCTATCAGGATAGGAGAGGCCTTTCATGAGGGCCCTGGAGGTGCTCAGCCCAGGGAGGGGCCCTGTACCTGTGGCCCAGGTGGGGCAGGCACCTGTGCCCGTTCCCGTGAGATGCCAGGCGTGGGTCCCAGCTCCGGGGGCCCCCGGTGAACCTCAGAGTCTGGGCCCCTGTCCTCAGTTCCGAGGATCCCTGCACATCTGCCTCCTCGGATAAGCAACCCACCACCCACAGGGCACTGGAAATCACCTCAGGCTCGGTTTAAGCAGATGCCACAGGGTCACCAAGTATAAACAAGGAAACCCAAGCACCTGCCTCACAGGACACAGCAAAGTTCTGGGACCCCAAGCCAGCCTGACGTGTACTGGGGCCACAGTCCTGTGCAGGACCCCACAGGCCCAGGAGGCACACAGAGGGTGAGCGAGGACCCACAGCCAAATGCCTGCTCTGGTCCCTTGGGGCTCAAGTCACTCCTCACAAGAGGCCGCTGCCTCCCTGCAACCCCACAGTACCCCAAGGCAGCTCAGCCCCTACCCTCCCATGCCTCTCCAAACCCACCCACCGCCCCAGCCTACATAGGGCCTGGAGGCCTCGGACCCCACCCCCAGAGGCAGGAGAGACAAAGTCTCTGTTCCCAAAGGTGAGCTCACAGGCTCCGTAAGGGTCGCCCCAGCTGACAACCAGAACCATTGATTTTTCCCCTGGAAATGTAGAAATCGGGCCCGTGCCAGTGGGGACGTCCAGGTGTGCGTGGCAGGAACTGACTGCGCTGCAGCCTCTTTAAGAATCTCACTCAGAAGCAGAACAAAGCTCAGGCCACAGAGCATGTGACCTGCAGCCCAACGTCTTCAAGACCAATCATCACTTTAATCAGCAGAAAGAACGTTCGCAAGTTCCCAATATCTGGCCTGGCACCTTCTTCTACCTCCGGTTAGAAAGACTGAACTTGGAGCTTGGATTTCTCCAGGTTTCGTCTCATTGTGAGTTTTTCTCCAGGGCCCCCAGAGCAAGGCTGGTACCCCTCCCCCAGGTCTCCCAACCACCATGACTGTTGGTGACCGAGATAAAGGCCGCCGTGGTTAAAGTTTTATCCAGCGTGCAACCAACCACAGCACAGCTAGTTTACATCAGCGTCCAGCCCTGTGGGTGCTGAGGCCCAAGGGGCAGTCAGAGCTCATGGGCCAGCTGGGACTCAGGGCAGTCAGGACTCCAGGCAGACGGTCCTACGCTCACTCTGTAAATGACCAGTCCACTTGGGAGAGATTTCAGAGAGAGATGAAAAGTAATCTAGGCCAAGAACATAGAACACAAAAACGTGGACTCCCATTCAGGACAGAAGTCTGTACACCCGAGGCTGAGGCTACACAGACCATGGAGGTCACACGGCCCACAGGTGCCTCCCAGGACCTCATGCCTCCTGGTGTCTACCCACAGAATTTTCTAGAGACCAATACAGCCCTCCACGAAGGACCTCTCCCCCAACCGCAGGCGTCCACAGACGCCATGTGACACCTGTCTGTTTATCATACCCACAAGACCCCTCTGGGACGGGGGTGGCCCCACGTTCTGGGCATCACAGCTCAGCACCGCTCCAGGCTGAGTCAGCCTCAGCTCCCACCCAAAAATGGACGTTTCAGGGTCTTTGGCCGACACCAGAGACACCCAGCCAATTCCCAGGGCAGTTTGAATGGCGAAAGCACCCGTTTCAAAGGCGCTACACGATCCACAAGCACGGGGGCGCCTCCGACCCAGCACTGGCCCGGCCGCCATAGGGGGACGCTCCCCAGAGACACCTCCAGGGAGAGAGGCCCCGCTCCGCCAAGGCCACGCCGCCCGAAACACTAACCCAGATGGGCCAGTCTTTTCAAAGGTGGTTTTAGTTGGAAAGCCTGCATTTCCAAGATGGTTTAGTTCGGACATCCCACACCCCCCTCCACCATGTCACACCCCCTAGGAGGGCCCCTCTGCGGGCGCCAGTGTCCCCCAACCCCAGCCGCCTGTAGGGCTCTTCAGGCAAAACCGCCATGTCCGAAGCACAGACACAGAAGGGTTTTCACCAAGGCTGCGCAGACGAGGAGGCAGGAGGAAATCAGAGACACCTGCCAGATCGCCAGCCCCATAAATGACAAGGCCCGCCGCCCCGGACAGGGGAGCCAGCCCACCACCCCCGCCCCAGGCAGGACACTCACCAGACAGCTCGTGCAGGTCCGACGCCCTGTGCCTCCTAATCAGCTCGTACTGGAAGCCTGTGGTCCTCCGGCCGATATCCTGCTGCGGTGTGGCCTCCACAAACAGGCCGCCCTGCTCCAGGCCAAAACACTGCACCCGGCCGGGCCTGCCGTCCCCGTCCGGTACCAGCAGTCTCAGTTCTCCAGTTTTTTCCAAATAAATATTGGCCCCCGAGGAGTCCGTGAAGGGCTTGATGCACACGGTCAGGTGCCGGGCAGGCGAGAACGTGTTGGGCCGCAGGTTAACGATGAGAGCACCTGTGGGGTACATCCACTCCACGGCGCCCGCCGCGCAGCGCAGATACACCTGCTCCACCTCCTTCCTGTGCGCCTCGTGCGTCAGCCCGCTGCAGAGGAGAGACACTGTCAGCCAGGCCCGGAGCTGAGGCTCCTGCTCCCGTCACACACCCTGCCCCCACCCACAGAGCGTCAGTAAGGATGACACCCGCTCCAAATGATGGCGGCTCCTGGACCCACCCGCTGCCGGCCACAGGTGCCACACGGACCCCTGCCCGTGAGGCAGGCCGGCACCATCTCCGCCCTTCGGCACAGGGGCCCCACCCAGTTCCTTCCAGTGCACCTGCACCAAGAGCCACGGTGGGGCGGGGCCGAGCTCCCAGGTGTGCAGGCGGTGCTGGCCCCCAGGCCCTCCAGGCGCCCTCCAACACTCAGAATCTGCGCTTCTGCTGTCCTAGCGTCAAACACCAATCTCTGCGACGTCCCTGAATCAGGGTGGCTGGAGGTGCTGGGGCAGTGGGATGGAGCCCCAAGGAAGGGATGGATTCCTCCAGAATATCACAGAGTATCATGGGAACGCCAGGAGGCCCTGTGTACCCACCCTGGTTCCAGATGACCACGAGGGCTGGGACGCTAGAGGTAAAACGACGGTGGGGCCCCACCACGTGTGAAGGAGGAACCCTGGGATGCAACCTGCCCAGAGAGTAGCTTTTAAATTAATCCAGAGCGTTGGCAGTTTGGGGGGAAGGAGATTGTAGATGAGTTTTGTCTTTTAGAGCAGATTTTAAATTAATCAGGAGTGTTGGCAGTTTGGGGGGAAGGAGGTTGTAGATGAGTTTTGTCTTTTAGCACCTCATTAAGCATAGATGTTTGTACATTTCTCAAAGTAATGATTTGACCGTTTTTTGCAAGCCTGAAGACCCTGCACTGCCGACGGTATTTGTAAATATAAGCTATCATTAAAGCAAGATTCACCACAAAAGCAAGGTGAACTTCCTCCACAGGGTGAGGATTCGGGTGGGAGACTAGCGTGTGAGTAGCAAGCTAAGTTCACCCTCATACATGCTAAATAGAAAAAAATGAAGTGTGCTACACTCTTGGAGAGGCAGGTCCTGAGTAGAAACAGTTATATTTTCAAGAAACTGAAACATCAAAACCCTCACGCTTCTCCTTCTCAACACTTTAATGTAAATGCCAGCTCGTGGCTAACAGTCGCGTCATAACCACCAAGTGGGCCTGGAACTAACCCAGTGACTTCAAATAAGTGTTTTATTACATGAAACTGGGTTCTGAGCAGATCTCAGACAGGTTCACCCACATTCTTAGGATTTTTATGTGAAATAAGCAATGCTGTTTCCAGAGCCCTGGCCTGAGCGAGTCACCAGAAACCCTTTCTGCAGCAGAGAAAATGCATCACATATGGTTTGCATTTACCGCTGGTGACTCACACTCTGGGCCCCCAAACCTCACTCTTCCTAGGCTGCAGGCCACATCAGAGGGTGGTGTCGAGGGTGCACCCCTCCTCACCCTCTCCCCACCCCCACAAGGCCCCAGGTCATGAGTGGCCAGGCCGAGCCGGCTGCCAGGATCACACACCCAGAACAGACTCACAAATTACAGTCCATAAAGCTCACACCAGCTCATCTAACACGTGTGGGGAAGGGCATGATGATCGTGCTGTGTGGAAACTGGACTCAGTGGTGAGTGGCTGACACACTCAGCTACAGTCAGCTCTCTTCTTATGCAGCCTCATCATCGCGTCCCTCCCTCCCGTCTCTGGCATCGAGGCCACCGTCCTCCTGCCCGTGCTCGGGCACCAAGCCTCAACCCTCTCTCCACATACAACGTCCTGACACGTTGCCTCCCTCTCAGGGGGTCCTGAAGGTCGAGGGAGTGGGCTCTGGTCACCTCTGACAGCACTGCCTTCATCTGAGCAGGCGAGGGGAACAGCCACAACTCAGCTGGGGACAGGCAGCCAGCCCACCTCTGCCCAGGAGGAGGCCGACTTGAGCCTGGGGGCCATCCTGGCCTAGCACACGCTACCCGCATCTGGTGGGCACACCTGGCTCCACCCACTCAGAAGACACTGGGCAAAAAGAGGAAGAGGACAAAATGAAGGTGGATGCAGAAGAAAGAGGACACCCGGCTACCTCACCCTTCACCTAATGTCTTCTCAGCCCACTCAGGGGGGTCTGCACCCAGCGCAGGGCCTGCTTCCCTCTCCTCTCACATTCTTCCGAAACATCCAGACCAACGGGACTCCAACCAGACCCGCTGACACGGGAATTTTCACATTAAAATCAGTAGCACATGATGCGCAAGACCCGTGTAGACCAAAAAAAAAAGTAAAACAACGCGTCCTTCAGCCTGGGACCCAGCGGACCTCGGCACCAAGTCCAAGACTCATAGTCTGTGCTGGTTCCTACGAGAGAATCAAGTGCCTCAAATCTCTCACCTCCAAATATCCAGCACCTCAGCAAACCTGCAAACAGAGTCTGTTTATGCAAAATTGCTGGCACTGCAAAAATGTAACATATCTTTAATGGTCATGGATGAGCGCATTTTGTGATTTTCACATGAGATGCAGGTGACACTCAGTTCTGTTATGATAAACCTAAGGCATGCAGACAAAACTGTGGTTCTGTTCAACTTCAGGAAACTGACAAGACTGATTTGATGTTGGATCAACAGACTGAACAGATGCATTTTTAAAAGTCAGCAAGGGTTACCACCCAGGTGGGCATGCTTGTGGGGCACCTTCATGGAAAGGAGGGCAAATCCCAAGTGGATAAAGGGACTCACTGAAGGAGGGGCGCAGGTGCGCTGGAGGGTTGTGGAGGCACCAGCCCACACACCACAACTCTGGGTCACCAGGACAAAATGCCCGGCTCCTGTATGAAAGTCAGGAAGGGCTTTGAACCCGCTGGCAGGTTAACTTTCCTTTCCCCACCTTGCAGGAGAGACGAACCAGGTGTGACCGCACCTGCGATGCCTGGGCTGACAGCAAGTGGGAAAGTTCATGGTCCACATTTATGGCCCCACTGGCTGATAAAGACGGGGTGCTGGTCCTGCCTCCCCCCACGGGAGAGAGGTTTCATCATCTCCTACTTAATTGCTTAGAAGAAACACCCAGCAACAGAGGCTGTCGATGCAGTGGCCAGTGTCATGAGGGGCAACTTTCCTGCCATCAGGGGATGAAAATCCACCCGGCACACACCAGCGCTCGCTCCACCCTGTGCCTCTTCAGGGCAGCTGGTAAAAAGTCACAAACACCGGAGGGTGGCAGGCAGGCCGGCCAGCGCACTCCGGTTTCCACCGCGAGTCTCTGTCACTGATTCGTGACGTGCGTGGATCAACGGGGCAGTGACTACAACAAAAGGAAGTCTCACTCATGCCCCAGAAACACAGCCGGGCCCCGTGTCCCCTCCAGATCACACCCGCAGCTCCAGCAGCCCCCACAGCCGCCCTCTGCCAGGCTCTGCAGGTGTGTGGGCGGGTCCCCTCCGGGGAGTCTGAGGCCAGGAGGACGCTGGCAACGATGGCGAAGAGGGTCTCCAGGTACACAGGAGGGTGCACAGGTCCTGGAGGGCAAAGCACTCCCGTCCCGCTGCCATCACCTGCCTGGAGGAGCCGCCCGCCCCGGAGGTGGAGGGGTGGCCTCCCACCCACCCTTGGGTCCCTACTGCGCCCTCCCTTCGGGCTCCAGGAGGCGCCCCCCCCGACCAGGCACACGGTCCCCTGACACCCTGAAAAGGGTGCCGGCTCCTTCTCGACAAACTCAGCCTGGGCGGCGGGGGCTGCCTTTCTGGTTTCGCTGAAGCAGAACGCCCCAGGCCTCGGTGTAGGGGTGCACTGACCCGCCGGGCGGAGGCGGCGAGCCGGGGTTTAATCGCTGCGCGGGGGCAAGGGCGGCCCCAGAAGAGCCGGCAGCCTCGGAGGCTCCCAGCCCGCGTTCCCGGACGACCCTCCCCCGGACCTGCCTCCGCCCGCGGCCCCACCTCGGCTCCCGCGTCCCCGCTCGGCCGGCGGGGTTAGGGCTTCTCCGAGCAGGGAGGCGGCCGCTCCCGGGACAGCCGGGCACCGCCCACGGCCCTCGGGGTGACTCTGCCCCCAGCGCCGCGCCCCTTTCCCCGGGGAGGCTCCGCCGGGGGCGCTGGGGGGTGACCGCGGCTTCGCAGGGACGGAGGACGGAGGCGGCGGCTCCGGGGAGCCCCGCGGACACCGCGGCTCTGCCCCGACCTTCTCGGAAAACAGCTTCGCTCGAAATAACCGCGTGACTCGGCCCGCGGCGGGGCGGGGGCGGCGGGGCGGGGAGACCGGGCCGAGGGGAAGCGGGACCCGGGCCCGGCCACGGCTTTCCGGGAGGCGCGCGTCACTCGGGTCCCCGCGCATTTGCGAACTCCGGAACCGGCGACTCCCTGGGCTTCGCGTGGGAGCGGCGGCGGCTCCCGAGGGGCACTCGCGGTTGGCGCCGCTCTCGGCGGCCACACTTGAGTTAAAAAAATAAATAAATAAAAGTCCGCGGCTGCCACCGCGGGTGGGCGGGGGGGGGGGTCGCCCAGCGCAGCGCGCGCCGCGGCCAAGGGCGGCCTGACCTTCACGGGGCAGGGGCGGGGGGCCCGGCTCACAGGTGCCCGCCCGCGGCTCCCCGAGACAGAAGGGGCCCCCGCTGCGGCCCGCGCCCGATCCCCGAAACCGCCGCTCCCTTCCCGCTCTGGCCGGGGGCGGCCTCGGGGCGCGCAACTCCCGGAGCCTCTGCAAGGAAGGGCGCCCGAGGACCGACCCCCGCCTGCCCCCGGGATGGGGTCGCGGGACCCGCGGCCCCCGAGGCTCGGACACGCGCGGAGCCGGGACCCCACCCCGCCGCGCTGCAGCCGCGCCTCCCCCGGGCGTCCTCCGGGCCGGGAACCGGGACGCCGCGGGCTCTTTTGTTCTAGAACCGGGGGCGGGGGACACTGGGCACCGGACCGGGCCCGGAGAGCGGCCCCCGGAGCCCCTGCCCCGCGCCCGCCCCCGGCCGCGCCCCCGCACGCTCGGCCGGCCCAGGACCGGAGGGGACGCGAGGGGAGGGGGCCGGGCCGGGGTCGCGCCGCGCACACTCACCTCCCCTTCCAGCTGCACAGGTCGCTGGAGTACTGCGCGCCCGCGCCGCCCAGCAGCACGGCCGGGAGCAGGAGCAGCAGCAGGAGCGGCGGCGGGGGCGGGCCCGGGGCGGGGGGTCGCGGCCACAGCTGCCCCGCGCGCCCCCAGGCCGCCCGCGCCGCGCCCCGCATGCTCTGGCTCCGGCTCCGCCGCCCGGCCCCGCGTCCGCGACCCCCCGGAGCAGACCCTGGAGCCGCGGCAAGCCGGGCGGGGGCGGGGCGGGCCTCGAGTCCGGGCGGTCACGTCGCGCGCCCCCCGCGTCCTCCGCGCGGCCGCCCGCCCATCCCGGCCCGCTGGAGCCGCGCGCAGAGCTCCGCGCCCGCCGCCGCCGCCGCCGCCTCTGAAGTTGGCGAGTCCGAGTCCGCCCGGCCGGGCTCAGCTGGGGGGTGGGGCCCACCCGCCGCCCCGCCCCGCCCCGCCCCTCCCCGCCCCGCCCCGCGCCGGAAACTCCTCCCGGGGCGCCCGGCCGGACGCGCAGACACCGAGTCAGCAGCGAATCGGGGGCGCGGGCGCCGGGGCGGGGGCGCTGCAGGAGGAGGGGGCCGCGCCGGGCCGCGATCGGGGTCCGGAGGGAAGAGCCCGGCCTGGAAAGCGGAGTCCGGGGCGGGAGGGGGTGCAAGGAGGGGGCGGGGCGGAAACCCGAGACCCCCAAGTAGTGGCCGACGCGAGCCGCGGCCGCCCCCCGCAGACCCCCGCGAGGCGGTGCCGGGGCCCCATCCTGCGCCCCATCCTGCGGGCAGCGCCGGCGCGGAGCGGTAAAGGAGGCTCCCGGCCCCGCCGGTTCTGGGTCCCCCGCGCCTCGCCAGCCGGCGGCGATCAGGGGCGATCCGGGCACCCCGCGTTCCGCAGAGTTGGTGCCTCGGCAGTTCCCGGCTCCCTCCTCCCGGAGGACGTGCAGCCGCCGCGCCGGGGCCTCTGCCGAGCGCTGCCCACTCCTCGCTCCGGATACGCGGGGCCGGATGGTTCTTGGGGTGGGGACCTCCTGCGCATGGTGGGATGTTAGCAGCACCCCGGCCCCCGCACTCTGGATATCAGTAGCAACCCCCGCCCCAGCTTTGACAACCTAAACTCTCTGCAGATTTGGCCAAATCCCGTCCCCCCACCGTGCCCGCGGGGCAGAATCACCTGCGGAGCGTCCTGCTCCAGGGTGTTCCTCGGAGTCGGCGCCTTCCCCAGGTGGTCACCGCGGCCACCACGTGCCTGGCCCAGTGGGGGGGACAGCGGAGACCCCCGCCCGGACTGGGGAGGCCCTAGAGACTCAGGCCAGAGAAGGGGAGCCAGAGGGTGCCGAGGGCCCACCAGGCAGGAGAGGGCGGAGCTGGCCCGCCAGACCGTCCCCGCTGCCATCGCAAAGCTGGCTTCTCTGTGCTGTGGGTCAGGGGCCCTGCCCGAGACGCCTGGTGTCAGCTCCAGAGCCGAGCGCAGCATCCAGCGGTGGGGAAGCTTGGCCTTGTCCCCTTTTCCAGCCAAGATACGTTCCAGGAGGACTTGCAAACGACCTGTGCAAGTCTGAATAACTGGGTTGTGACTACCAGAGGAGGTGGGGAGAGGGCTTTGAAAATTGTGAGTCTGCAGGGATGGAAGTCACCGGCAAAGGCAGGTGGAGCCCAGCCCCCAGCCCAGGAAAGCTGGGACAAGGGTGAGGATCTGAAGAACTGGAAGGCGATGATGGTGACCACTGAAGGTAGCTTTATTGTAAGGATCTGTTCAGAGCACCCACCCCATCGAAAGCCTGGAGCCAGGACCTTGCCCAGCACATCAAGTGACATCACCCTGAGGCTCAAGGTCTGGTGGAGGTGCATTTTGGAGCTTGGAGACTGCCCCACCCAGCCCCCTCTGCTCTAGGAGTGCACCTCCCCCCGCCCCCATCACTGCAGGTACCAGGGTGCCCAGGCTGCTGTGGAAAGGGACCTGCGGCTTCACACCTGTACGCAGCAACTGCTTTCCATGCCCACCAAGCATAAGATAGCAGCCGCCCCAGGCCTGGTCCACCCTTGAAGGGCCACATGGCCTATCAGGGTCCAGATCATCACACCACGGAAGAGGCAGGAGCAGTGCTGGGACCTCTTGAGTTATAGGTGCGGACGTGGGGAACTCAGGACCTGCCGTGACCTGCTCAGGGTCTCAGAGCCCCTGGTGGCTGCTAGACCGAAGGGGAGAGGCCGCCTCTGGTCAGCAGGCAGCTGGTTCCAGCCTAGGCTGGGGCAGAGATCTGCCACCTGGCGGGGTGCCCAGCCTCCTGTGCCCAGCGGGCTGTCCTAAGACTGGGATCGTACCATGGTGAGTATGGGACCCACATGTACTTTTCAAAACCCGTAGAAAATACAACACAAGAGTGAATCCTGATGGAGACTTGAGACATTTGTAATAATAATGGATCAATATTGGTTCTTTGACTGTCACATGCCTACACCCTAATGAGAGAAGGTAATCATAGGAGAAACTGGGTCAGGGAGAGGGGGTGTGGGGGACCTCTACCATCTGCTTGGTGTTTCTGTAAACCTAAAACATTAAGTCTGCTAATTAAAACAAAACAAAACTAGGGTAAGAATGCTTCCTGGCCAGTATTCTTGGAAGAAGCTAATCTATCTTGGGAAAGGAGCCTGGCCCTTTCCACCCTGGGGCTGTGGTTCCCCAAGCTGTTCCCTTGAGGAGGTTTATGCCCCAGAGACACTGGGTGCTCCTGGGCACCTCTGCTGACCCCTGTCCTGGCCCAGCGAGGCCACCTACAGGTGAGACGTCCCCTGTAGATGGGGTTCCTGGTGTCAGGAGGTATCAGGCTCCTAGAGGATGCAGGCTGAGGTGGTCAAAGCTGTCTGGCGGTGTTCCCAGCCACTGCCCCTTGTACCTCCAGACCCCGAGGGGCCAATTATGAACCCAAAGGATCCCAGCTGATCGTAATGTATGGCCCTCCCCTTGGTCCTCTGGGAGGGTCTTCGAGGAAAGGGCCTTGGGTGTGTTTGTCCCTGGATGTCTGGGAAGGGGCTGCTTCCCAGTGAGCATGTCACGGGGTTAGACCCAGGAAGGGGCCACAGCATCGTCCCACCCACCCACTCGTGGGAAGGGAAGGAGCTGGTCTTCGCAGATTTGCGTGAAGCTCTGATACTTCCTACCTGAGTTGGAACATTGAGGCTGAGCCGTGGAATCGGAGAGCTCCAAAATCCACCAGGATCACACCTGCCCATTCCCTCTACCAGCGGGCACTGCAGTGATGCTTCTGCATCCTGGGAGATGGCAGCTAAGGGGCCTGGGCCAGGAGGGCCTGTGGCCCAATCGTAGGTCTACATCAACCCTCTCTCTTTCCTCATCCATCCATTCCCTCGAGAAACAGCTCTCAGACGCCTCCAGGGCAGACGTCTGTGATAAAAAGTTCTGGGTGCACCCTGGACAGTCCTTCTGTGCTCCACCACGGTCTGAGGCCTCAGAAAGCAGGACGTGGCCTCCCACATCCGAGGACCACGACCTACTGTTAGGATCGAGTGACCTCGGCAGGGTCACCTCTGTGTATTTGACCCGGGAGTTTTTATCGCATGCATTGCACGGATCCAGCACCTGGGAATTTGCTGGGGTGGGGGGCTGTGGGACTGGACCCCTTTCTTGGCTTTTCCTATGCCGGGTGCCTGCAGGCCCTGTGGGGTGGTGGACGGACCTGGCTCGGACATCAGCCCCCGGCTCTGGGTCACACACGTGGTGGGTTTGGAGTCTGTTTCTGAGCCTCAGTTACCTGCAAAGTGGATCCGTTCTTGATTCCCAGGGCGTCGCAGGGTTTGCGATGTCAGGATTCAATGCCATGTCCGCAGGTGGGGGCTGATTCCCACCTGTTCAAGGCACCACCGGGCTATCATCAGGCCTTGGGGCCCTTGTGGGGCTGGGTGGGGGGACCCCCTCCCGCTGTGCTCCCCACAGCCGCGAGTTCTTTGAGCCACTGGCACAACCCAGTGGGCTTTAATGCTTTTATTTTTGGGCCAGTCTTGAGGTTTTCAAATGTGTGTTGACGGCAAATGTGCTGCCCAAGATGACCAGTCACCTGAGTCCACTCGCTAAAGAAACAACTCCTCCCAGAGTAGCTGGATTCCGCCAGAAAAACATGACACGGTTTCCCCAAATGTGTCCAGGAAATTTTCTCTTTAAGCATTTGAAAAATACTGAAGGACGTCCCAGTCTGTCATTCACGTGAGAAGAGTTCATCCCACGGCCCCACTCAACCACCACCTCCCAAGTCATTTGCTACGCGTTTCCCTCCCAGGCCATTTTCGCCAACCTTCTCGTAATTATCGTAATTGTGGGTGAATGATACATGGAGAGCCTATGCTTGTAACTCAACATTCAGCAACTTCAATGAGCAACGTGTAATTACTACACGAAACAGCCACGGACGCCAGTCAGCCTCCACCTGATAACCTTCAGTATGTCATTCTTCCCTAAACCCCTCCTTAACCTAATTTGCTGCCATGTCCTGCTCTCTGTGCATCAGAGAAAAGTTGGAGTAGGGAGTTTCCTTGAGACGGATACAAGTCCAGGCCGATGCTGGCCGGCTCTGTGACCTTGGGTGGTGCTTGCCCCCAGGGGGAGAGAGGCCACCAGCTGCCAGCTCAGCAGTGAGAGACAGTTCTGCGTGGCACGCTGACCCCACACTGTCCTAGCAGTTGTTTGTAGCAGCTGCTCACGGCAGCATCTCACCCTCTGCCCCGCCATGAACCGACCATGGCCCCAGGGGTGGTGAGCTGTAGTGACTCTGCCATCTCAGGCGCTCAGGCCCCACAGGGAAGGAGGGTCCTCGGCCACCACAGGGTGGTGTCAGGAGGGGCCATCTACAGGACACGGTGGATTCGTACACAGAGGTGGACATCTGCGTGGACCCTGGCCATGGCCAGTCAGATGTGCTTGGAGGCAGGACTGTGAGCCCAGTGATGACGTGCTAAGGTCCGGCCGGCCAGCCACACACAACAGGTCTGTGGTCACCCAGGACATCAGCTGAGGGCCACAGCCCACTCGTTCTGGAGGATGCTCATGGCAGAAATGCCTCGGAAGCAGCCGGTATCCCCACAGCCTGGGGGGAGAGGGAGTGTCCTATATGCCAACTACCGAAGGCCTGAAACTCACAAACGCTGGGGCCAGTGTGCAGGGCACCCACACATCCTCCGGCTGCAGCCGAGGGCTGTTCCTCTGTTTTGTGCATCTTCCCCTGAGCTGCAGAGGTTGTGACCCTTTGGCCCTAATCATGAGAGCAGGAGTCACCCCTCAACGGGGACAACGTATGGTGCCATCCAGCGCCATCGGCACACCCAGCTAGCCGTGTGGAGACGGTGCCCCTCCGTAGAGTAAATGCACGCCGCCTTGCTCCCCATGGGCCCCACACTTGTCTGCTCCTAACCGGGCTGGGCCCCCTCTGACAGGCTGGGCAGGACACAGGGTGGTCCCTCCCAGGGTTCACCGGTTGGCACCGGAGACCAGAGCCCTGCTCCGTGGCCCTCCTGGCAGCCCGCCCCACTGGCATCTGAACTCTGGAGGGCACTTCTCCTAGGGCTACCTTGGCCACCCTCTAGAATAAACAGAAAGAGGGGGCTCTGCAGCGTGGGGCTCCTCATGGGCTCGGATCGGTCAGCGTGTCTCACTGAACAGTTCAGGCTCCTTTTCTCTGCTTCTGTGGCCTTTGGTTTCATGCTACGGGAAGGCATCTCCCAGACCCCAGTGGGACCTGCCGACAGCGGAGGCGTGTGGGGTTGTGCGAGGGGCCGTGCCCTGTTCTTGCTGTGCCCTCTGCCCCTGGCACCACCCAAAGGAGGCAAGGCCTTGTCAACATCTGTTAAGCCGGGAACCGGGGACCGCCCAGGGTCAAATGGGCTGGAGTAGCCACGCTGCAGGAAGCTGAGGGCAGACAGAGCTCTCTCCTCCCATACCCCACTGGGCTGGGTGTCCTGGGGAGGGTGGACGTCCAGATGCTGGGGCACCTAACCTGGACCAGGGTGGGCAGCTGCCCAGCGCGTAGGGAAGGGCAGGACCGTGGATGGCGCAGTCACCACTCACACCTGCCCAGCTGGGCGGGGTTCAGCCTCCTCCACCAGTCCGCAGGGCGAGTCTCCACAGACAGCCCCAGGGACAGGCCCTCCCCACATCGACGCTGCGCCTGGATGACTCAGCCGAGGCAGGCAGGGGCGGCGGCAGACACCCTCACCAGGAGCCTGTCGGGTGGGGCCCTCCCATGCAGGTAATTAGCCTGGCTGTCCTGCCCCTGAAAAGAGGCCGGGCAGCCCGGAGCTGCCCCCAGCTGGAGGGGCTGAGAGCTCTGACTGTGGAGTGTGCGTGGGATGTGGGGGCGCCGGCGGCACAGGGCAGCTCTCTCGCGTGTCCGTCCCTCTCTGCCCACGCTGAGATAGTGAAGAAGGCCTTGACAGCCATTTGGACAGACGGTCCCACCCAGAACGAGGAGAAGCAGGCGACACCCAGCTCAGCGGACAGTGGGCAGGCACACTGGCAGGCAGGTCAGGGGATCTGTCTCCCCAGTCACCTGTGTGCCAAGACACCCCACTGCGTCCCCAGGCTCCAGGGTTTGGGGAAGGGTGTCGATGGGGCTGGGTGTGCAGGGAGCGTCGCGCGGCCAGGTCACATGGACTTGGCAGATCTTGGAGAGAGAACCGGACCCCCGCAGAGTCCAGTAGATAGGGGCCCAGCGGGGTGGGGCCCGAGCAAGTGAAGGCAGGGGTGGGGCAGGGCCTGGGTGTGCCTCCCAGAGGGCCAAGCTGGAGTGCACAGGATCACCCAGGGATGCTGGCTTCACGCTCTTCCTCCAGCCATGCCTGCCTGGACTCAGTGGAGGAAACACTCCCTCCAGAAGCCCCTCTGGGCAGGCAGGAGCCAGACCAGCTGGTGGGCTTTCTCCTCGGGCGTGGAGGGGTCCCTCCCGTCCACACGGCAGGTGCTGAGCGCCCCACCCCAACCCTGCCTGCTGCAACGTGTGGTCCCAGCCTTGGCGCCAGCTGTCCCAACAAGGACCTGAGGACTCCAGGTGCCTTCTCCTGGAGAGGTGGCCAGGCCCGTGCTGCGGCTCCACTCTACTCTCTCAGTGATGCCAGGAGGTCCCTGCAGCCCCAATGCCAGTGTTGTGCCTCCGCTGAAGCTTGCGGAAGTGAGATGGCCCAGAGGGACCCGCTGTCCAGACCCGGGATGGTGGACTGTGCGTCCTGGGCCTCAGTTCAGGCTCACGAAAGATGACTGAGCCCCCTCCGCCCCCGCCCCACACCCTCCAGCCCCCACACCCCACCATGCCCTGCACCGCACCAGCTCCCCCAAAAGATGCTCCTCCTTGTCAGCCTGGGCCAGAGCCAGACAGGACCCACAGAGGCAGGGACCCCTCCCCAAATCCTAGCTGGCAGTTTCAGTCTTTAAGCACTGTCTGGGGGGCTGTCAGTGTTGGTGGGGTGCACTCCCGTAGGGCTGCCTGGAAGAGGTGACCTACATGCTTGTGCAACTGTTCAAGCAAGAGTGAGGAGGAGGAGCAGCTGGCACTGCACACTTTGTGGGGGTGCAAGGAGGCCCAACCCAGCAGGAGTTGGGGCAGGAGACTGGGGCAGCCTGACCCCACGTGGAGGAGCTTGGGGTCATGAGGCTGTTGTCACCAGGCTCACGAGGGACTCCAGTGGGAGAGTAAAGCGATGAGGTCACATGAACTGAAGAAACAAAACCACAGATCTTTATATGCAGCGTGGCAGCAGTGGCAGGAGCCAGGGGAAGTCTCCCCTCGACTCCGCAGTGGAATTTTAATAGTCCCCAATTTTTCTACAATGACTAGGTATTGCTATTATGATGAGAAAACAAATTATTTAAAAAGTAAAAAAGGACAAAAGGAAGGAGGAAGGGAGGGAGGAAAGATGGAGGAAGAAGAGAGGGAAGGAGACAGAGAGAGATTGTTATGAATGATGGGGGGGCACACAGTTTACCCAGAAAACAACTGCAGCCTCATGGGGCCTCTCGGGGGGCCAGGCCCAGGGCGTGGCTGACAGGGAGGTGGGCCTAGGGGCACTGGGAGCCCATGCTGGGCTTAGTGAGGTGGTGCAGGTTGCCTTGAGGAGTGTCCACTGCTAAACTGCGTGACTTGGCGGCAGTCAACCCTCCAGCTCCCCATGTGAGAGCGACTTCAAGGTGCCAACCCCACAGGGTTGTGGGCAGGCTCATGGCCCAGGTCAGTGGGACGGAAGCTCCAGCTTCCTGTGTAATGTGGAGCACGGGCCTCCCACTCCGGCCTCCCCACTCCCTGCCTCAACCTCAGCAGGCCTGTCCCTCTCCCCTCACAGCAGTGGCTGCAGCCACCAGGATCTGCCCCTTCCTCACCACCCTCTGGGTCTGTTCTACCCTCCGGAGCATGAAGGGCCGTGGGGCGCCTGGTGTCTGCATCCTGTCCAGAACATGTTGGGGGATGGCACCGTCCCCCCCAGCCCTCCTGACTCTGAGGAGCCTCCTGACTGCCAGCCTTTTGCGTGTCACAGAGAAAACAAGGGGAAGAAGATGATTATTTGAGTCTAGAGAGCTAATTAAAATGTTTAAAAACATACTTTTTAACTACAAAAGTGAATATGCTTATTGACAAAGTCTGTTGTTCGGGGTTTCTGAGAGAAAAGAGAAAAGAGGGATTTCCCCTTTGACCTCCTGGCCCTGTCCAAGGGCTGGCACGGGCTCCCTGGGACTCCCTGGGTGTCGTGTGTGCACGTGTGTGTGTGTGTGCACGCGTGCATGGTTGAGTGTGCATGGTGAGCATGTGCGTGCTCATGTGTATGTGTGCATGCCTGTGTGCACGTGTGTGTGTGCTCGAGTGTGCATTGTGAGCGTGTGCATGCTCATGTGTATGTGTGCGTGCCTGTGTGCACGTGTGTGTGTGCTCGAGTGTGCATTGTGAGCGTGTGCATGCTCATGTGTATGTGTGCGTGCCTGTGTGCACGTGTGTGTGTGCTCGAGTGTGCATTGTGAGCGTGTGCATGCTCATGTGTATGTGTGTGTGCCTGTGTGCGCGCGTGTGTGTGTGTGCATGCTCGAGTGTGGATTGTGAACGTGTGCATGCTCATGTGTATGTGTGTGTGCCTGTGTGCACGTGTGTGCATGCTCGAGTGTGCATTGTGAGCGTGTGCATGCTCATGTGTATGTGTGTGTGCCTGTGTGCACGTGTGTGCATGCTCGAGTGTGCATTGTGAGCGTGTGCATGCTCATGTGTATGTGTGTGTGCCTGTGTGCACGTGTGTGTGTGCTCGAGTGTGCATTGTGAGCGTGTGCGTGCTCATGTGTATGTGTGTGTGCCTGTGTGCACGTGTGTGCATGCTCGAGTGTGCATTGTGAGCGTGTGCATGCTCATGTGTATGTGTACATGCCTGTGTGCACATGTGTGTGTGCTCGTGTGTGTGTGCTCATGTGTATGTGTGCATGTGTGCATGTGTGTAGAGCCCTGCATGGGATTTGGCCCACAGTGGTTCCATTTCGACTCTAATTTCCAGCAGAAACTCTGCAGAGCTCTGGTCAGCAGCTGCAACTCTGGTGCCAGTGCCTGTGGGGCAGGATCTGGATTTCAAGCTCAATTTCAAAAAACAAACCATGGCTGAGTCCACTACAAGGCAACAGGAAAATAATGAGTGGCAGAGTGGGGGCTGGGGGGCATGACTTTATTTTTCGTGGTCCAGTGGTCGCCTGGGGGATGCCGGCCTTGGAGGGCGCGGAGGAGAAAGGCCTAAGAGTGTGTTGATGTCAACAGGAAGCGCTTTTGTGGGCGTCTTTGGGCATCGTCTGTTCTCGCTGCTTTCAAGTCCAGTGAGGGGCAGGCAGAGCGGCTGCCAGCTCCCTGAGTGACCAGCATCTGAATGTCCCCAGGCTGCTTGCTGGGCCACCTCCCAGCCCTGCCCACCCCGTGGTCCCCTCCTGACCCTTTCTAGGTGTCTCAGGCCCCCAAGGCCCCACAGCCTCCCCCCTGCCAATGAGGAGTCATCAGCACAGCTCAGCAGGGACCCTGAGAGGCCAGAGGCCGAGCTGCCGCTCAAAGTGGAGGTCAGGCCCGTGCTAACTGGCTGGGCTGGGGGGAGCCGTCCCCGTCCCATCCACTCCCCACGCCCCGTCCGCCAGAAGCCTCCGCAGTGGGGCAGTCCCAGCCCGTGCCCCAGACCACAGCCCTGAGGCAGACTGTCCCGGCCACCTTTGGGCCCAGCACGCTCCCTCCCAGCCCTGCACACACGGAGGCTGCAAGCTTGTGCAGCAGCAAAGGCTGTCGTGCAGCAGTGTGGTCCCGGAAGGAAGGCCCCAGCGATCAGGGCTGGAGCGTCCTCATGGGAGGCATCCTACACGGCTCATCTCGGTACTGGGCGTCTGCCTCTCACGTCCTGCGGCTCCCACCACTTGGGCCCCATCCACTTCAGGGCAGACCCCTCCTGGCGAGTTCTGCGCCCATAATAGCCTGACAACTACAGGGGCAACTACAGCCCCTGACCCTCCTACCCTGGCTTAGAAGAGGGGCGAGAAGCCGCTGGACAAAGGGGCACGGCAGGCGTGTGTGAGCGTGTGGGAGCATGTGGAAGCGTGTGGGAGCGTGTGGGAGCGTGTGGGAATGTATGTGAGCGTGTGTGCACATGTGGGAGTATGTGTGAGCATGTGGAAGCATGTGTGAGTGTGTGGAAGCATGAGTGAGCATGTGTGCACATGTGGGAGCATGTGTGAGCGTGTGGAAGCGTGTGGAAGTGTGTGAGCGTGTGGAAGCGTGTGGAAGTGTGTGAGCATGTGGGAGCATGTGGAAGCGTGTGGGAGCGTGTGGAAGCATGTGGGAGCATGTGGGAGACCCAGGAGGTTGGGGAAGGACTGGCCCTTGTCCCAGCTCTGGCACCCATGTTAGCTTTTGGGGAGGGACACAGTTTCTAGCACCTTCTGAGAAGGGGCCTGTTTGAGAACAGCCAGACCCTGCCAGCCCCCGCCCGACCCAGCCCGGCTCTCAGAGAGGATGGGGCGGGACCCCATGTCCAGCGCTGGCCACCTTTGGGCTGCTCCGACAGTGTGGGGTGGTGGGCACAGAGCCCTGCCCATGGGGGTTGGCACCTGACCCAGTCACCCTCGTCATGGGGCTGACGACGGCACCCCTAGGAGCACAGGGGTCAGGCCTGTGTGCAGACCTGGCAAGCTCTCTGGGCTTCATTTTGTCCCCACCCCGCTGCATTCTCTCTACTTCTGCACATGTGATTTCCACAAATGATAAGCAGCCTCAGTCATTTCCTGAAAAATTGGGGTTTTAGGTGAACCTCGGGGATGTTTTTCTACTGAAAAAGGTGAAATTAAGGAGATGCCTCCTCTAAGTCCGGAAGGGGACTCTGGCAGGGCGGCCGCCAGCCCTCCCTCTTGGGGTCACCGCGGGAAGGTGCTGGGTCCTGCTGTCCTCACATGAAGATGCGATTTCCACCATGGCAGCCCCCACGGCTGGGCTTCCTGGGCCCGCGTGCCATGGACCCCCACGGATCCCACCCTGGGAGGACGACCGGGTTATCACCCCTGCTGTCGGCTCCCATGACCCCCGTTATCACCGCCGCTGTCACCTCCTGCAG
This sequence comes from Pongo pygmaeus, assembly GCF_028885625.2. Taxonomy (NCBI): domain Eukaryota; kingdom Metazoa; phylum Chordata; class Mammalia; order Primates; family Hominidae; genus Pongo; species Pongo pygmaeus. Next base: position 101,324,213 of record NC_072392.2, on the reverse strand, counting down.
GTGGGATTTCGGGATGTTCTTGCATCGTTCTCACCCCCGTGGAGGCTCAGGGTTCATTCCTTTAGCGAAACCTCGTGTGTTTCCTGCACTTCCAAAAACATCCAGCTGGAAGCCCCGGACTTCAGAAAGCAAAAGCGACTGAGTTTTCCCTGCACAGCCTGTGGCTCTCCCGGCCAGAAGGCGTTTGTGTCACCCAAACGCCTGGGTCCCGGGCTGACAGTCCTAGCGTTTTGGAATCTAAGCTGAGCTGACTTAACCTAAATCCCTCATTCCCGGAAGGGCTAAAGTGATCCTTTTCGTAGCTCCGCTAAGAGGTCTTTATCTGTGGCCTGGCTCATCCCAGAGGGGACGGGAGGGGTCGAGGTGAATGTCTGCAGGGCAACAAGATAAAGTACAGTGTAAGATGAGTGTGGCCGGGGGACAGGTCAGGCCCGGTCAGTGTGACACGAGGGGACAGGTCAGGCCCGGTCAGTGGGGCCGCAAGGGGACAGGTCAGGCCCGGTCAGTGGGGCCGCGAGGGGACAGGTCAGGCCCGGTCAGTGTGACACGAGGGGACAGGTCAGGCCCGGTCAGTGTGACACGAGAGGACAGGTCAGGCCCGGTCAGTGGGGCCGCAAGGGGACAGGTCAGGCCCGGTCAGTGTGACACGAGGGGACAGGTCAGGCCCGGTCAGTGTGACACGAGGGGACAGGTCAGGCCTGGTCAGTGTGACACGAGGGGACAGGTCAGGCCCGGTCAGTGTGACACGAGAGGACAGGTCAGGCCCGGTCAGTGGGGCCGCGAGGGGACAGGTCAGGCCCGGTCAGTGTGACACGAGGGGACAGGTCAGGCCTGGTCAGTGTGACACGAGGGGACAGGTCAGGCCCGGTCAGTGTGACACGAGAGGACAGGTCAGGCCCGGTCAGTGGGGCCGCGAGGGGACAGGTCAGGCCCGGTCAGTGTGACACGAGGGGACAGGTCAGGCCCGGTCAGTGTGACACGAGAGGACAGGTCAGGCCCGGTCAGTGGGGCCGCGAGGGGACAGGTCAGGCCCGGTCAGTGTGACACGAGGGGACAGGTCAGGCCCGGTCAGTGTGACACGAGGGGACAGGTCAGGCCCGGTCAGTGGGGCCGCAAGGGGACAGGTCAGGCCCGGTCAGTGTGACACGAGGGGACAGGTCAGGCCTGGTCAGTGGGGCCGCAAGGGGACAGGTCAGGCCCGGTCAGTGTGACACGAGGGGACAGGTCAGGCCCGGTCAGTGTTGCCACAGGGGCCATGGGGGGGGGGGCTTCAGGTGGGTTCCCCAGGACCCCCAGGACTCTGCATCTGGGCCAGAGCTCCGGACGGCCAGCAAAGCCAGCGAGACCTGATGCCTCAGGGCCTGCAGTGTCCAGCACATGGAAATGGCCCTGGGAGGAGAGGCGGGTCCCGAGAGAACCCCAGGCTCTCCCCCAGGCGGAGGCACCCACACCACCTGGGCAGGCGAGGCCGAGCCTCCCCCCTCAGGTCCCCTCAGGACCTTCCTCTTGCCAACGGGAGCCCAGCGTGGAATCCCGCAAAGGAAACAGACGATGGTTCTGTGTCCACACCGTGGCCACCAGTGCGCAGGTGTCACCTCCCCTTGAAACCCACAGCTGGTATCTTCACCATCGCCTCCTTCACAGGCAGAAAACAGACACGGAGAGGCCAGCTCTCTCCTGGAGGCCGCGCGGCGGACAGGGGCCCGGATCCTACCCAGCGGGTCTCTCGGGTCCCTAGGGGGCAGTCCCCAGGCACCCAGACCTGCCTCGAGAAGCATGTCTGTCTTGCCACAGCCTTCCCTGAGAGGCCCTGCGTGGCCGCAGGTAAGAACATGCACCGTCCCTCCGGGACGCAGGGTGAGGGTGCAAAGGGCAGGCAGCCGCGCCCAGGGTGAAGCGGTGGCCCCGGGTGAGAATACGCACACCCCCTCCGGGACGCAGGGTGAGGGTGCAGAGGGCGGGCAGCCGCGCCCAGGGTGAAGCCCGGTGAGGCAGCCTGAGGCTGAGAAACACAATTTCTTACGACAAAAGAAATTCACTTTCACGACAGAAAATGTGGATGAACACAGAGAACGACATAAGAATATCCTGAAACCTGCAGGAGGTAACAGCAGGGGTGGCATTTTGGGGTGTCCTCCAGGGCGAGGGACTCTTGAGGGGATGGCTGGCTCATGGGGTTGTGGGGGTGGGGGAGCTTCTAGATGGAGAACGCATGGGAGTGCCGGGGGTGGACAGAAACTCCTGCACTTGGGTCCTTCCCAGACCCCACCCTGTGCACCTTGTTATCTGGTTGTCCATCTGTATCCTTTATTAATCTTTTATAGTGGATCAGTGAATGTAAATGAGTTTTTCCCTGAGTCCTGTGAGACTTAGAGCAAATTATCAAGCCTGGGGAGGAGTCGTGGCAACCCACAACTTTGTAGCCAAGTCGGACGGAAGCGTGCGAACCCTGGGCACCCGATACTTGGGAGGGGCACCTGCAGAGGGGCAGCCTGTGGACCGAGCCCCAGCCTGCGGGGTCTGCGCTACCTCCAGGTAGTGTGAGAGTTGAACTGAATCGTGGGACACCCCATTGGTGTCCACTGGGAAGTGGAAAGTTGCTTGGTGTGAAAAACCCGCACATTTGGTGTGAAGTGTTTAGAGTATAGAGAAACAGATGTGTTCCGTTTTAGCCTGGGTGACCAGCCTGGGCCCCGGATGGTCTTGTCTGCCCAGCCCCCAACCTGTCTTTTTTTCCCCCGTCTGTGGGGCTGGGATGGGGCTGCTGATAACAGCCGGCTGTGCCCAGGCCCAGGCTGCGGGCTGCACACTCTTCCTGGGGCTCGGTGACCGATGCACAGGGCATGCTGGGGACTGAGCGCTTCTTGGGACTCAGAACCCTCCCTGCTAACATCAGGAAAGTTCCAGGCCAACTGGGATGTGTTGATCAACATTGGTTCTGCTGAAGCCGGAAGGAGTTCAGCCTCCGACCTTTGGGGTCACGAGGTTAGCAGGAAGCTCAGCCGCTCCTGGCTGCTGTCCGGGCCTCTGGGGAAGGGAGAGACCCATGTCCCCCCAGAGGGGCGTCACAGGCAGAGGCTGGGGCTCTGTTCCTGACGGCTGCACCTGCTGTCCGGGCCTCCGGGGAAGGGAGAGACCCATGTCCCCCCAGAGGGGCGTCACAGGCAGAGGCTGGGGCTCTGTTCCTGACGGCTGCACCTGCTGTCCGGGCCTCCGGGGAAAGGAGAGACCCACGCCCCCCTAGAGGGGCGTCACAGGCAGAAGCTGGGGCTCTGTTCCTGACGGCTGCACCTATGTCCTGTCCACCTTCCTGCGACGCGGGCAACCAGCCAACCTGCCTGACTTTAAACCAGTGCAAACCAGTTCAGCCAGGAATCCTGACTCACACACCCTCCAAATTCACGTGTCGGGAAGACGCCAGCCCCGAGTCTGATGGCCAGATTTGGCCCAGAACATTCTGTGAGGCTCCCTCTGACCGAGTCCCCTGCAGGCGCTTTCATTTGCCACCTGGGAGGTCCAGCACCCACCTGCACCCTGCACCTGGTGTCGTCCTGCTGGCATCAGCATTTCCAAGGTGAGCTAGAACTGGTTAAAATCAGCATGCGGCCCTGAGAACAAGGCCTTCGCCACCAGCTGACTTTTCTCTCTGGACGCCTGGGCGAGGGCCTCGTGGGATCCTCGTGTCTGACATCAGGGCACGACTGCACCGGTTGTCCCCCAAGCTGCCCCCTGAATCCTCCATGGACCTCCCAGCCTCCGATCCCCCCCTCTGGGCATTTGCACTATTCAGGGGTGCAGATATTAAACAGGGGGGAAAGCAGGCTACGTCCCGCATGACCTGTATGACAAGCGGGCTAGGACCTGACCCACCTGTGCTGACCCGCGGGCCCCTCACCTGCGGTCCGCTTGGTACCCTCCAGCTCCCCTGGCCTGGACCTGGCTGCAGAGGCAGCTGCCCTGGGGACAGATGGTACAGGGGCTGCAGGGCTGGGTGCTGTGGTGGGGAGCACCTCCCTCCACGGGTGGCCCACTCCCAGGGTGAACAGGGATCCAGGTCTGAGGCCGGGCCTGGATGGACAGCAGCCAGGAGCTACTCAAAGGCACCAGTGGCACGGCCGGCACCTCTCTCAGCTCCGGAGCTCTCTTAAGTTCACAGCCGTGATAGAATTCCACCCATTCGTCCAGGGGGACAACGGGGCTCGGGAAGGAGTGAGAGAACAGCTCCTGCTGAGCCCCAGCCAGGTGCCGTCAGGACAGCGTGAGCCAGAGTTACAGATGGTCAGTTCCAAGAGAAGCCCGAAATCCAAATGTGGATTTATGTGGAATTACCTGACATTTCGATCACTCTGCAGCCCCCACAGGCATGTGGAGCCAGACGGAGCCGGGGATGCGGGGAGGGGGTGCGGTTGGTTTGCAGCCCTGCCTTGACCATAGAACAGGACAATGGAAACTCTGGGAGGGCCTGAATTATCACCTGACTTCAAGGATCAAAATGACCAGACAACCCAAACCAGCAGTGTACACCTGGCGTTTGGCAATTCCACACCCACCTGTGAAATTCACTTAAGCATTTTGGAAAGTTTGAGTTACTTCAGTAATAGAATCTGTATCTAACTAGATGTAGGTGTAAGCGCAGTCGTAATGTTTGCTGCAGGGGCCGATTCACTGGCACTGTCTCAGGCGCTCCTTCGGTCCGTCAGCAGTTCCTGGGCACCAAGCTCTGCTGGCCACCGCCCCGCAGGGTGCACAGCAAAGCTACGCAGCCATGGCGCTCCTTCCAGAACCAACCAAATAAACAGCAGGACTTTAGGCACCAGGGTGAAGGGGAGAGCAGGGAGGGAGACCTCCCTGTGTGGGGTCTCTGTGCTGTGTGGCCGTGGGCCATGTGCTAACAGGGCTGGGACTGCCCGGACATGAGCCTGCCCTGGAGTCCACGCCTGCCATCCCTCCTTGCAGGTGTGAAGAGGCTGAGGCCTTGCTTCTCAAGGAGCTTGGTCGGAGACCCTCCCACACCCCATCCTAAGGGACCATCTCCCTCCTCAAGCTGCCGCTTGGGATGTTCCCAGCCACCTCATCCTGGCGCCGCAGCAGTAACCGGCTCACGTGATCACCGGACTCTGCCAGCCACGGGGAGTTGGCAGTAGACAAGAAGACCCTGTCCCTGCCCCAACAGGAGGTCAGTTTAGAGACGCAGAGCTGGAGACCACTTAGCAGAAGGACCTCCTGCAAAATGGACAGGCAGGTGCCAGGGACAGTTGTAAGGCACAGAGGAGTAAAGTGTGTCTGTGCATGAGCCGGAGCTTCATAAGCTGGGCTGCCTCATTACCTTTCGTAGCTTAGGACAACTCTGGCTAGATGGCCCCAGAGCCAGGTCCTGGGAGTTAGGAGTTGGTCGGGGTACCCCAGGCCCTGGCGGTTGTGAGGGCAGGGCCCAGGCTCGACTGAGCTGGATGCTGTCTGAACTGTGCAGGGGCCTGAGATTTTATTTTCAGGCTAACAAGCCTGCCTGTTTCATGGGTGCTGGCAGGAAGCACCAGACTGCTGGGGTCAGAGATAGAGGATCTTATCACTCACGGCAAAAGCAGAACCAGAGGATCAGCACCTTGAGTGGGCTCCCAAGCCCTTTCCCCAGCGGCGATGTGCGGGGGCTCAGACAGATGCTGCCCACGCAGGGGGCTCCCCACAGGAGAGGCCCTCAGCTCTGGGAAGCCGTTGCTGTACAGCAGGCAGACAGTGTGCCAGCTCTTCGTCCCAGAGAAAGGCATCGGTCACTGTGCACACCCCCCTGAGAAACGACCCGGGGCAGCCATTGGGGTTTGCATTCCTGGCCCAGCAAGATGGGCAGGAGCAAGGGATCTGTGGAGGAGCATCTTCCAGGAAACACTGGGGAAGCTTTGACACAGCCTCAGACGGTGGGGTTCAGGGAAGCAGCTGGGGGCCGGGTGCTGGCCCTTCCCAGCACGGAATACCGTACAGGCCCCGGGTTTCCGGGTGGCTGCTGGTGCCGTTCCCCATCAGTGGGTGCGGGTCCTACATGCCTTTATGGCCCCGGTGGCCTGTGGAGAGGGCAGCGTCACTGCCCAGGGCCAACAGGACGCCTGGTTGAGGGCTGGGGGCTGATGGCTCCTCCCAGAGTGGACCGTTGGGCTCCCCTCCCTGCCTTCCCCACGCTCTCACTGCCCCTCCCTGCCCCAGAGGGGAGACTGCTGGGTGGGTCCCACGGCCAGAGCCCAGCCCTCGTGCTCTGCCTTTCCCCAGCGCCACACACCTGCCTCAGGAGGGGGCCGTGCACCCCCTGGGCCTTCTGCCGCCAGACCCAGTTGTGCCCAGTGATGCTGTGAGCGTCTGTGCTGAGCCTTCAACAGGAAAATGTGGAAAAGACATTAAAATGGGTGAGGAGGTTTCTGGGCATCCTTTCGGTGGAGGGCCAGGCGAGCCGGCTCCCCTGGGTTCTCTGGTGCTGCAGTGATCGGCGCCTTCCTCATCTTTAACGGAGCTGTGAGACAGCTCCCTGAACACCAGAAAGGTGACGGCCACACACAGGAGCCCACAGAGGTGCAAAGACACTTGCCAGTGGAGACACGGCTGATTTCCACCAGCAGAAGAGAGAATCCGAAGGGGAGGTTTCAGGCCCTGCGGATATTGGCTGGTTTGGTGATGACTTGGGGGATGCGTTCCAAGCACTCCAGTGGATGCCTGAAACCTTGGAAAGTGTTGAACCCTGTATACACTATGTTTTGTCCTATATGTACAGCTCTTTGATAAAGTTTAATTTGTAAAATAGGCACAGTAAGAGATTAACAATCACCAATCATAAACAGAGCAATTATAACACTCTATGGTGATAAAAATTATGTGAATGTGGCATCTCCCTCTCTCTCAAGGTATCTTACTGTGCTGTACTCACCTGTTTTCCAGGGTTGACCACAGACAACTCAAGTCAGGGATACGGGGGACGACTGTATTAGCAAGTTCGTTTCAGCCTGATTGCCTAAACCTGTGGATTTTCCTTTGAACCAGTTTTAATATCTTCCTGCTTCCCCCATGAATTAGTAAGTTAAATAAAACTTTTGACATAACACGTGTATTAGTCCCTTCTGGCATCGCTATCCAGAAATACCTGAGTCTGGGTAATTAATTAATTAATTTATTTATTTATTTATTTATGTAATTTATTATTATTATTTTTTGAGACGGAGTCTTGCTCTGTCGCCCAGGCTGGAGTGCAATGACGTGATCTCGCTCACTGCAAGCTCCGCCTCCGGGGTTCACACCATTCTCCCGCCTCAGCCTCCTGAGTAGCCGGGACTACAGGCACCCACCACCATGCCTGGCTAATTTTTTGTATTTTTAGTAGAGACAGGTTTCACCGTGTTAGCCAGGATGGTCTTGATCTCCTGACCTCGTGATCCGCCCACCTCGGCCACCCAAAGTGCTGGGATTACAGGTATGAGCCGCTGCATCCGGCCAGATCTGCATTTTGGAAAGATGCCCCTGTTCACTGTGGATACGCAAGAGGGTGAGGCAGGGAGACCCGGGGTGGACATGCCAGGCAGGCCTGGCCCTGCAGGGACTGTGGCATGGGGCAGTAGAGGTGGGTTTTAAGGTGGTGGATCTGCAGGTGCTGCGTGCGCCAGGCGGCGGTGGCTGGAAGCCTCCAGGCCTGTCCTGGTGTGGGATGGTGCTGGGTGTGCCAGGCGGTGGTGTCTGGAAGTCTCCAGGCCTGTCCCGGTGTGGGACGCCCAGGAGATACCTCAGGTGTGTGGGGCAGGTGTTGGGCATTGGGAGCAGGGTTGTGCCTCCTACCCGGGGGCTGGGGGTGCCTGGATCAAATCCGCCAGAACCGGGACCCAAGAAGTCAGAGGGCATCAGAAAAACGCAAAGACCCACTGGCACCAGGCAGGTCATACTCCACGAATTTGTACATTCAGGCTTTTGGTACCCAAAGTTGGTGTTTCCACAGCGACAGGGCCCAAATGGCCATTGAACTCTCCTCTAGCCTGCAAGAGCCAGTGTGGGTCTCAGGCAGCTGACAGCCTCCGGAGGGTGCACGGACGGGCTGAGCAGGGGCATCTTCCTTGCTGGGCACGGCACAGGTGACCAGGCCAGGGTGCAGCTGCATGGCCGCACTGACTGCTGAGCAGGTTCTGAAGGGCCATCTACGTATGCGCTGGGGACAGGACCCTCCCCCAGTAATGGTGCCCCAGCAGCCTGCTGTGAGCCCCGCCTTCCACAGCCACATCAGACTCACATGGTCCTCTTTGGGTCACCAGGGACTCTGGGCTGAGTCCTGCACCTTTAGTAGCTGAATAACCACATTTGTTCTCAGGACCTGGCCCGGGCTCCCCTGCCCCAGCCTCTCCAGCCCCTCTCATGCCCCATGTGGGCTCTTAGCACTCCCTGCGTAGACTGCACTCACCCCGCCACATTAGAACCACGGACTCATCTTCCCCTCCAGACCGTGGCAGGCACCACAGAAAGAAATGCGCTTTCAGCACGGTCCAGCGCACACTGGCATAGAACGTGCAAAACCAACACAAGCTTTACAAATCAATGCGGCTCTTACTATATGGGACAGACTCAGACTTTATTTTTAGGAATTGCCAGTCAGAGCCCAGTGTACTGACCCCATGACCCCTGGTATACCGGCCACAACCTGCAATTTGAAAACTACCCTAGGCCCTGGCACCGAGCCCTTCCCAGAGTGGATGCCCAGGAACGCTTGCAGATTCCATCCAGTCACGGGGACGGCCGGGCTGCCAGCTTCTTCGGTGATCCACGCCAACACTGCCCCTGCCTCCCTGGTGACTTGGCGGGCCAGGTGCACGCGGCGGCTTCTCAGTCCAGCGGTCATGTCTGCGCACCGACCATGTGAAGCCGCAGCACCGAGCGCCCCTCAGCCAGCAGTGCAATGTGGGGAGCATTGGTGCGGCTCCCCAGGTCGGCCAGGTGTCTCGCCTGCATCGGCCGACTTGACTCCACTTTGCCATGAGGAATGGATGCCTCTGTGGACACCAGGGCCACTTGGCCAGGACATGGCAAAGCTGAGGGCAGGTCCCGGTGTGGCCCCTGGACTGGCTTCACACACTGTCCTGACGTGGCTTCTCCCATGGGCTGGCATCACACCTGCTTCTCAGCAGCTGTCTTCCACGTGAGCTGGCAGGGCCAGCTGGGGAGGACGTCCGAGGGAGGCCGAGGCGGATGCGGGGGCGGCTCCAACTTCGACAGTGATGTCAGGGGCACCACAGGGCTCTCACAAGGTCTCATGCAAGACGCAGAGGTGTCCTGGAATGTCCTGCTTCCCATTTATCCTCAGCGTTCTCTCAGGCACCAGTCGATCCCAGCCCTTTCTCCCACGTGTGAAAAATGTTGTGTAACTCATGGGAGTGAGTTCCATAAATCACACTTGGAACCCCCATGAGACATCTTCCACCCCTATTTAGGAGGAGAGTGTCTAATTGAACACAGAACGTTGTTCAGCACAGGCCTTTCCCGTCCACGTAAGCTGCTAACAACACAGGTGCCCCTGCATTGAGCGTAACTGGGGCCGCACCCACTTGGCGTCCGCAGGCACCTGCCATCCACCGTAGATTCTCTCAAGACTTGGAGAGCTGTGGGCTTAGGTCACCTCCAAATCCGCCTCGAGTGCTGAGTGTGCAGCAGGGCAGCCCCGGCTTGCAGGGCTGTCCCACGGAGGTGAGGCTGCAGTCTCATTGTGCATCTCCTCCTCCTGCCAACCTGAGAGCTGGCTCCTCTGAGTCACCCTGTCCCACCCTCCGGGTCCTAACTCCAATTCCTGCAGGGTGGCCTCCGCAGTGAGAAGAGCCTCAGGCCTCGGGACACCTGTGGGATCCTGCAGTCACCACCCCAGGGCCAGGGAAGCAGGTGCCCCAGGGCGCAGCTCCAGCTGACAACAAGCAGAGGCTCCTTGCTGCTCAGATGGAGAATTCTCCAGGCTTATGGAGGTCCAGGGTCCAGCCCTCGATGTGGACCCTCAGCAGAGCACACTGTTCCTGGCCCCCTCCCCGCTCCTTCCCGGCCCCTGTCCCAGCCTCCTGGGCATGAAACGCTCCATGTGCAAGCCCCTGACTCCGGCTCTGCGTTCTGGGCTCAGGTGGGACGGGGGAATCCAAGACAAACATGGTCCCTGGTACTTGATGCTCACCTAGAACCCACAGCGAGCATCTGCCCGGCTGATCACAGAACGGTTCTTGTGACAGGAACCTCCCCCTTCCTGGAGGCCCAGGGGAGGAGGGCAGGCTCTGGCTTCAGGTCAGTCACGTGGCACTGGGCTTTAATGAGGTAATATTTGCTTGGAAGTTTGGAGACGCTCAGTCAGTCGGATCTCCTTCTCTTTCCGGAAGGCCTGACGGCGCAGGTCGGTGGAGCCAACACTGATAGCGTGCTGCCTTGGGCAAGGTGCTAGGTAGGGCCGGTTCCTCCAAGGGGCCACATGAGGCCGTCCCTTCCCTCTGATGTGTAATAGAATTTCAGGGATCTGCAGAACGCCATCACCTCAACTTCTCTGTCCAGGCTCTGCAATCCACAGGCTTGACTCTCCTTTCGTAGGATCAGCCCGTAGCCCCCGGAGGTCCAGGCCGGTACCCCCACCCCCGGCTCAGAATTATCCCCCTGAATCGACACAGGGTTTCCCTGTGCAATTGGCATCCTAGAATCCCCAACAGGTCTGAATCCCAGGAACGTGGGCGGCTGAAAAATGGAACTCGAGGGACCACATCCGCACTTAGTCTGCTGTCCCGGAGACTTTTTCATTTATTTTTTTGTAGATTACTTTTTTAAAAAGCATGGGCTGCAACTCCTTAATGAGTCATTAAATCCACATGGTGAGTCACAGTCAGCCTTTAAATAGCTGAGACAGAGTAGGAGAGCTGACCTCAGTGCACATGCTTCCAAACAGCCAGGCTGCCCTCATGGGCTGCGTTATTATGGGGGTGCTACAGTCACCACGTGCAGAGTCTCCTACAGTCTCGAGCGACCCTGACCTCCAGGCAGCACCCATTGCCTAGGGGAGGTCGAACCATGTCTGTTGAGGTTCATCCCCTCTGGAGACTTGGACACAGGAAGGTCTTGGGGATCAGGCTGTCGCAGGAACCCGTCGGGCTCTTGTCTTTAAAGTTTGAACTCAGCCCTCAGTAGCTGCACTCACGGCAGATCATTCTTACTGGGGACCCAGTGTCCCCCAAATCTAACACCGTCCATGCAGACCTGCAGGGAACCCCCCCACCCAGCACCAAGTCTAACACCGTCTGTGCGGACCTGCAGGGAACCCTCCCACCCAGCACCGAGTCTAACACCGTCCATGTGGACCTGCAGGGAAATCTCCCACCCAGCACCGAGTCTAACACCGTCCGTGGGGACCTGCAGGGAACCTCCCACCCAGCACCGAGTCTAACACCGTCCGTGGGGACCTGCAGGGAAATCTCCCACCCAGCACCAAGTCTAACACCGTCCGTGGGGACCTGCAGGGAAATCTCCCACCCAGCACCGAGTCTAACACCGTCCGTGCAGACCTGCAGGGAACCTGTGTCCCCCCACCCAGCACTGAGAGGCTGCTGTGCAGTTCTTCGATTTGGAGACCTGATGTCTTGGTCCATTTGTGAGGCTGTAACAAAATACCTCTGACCGTGTGATTGATGAACAATAGAAATGTATCACACACAGTTCTAGAGGCTGAGAAGTCCAGGATCCAGGCGCCAGCAGACTTGGTGGTTGGTGATGGCCTGTTCCCCAGAGATGGCACCTTCTGTGGGTCCTCACGTGGAGGAAGGGACAGAAGGGCTCCTTCAAGTCTCGTAAAAGGGCACTCATCCGTCATGAGAGGAGAGCCCTCACGCCCCAGTCACCTCCTTAAAGCCCCATCTCCTAACCACATCACCTTGGGGGTTAGGTGTCAACATATGGTTTGGGGGGACACACACATTGAGACCACAGCACCTACTCCAGGCCCCTGGCAACTGGTACTGAGTCCTCTGAATATAGCCAGTATTTGCCAAAACCTTTTGCACAAACAACAATTAAAAATAAAGAAAACTGGCTATCTGCAATGGCTCTCACTTGTAATCCCAGCAGTTTGGGAGGCCAAGAGCTGGAGACCAGTCTGAGCAACAGCAAGACCCCATCTCTACAAAAATAAAATAAAATAAATAATAAATACAACTGCCCATTCAGTGAACCCGAAGCTGTGGGGCGTTTTGTGTCACTTCCTCTGCTGGTGCCCACGTGACGTCAATCATCTTTCATCAGCACCTCACTTCCCTCTGAATGAAGAACACACGATCTCAACCTGGCCAGCTCTGAGGTCCCAGGTCCTCTTTCCTGTCTCTCTCCAGTGCCTTCTGTCCATGCCCTCTGCTGGCCGCTCCCCGAGGATCTTCCTACTGCGAGGGCAGTGATCTCAGGCCCCACCACCCTTGGATTTCAGGACCCCACCTCCGCAACCCTGTGTTTCTGAAATGCACCTTGGCACTTTGAATGTTCCCAAAAAGGAGATTCTAATCAAATTTGAATTAGGGGGAAGTCAGTGAAAAGCAAATTTCTGGCACCAGGAAATGTACAGGAAGGAAGGTGGAAGGCAAGCCCAGTTCTGGACACCATGCGCTGTGGAGGCGCAGAAGCCATCTGTGACCCCTGACCTCTTGCCCTTACCACCTTATCATGAGCCTACGGCGCATTCTGGCAGCTACAGGGCTACTTTTTACCGAGTCCTTTACAATGAAATGATTCCTAGTACCCCAACCTCTGGAGAACATGAGGTCCCTGGAAGCAAATTCTCAGATAGCTTTTGCTGAACAGTAAATAAGGCTGCATTTTCACTCATGTGACTTAAGCATTCCACTTGTAAAACAGGCTTTGCAAACAAGGAGGCAATTTAAGGGGAAAAAATCATCTATGAAGTGATGCTTAACAGAAGTTTGGCTTTGTTGTAACAGTTAATTGATAGAATGATTTGCATTTAATCTTAGTTTTGGACAGCCAAGGATTTGTCCAGGAAGGGCTGCTTACAGCCGTGCTCATTAATTGTGAATTACTCATTACTTCAGATCAGCTGGAACAAATCCCAAGTGGGCTTAATCTCTGTGTGCAGGCAGCCCAGGGCTAATGGCAGCAGTCCTTTTTATTGACCCCCACGGCCCTGTCCCCAGTCAACCTCCTCCAAGCAGGGAGGTTCCAGAGGCCTCACAGCCGCCTGGGAGACCCCTCATGGCAGGCCGCTCCCTTGACAAGTTCAGGACTGCTGGGGTTCCTGGCCGCGCGTTCAGGACTCAAATCTGGAGATATCCACTCTGTGCTTCTCAAGTATAAGGTTAGATAGAGATGGGGCCTGGCCTGTGTTCCTGGCAGGGAAGGCCACCTCTGAGCTCCCCCAGAGCCCCGCCGCCTTCTCCGGGTTCCCAGTCCTGCAGTTCCCAAGGCTGCGTGCAGAGGCGGAAATGAGGGCAAAGGTGGAGGGTACCCGGAGCCACTGGGGTCATGTCTTTTCCTGGGCACCCCTTCTCCTGGGGGACCTCACAGTGGGGTCAGGGCCTCACTCCCGGGCACCCTTCCTCCTGGGGGACCTCACAGTGGGGTCAGGGCCTCACTCCCGGGCATCCCTCCTACTGGGGGACCTCCTGGTGGGGTCAGGGCCTCACTCCCGGGCACCCCTCCTCCTGGGGGACCTCAGAGTGAGGTCGGGGCCTCACTCCCAGGCACCCCTCCTACTAGGGTACCTCCTGGTGGGGTCAGGGCCTCACTCCCAGGCACCCCTCCTCCTGGGGGACCTCAGAGTGGGATCAGGGTCTCACTCCCGGGCACCCCTCCTCCTGGGGGACCTCGCAGTGGGGTATGGGCCTCACTCCCGGGCACCCCTCCTACTAGGGGACCTCCTGGTGGGGTCAGGGCCTCACTCCCAGGCACCCCTCCTCCTGGGGAAGCTAACCCCGGGCACCCCTCCTCCTGGGGGACCTCACAGTGGGGTCAGGGCCTCACTCCCGGGCACCCCTCCTCCTGGGGGACCTCACGGTGGGGTCAGGGCTTCACTCCCGGGTACCCCTCCTCCTATGGGAGCTAACCCCGGGCACCCCTCCTCCTGGGGTCAAGGCCTCAGCCCTGGGCACTTCTCCTGGGGGACCTCCTGGTGGGATCAGGACCTCACCCCGGGCACTCCTCCTCCGGAGGACACCCCGGTGGGGTCAGGGCCTCCCCCGTCACCTGGGACCGTCACGTGTCCTGCACGCCCTGCTCTCCCCACCGCGTCTGTCTGAAAGGACACCCTGCACTCCCCTCGTCCTCCCAGGTCAGGTAGCACAGCCCACAGCCCGCGTGAAACGCAACGACTGTTTTACACATCAGCCTTGTTTAAGGCTTTACAGCAACCTCCAGGCCGCCTGGCTCGGGTTTGCAGCGCGGCGCCCTCGCACAGCCCCGCCTTCCCCGCGGCGGCGTCTACAGGGGACCAGAGATCGTAACGCGCGCCCTAGCAAGAGGCTTCCACCAGCCAAGGAGCAGGCCGCGAGAGGTGACCCGGGACCGGGGCGTGGCCCAGGGCGGAAGACGGAGGCCGCGACCTCCCGGCCCCGCCCCGCGCGTAGCAGCCCCGCCCCTGCCACGCCCCGCCGGGCAGGCCCACCCCGATGGACGCCGCTCTGCACCAATCGGAGATTGCCTGGCCTCAGACCCGCCTCCTGGTGCCGCCCGCGCAGGCGCCGTAGGCCGAGGCGGAGGGACGAGCAGAGCCGGCGTGGGCGGGGCGTCCGAGGAGCGCCAGGCCATGAAGGCCCACGTGGTAGGTGCCCGGGGGAGGGTGTCCCGCCGCGCAGGCTGGTCCTCGCGTCCCCTCACCCCGCCCTCCAGTCCTCTCCCGCTCCGGGGTTCGCAGCCCCGCACCGCCTCTCGGGCTCACCTACGGGGTCTCCGCCCTGAGCAGCCCTTAGGCCCAGCGGGCGAGCGCGGCTGCGCATGCGGGGGACGCTCGGGATTGGACCCCGCGGGGCGCGGCCGAGATCTGCAGCTCCGGCTGCGCTTCCTGCTCCCCGTCCCGCGAGCGTGGCCTCCTCACCGACCTTCCTCGTTCTGATTTTGAAGCTTCCGGGCTCGGAGCTCATGCAGTTCCCCGTTCGCCCTCACCTGGTCGTGGGGTGGACGGACGGCGCACCTGCCTCGTCCCCGCCCGCCGGCCCCGTCCCCGCCCGCCGGCCCCGTCCCCGCCCGCCGGCCCCGTCCCCGCCCGCCTGCCCCGCGCTCCTTCCCCGCGCCCGCACACCTGCCTCGCTCCCGCGCACCTGCCCCCGCACCTCACACACCTGGTCCTCGCACCTGCGCACCTGCCGCACTCCTACGCACCTGCCTTGCCCCTGCACACCTGCCCCGCCCCCGCACACCTGCCTCGCCTCCGCGCACCTGCCCCACACCCCACACACGTGCCCCGCGCTCCTGCCTCGCCCCCGCGCACCTGCCCCGCGCATCTGCCTTGCTCCCGCACCCCTCACACCTGGTCCGCAGACCTGCCCCACACCCTGTACACTGTCCGCACCCGCACACCTCCCCATGCCCCACGCCTGCCTGCACACCTGTCCGTGTGCCCCCACACAACCCTGCACCCCACACATCTGCCGTCACACATTCCCGGCACACTTGCCCATGCCCCACACACCCGTCTTGTGCCTGCACACCTGCTTCACACACCTGCTCTGCGTCCTGCATACGTGCCCGTGCCCCATACCTGCCTGTGCACCTGCCCTGCACACCTGCCTGCACATCCCACACACCTACCTGCACACCTGCTTCGTGTCCACACACCTGCCTGTGTGCCCAGCACACTTACCCCAAACACGTGCCCTAAAGACCTGCCCACAAGCCCCGAACACCTTCTCCGTGCTCTGGCAGAGGCTGGAGCAAAGGCCCTCAGGGTTCAGACCGAGGCAATAGGCTGATGCAGTGAACAACCACAGGGGTGTAGTATTAGCAGTCGCCCAAAGGCTCAGGATGTTTTCTTTTTTTTCTTTTTTTTTTCTTTTTTCCAGACTTTTTTCTTTTTTATTCTAGTCTTACTAAAATTGGGGACAGGTGAATCAAGGTCTATCTTTGATAGAAACATTATATTTTGTAGATCTTGAGAAAAATTATTTCCTTCTTTTCCTTTAAGTAAATCCAAACTAAGGTAAATTTGTAAATAAATTAGGGAACTCGTTTTGTTTTTTTTTTAATTTTTATTTTTTGAAATGGAGTTTCACACTCGTTGCCCAGGCTGGAGTACAATGGCGCGATCTCGGCTTACCGCAACCTCTGCCTTCTGAGTTCAAGTGTTTCTCCTGCCTCAGCCTCCCGAGTAGCTGGGATTACAGGCGTGCACCACCACACCAGGGTAATTTTGTATTTTTAGTAGAGACGGGGTTTTTCCATGTTGGTCAGGCTGGTCTCGAACTCCCAACCTCAGATGATCTGCCCGCCTCGGCCTCCCAAAGTGCTGTGATTACAGGCGTGAGCCACTGCGCCTGGCCAGAACTCGTTTTATTCTTATAAACCTAAGTCCAGGAAGAGATAAAGTGAGGTTTCATTTGTAAAGAACTTGACTAAATTGTGTTTTCAACACAATTTCAACTTTTCTTTTTTGGATATAGATTAAGGGTGAGGACAGACTAATCTCTGAGTATCGCTCCGTATCACTTAATATTATGATGTATAAAATTAAGACTTAACTCCTCTAATCGGTTGTTTTGTTGGCATTGAGTTTCACTGGTTTTACTCCATCCCACTTTAGACATTTTGTTTTGGGCTGCACGAGAAAAGGACAATGCTAGTGGCAAGCCAGCCCAAAACAACGTGTAGGACAAAGGAATCTAGAGATGGACGTCAGGCCTCCCATTTGCTCAGCTGGGTTCTTTGAACACCTCCTGCCCGATACTTCGTTAAAACATTGTTTTTTGTGGGCCAGGGGTTACTTAAAGGGGTTACTTTGTTGCAGGTTTTCTAACATGGTTTGCGGAAATGCTTATTCCACCTAGAACATGACCAATCAACGCCTGTAGTCCCAGCTACTCAGGAGGCTGAGGCAGGAGAATGGCGTGAACCCGGGAGGCAGAGCTTGCAGTGAGCCGAGATCGCGCCATTGCACTCCAGGCTAGGCCACAGAGCCAGACTCCGTCTCAAAAAAAAACAAAAACAAAAAAACCAACCAGTTATTTTCATGAGTGAGTTGGAAGGTACCCAGATACTTGCTTCAACCAAAATGATGTTTCTGATCAGTGATTGGAAAACTCATGATTTACCATTGAATTGGGAACAATTTGATGCCTTTCAGTTTTTTTGTTTTGTTTTGTTTTTTTGAGACGGAGTCTCGCTCTGTCTCCCAGGCTGGAGTGCAGTGGCGCGATCTCAGCTCACTGCAAGCTCCGCCTCCCGGGTTCATGCCATTCTCCCGCCTCAGCTTCCTGAGTAGCTGGGACTACAGGCACCTGCCACCATGCCTGGCTAATTTTTTGTATTTTTAGTAGAGACGGGGTTTCACCATGTTAGCCAGGATGGTCTCAATCTCCTGACCTTGTGATCCGCCCGCCTCGGCCTCCCAAAGTCCTTTCAGTTTTTTTTTTTTTTTTTCGCTTTCAAAAACATATAGAAGGCAGTTCAGGGAAAGCTAAGACATAAAGAATCTCACGAGCATGTGAAGAGCCTGGAGAAAAGGAGTGGACACCTTTGGTTTGTCACGGCATGTGTGCGGGTGGTGAAGGGGAGCTAAATTAGAACCATGGAAAGGGAACTAGGTTTTCACACTTCTATTAATCCATTTCTTTTGAATTCCAGTCTATTATCCTTCCAGTCCACAACGCTGAACCGTGGCTGGATGAATGTTTGAGGTCTGTTTTGCAACAGGATTTTGAAGGCACCATGGAGCTGTCTGTTTTCAATGATGCCAGTAAGGTTTGTATGAACTTCCTGTCGGGTGACTTAGCCCCAGTGTAAGCAACAGTTGACTGTTTGGAGGGAAGTTTCCTGACCTGCCAGCGTTCTGCTTTCAGGACAAGTCTGGGGCTATCATTGAAAAATGGAGAGTGAAGCTGGAAGATTCCGGTGTCCACGTGATCATTGGGGGGCACGATTCTCCTTCTCCCCGAGGCGGTAAGTAAAGATGCTTAGTTTATTAAACTATAATTCGTGGTTTCTTATCAACTTACATACTGAAACAGTTTCATGTTGTTCAAATACTGACAAAAAGTATCCTGGTGGTAACTGGGTCTACCACTTATTAAGAACCTAGTAGAGGCCGGGTGTGGTGGCTCACACCTGTAGTCCCAGCACTATGGGAGGCCAAGGCAGGTGGATCCCTTGAGGTCAGGAGTTCAAGACCAGCGTGGCCAACATGGTGAAACCCCATCTTTACCAAAAAATACAAAAATTAGCCGGGCGTAGTGGCCATGCCTGTAATCCCAGCTACTTGGGAGGCTGAAGCATGAGAATTGCTTGAACCCAGGAGGCAGAAGTTGCAGTGAACCGAGATCATGCCACTGCCCTCCAGCCTGGGTGACAGAGCAAGACTCCATCTCAAAAAAGAGAGAGAGAGAGAGGAAGGAAGGAAGGAAAGAAGGAAGGAAGGAGAGGAGGAGAAAAATGAAAGACAGAGAAAAGAAAGAAAAGAAAGAACCTGGTAGACCTAAAATTTCTTACTCTTTGGTAGGGATTTATTATAGACCTAAATTTCTTATTCTTTGGTAAGGATTTATTATAGACCTAAATTTCTTATTCTTTGAAAAGGATTTATTATAGACTTAAGTTTCTTATTCTTTGGTAGGATTTGTTATAGACCTGGATTTCTTATTCTTTGGTAGGGATTTATTATAGACCTAAATTTCTTATTCTTTGGTAGGATTTATTACTATGATGTGAATGTCTGTGTCCACCCCCGAATTCATATTTGGAACTCCCAGGGTGATAGTATTAGGATGACATTAGGTGGGGACTTTGGGAGGTGATTAGGACATGAGGGTGGGGCCTCACCAATGAAATCAGTGCCCTAATAAAAGAGGCCACACAGAGCTCCCTCACCCCTCCTGCTCTGTAAGAACACAGAGAGAAGGCACCTCTGTGAGCCAGGAAGGGGCCTCACCAGACACCGAATCTGCTGGAGCGTTACTCTTGGATTTCCCAGCCACCAGAACTGTGAGAAGCCCCTTCTGCCACCCAGTCTGGGGTATTCTGCAGTGCCACACAGTGTCACACAGGCTCTTCCCTCCCTGGCAACCGCTCCTCTGCTTTCTGTCTGTGTAGATTTGCCTGTTCTGGACGTTTCATATGAATGGAGTCAGGTTCCACGTGCTCTTTTGTAACCGGCTTCATTTAGCATAACGTTTTAACGTTCCTCTGTGCTGTGGCGTGTATCCGTGCTCCATTCCTTTTTCTGGGAGGATGATACTCAGTTGTACATAAGTACCATGTTTTGTGTGTCCGTTTGTCAGGCAGTGGACATTTGAGTTGTTCTACCCTTTGCTGCTGTGAATGGTGACAGTCTGAACATTTGTGTACAGTTGTTTGAACACTGGTTTTCAAATCCTTTGGGTATATTCTTTGGTGTAGAATTTCTGGCTCATATTGTAATTCTGTGTTTAACATACTGAGGAGCTGCCAAACTTTTCCACAGTGGATGCGTTTTACATTCCTACCAGCAGTGTATGAACGTTCCAATTTCTACATATCCTCATCGACACTTGCTATTTTCTGTTTTTAAATTATAGCCATGATAGCGGGTATGAAGTGGTGTCTCATTGTGGTTTCAATTTGAATGTCCTTGTTGACTGAAGATGTTGTGCCTCTTTTCATGTGCTTGTTGGCCATTTATCTATCTTCCTTGGGCCAGGCATGGTGACTCACGCCTGTAATCCCGGCACTTTGGGAGGCTGAGACGGGTGGATCACCTGAGGTCAGGAGTTTGAGACCAGCCTGGCCAACATGATGAAACCCTGTCTCTACTAAAAATACCACACACAAAAAATTAGCCAGGTGTGGTGGCGGGCGCCTGTAATCTCAGCCACTTGGGAGGCTGAGGCAGGAGAATCGCTTGAACCCAGGAAGCAGAGGTTGCCCTGAGCTGAGATGGTGCCACTGTACTTCAGCCTGGGTGACAGAGTGAGACTCCATCTCAAAATAAATAATAAAAGATAAATGGGCCTGGTTTGGTGGGTCACGCCTGTTATCCCAGCGCTTTGGGAGGCCAAGGCAGATCGATCACCAGAGGTCAGGAGTTTGAGACCAGCTGCCCAACATGGTGAAACCCCATCTCTACTAAAAATACAAAAATTAGCCGGGCATAGTGGCGCACGCCGGTAATCCCAGCCACTCAGGAGGCTGAGGCAGGAGAATCGCTTGAACCCAGGAGGTAGAGGTTGCTGTGAGCCGAGATCGCGCCATGGACTCCAGCCTGGCAACAAGAGCGAAACTCCGTCTCAAAAAATAATAAATAAATAAATAAATATATATATATATATATATCTTCCTTGAAGAAATGTTTATTCAAGTATTTTGGCCATTTTAAAAATTGAGCTGTATGTGTTTTCATTGTTGAATTGTAAGAGCTCCTTATATCTTCTGGATACTAGAGCTTTATTATATATAATTTGCAATTTTTTTCCCATTCTTTGGGTTATCTTTTCACCCTCTCGAGAGTGTCCTTTGATGCACAAAAGGCTTATGATTTTGATGAAGACAAAAATCTAATTTATTATTTCTTTTGTGGCATGTGCTTTTGGTGTCATTTCTAAGAAGCCACGGCTAAATCAAGGTCATGAAGATTTTATCTGTATGTTTTCTTCAGAATTATACTTGTAGCTCTTATATTTAGGCCTTTGATCCATTTTGACTTAACTTGTATGTATGGTGTGAAGCAGAGGTCCAGCTTCATTCTTTTGTAAGTAGATACTCAGTTTTTCCAACACCATTTAAAAGACTATTCTTTCTCCACTGAATTGTCTTGGTATTCTTGTCAAAAATCCATTAACCATAAACGTATGGATTCATTCCTGGACTCCAAATTCTATTCCGTTGGTTTATATGTCTGTCCTTACACCAGTACCTCATTGTTTTGATTACTTTAGCTTTGTGACAAGTTTTGTGAATTGTTTTCTTAATTTCCTTTGAGACTGCTCATTTCTAGGGGATAAACAACTGATTTTTCTTAGTGTTGACCTTGTATTCTACAATTATTAGCTCTAATAGTTTATTAGCTCTAATAGTTTGTTCTTTGTGGGATTTTAGGATTTCCTGTATTT
The DNA here is from genome assembly GCF_028885625.2 of Pongo pygmaeus. Classification (NCBI taxonomy): domain Eukaryota; kingdom Metazoa; phylum Chordata; class Mammalia; order Primates; family Hominidae; genus Pongo; species Pongo pygmaeus. The sequence goes on along the minus strand of NC_072392.2, from coordinate 101,302,959 downwards.
AAGATCATATTATCTATGAGTAGAGATAGTTTTGCTTCTTCTTTTACAATTTAGATTCTTTCTTTCTTTTTCTTTCTTTCTTTTTTTTTTTGAGACAGAGCCTCACTCTGTCATCCAGGCTGGAGTGCAATGGCACGGTCTCAGCTCACTGCAAGCTCCGCCACCTGGGTTCAAGCAATTCTCCTGCCTCAGCCTCCTGCGCAGCTGGGACTACAGGCGTGCGCCACCACAACCAGCTAATTTTTTTGTATTTCTAGTAGAGACGGGGTTTTGCCATGTTGGCCGGGCTGGTCTCAAATGTCTCACCTCAGGTGATTCGCCCGCCTCGGCCTCCCAAAGTGCTGGGATTACAGGTGTGAGCTGCCGCACCCGGCTTTTATCTTTCTTAATTGCTCTGGCTAATGTTTCCAGGACAGTGCTGAATAGAAGTGGTGAAAGTGGGCATCCTTGCTTAGGTTCTCCTAAGCAATTTTAGGGGAAAAGCTTTCAGTCTTTCACCATTGAATATGATATTAGCTGTAGGTTTTTATAAATGCCATTTGTTACGCTAAGGAGGGTCCCTTTTAATTCTAGTTTGTTGAATTTTTAAATCATGAAAGGGTGTCGGATTTTGTCCAATGCCTTTTCTACACCAATTTGAGATGATCATATAGTGTTTTCCCCTTTATCTGTTAAGATGTTATATTAAGTTGATTGACATCCTATGTTGAACCACCCTTGCATTATTGGTATACTGCTGGATTCAGTTTGCTAGTATGTTGTTGAAGATTTTTGCATATATATTTCTAAGGGATATTGGCCTATAGGTTCCTATTCATATGATATCTTTGTGTGGCTTCCGTATCAGAGTAATACTGGCCTCATAGAATAAGTGTTTCTTTCTCTTGTGTTTTGGAAGAGTTTGGGAAGGATTGGTGTTAGTAGTTCTCTGTGTTTGGTGGAATTCATCAGTGAAGTCGCCTGACTCTGGGCTTTTTTGTTGGGAGTTTTTGTTTTTTTTTATTACTGAGTCAATCTCTCTATTTGTTATAGGTGTGTTGAGTTTTTTTTTTATTTCTTCTTGAGTCAATTTTGGTAGTTTGTTTGTTTCTAGGAATTTGTCCATTTCATCTAGGTTATCTAATTTTTTGGCATACGTTATTCTTCACACTGTCATAATCCTTTTAGTTTCTGTTAAGTTTGGGAGTCATGTACCACTTTTTATTTCAGCATTTTGAGCTGTCTTTCCTTCTTTCTCAGTCTAGCTGGGTTTGTCAATTTTGTTGACCCTCTTCAAAGAATCAGCTTTTTTTGTTGATTTGCTATTGTTTTGTTATTGTTTGTTTATTTTCACTCTAGTCTTTACTATTTCCTTCCTTCTGCTAGCTGTGTTTTTAGTTTGTTTTTCTTTTTCTAGCTTCTTAAGGTGTACTTTTAGGTTCTTGATTTTAGACCTCTTTTACGTAGGCATTTATAGCTATAAATTCCTTTCTATGCACTGATATTTCTACATGCTGAAAGTTTTGGTTTGTTGTGTTTTTGTTTTCGTTTGTCTGAGTATATTCTAATTAGCCTTATGATTTCTTCTTTGACATATTGGTTGCTGAAGAGTATATGGTTTAGCTTTCATTTATTTATGAATTTTTCAGTTTTACTTCTGTTATTTATTTCTAGTTTCATTTCACTGTGGTCAGAGAAGATATTTCATATAATTTCAATCTTTAAAAAAATGTTTAAGGTACGTTTTATGTCCGGACGTGTCATCTGTCCTGGAGAATGTGCCATGTGCACCTGAGAATGTGTGTTCTGCTGCTGTCGAGTGGAGTATTCTGTATATTTCTGCTAAGTCTAGTTGGTTTATAGTATTGTTCAAGTTCTCTGTTTCTTTATTATCTTCTGTGTAGATGTTCTCTCCATTATTGAAAGTAGAATGTTGAATCTCCGACTGTTAGGGTAGAACTATTTCTCCCTCCAGTTCAGTCATTCTTTGCCTTACTTAATTTTGTGACCCTCTTGTTAGATGTGTACGGTTTTATACTTGTTATATCTTCTTGATCAATTGACTCTTTTATCAATATATAGTCTTTCTTTGTCTTTTCTAATAATTTTTTAGTTGAAGTCTATTTTGTCTGATATTAGTACAGCCACGCCAGCACTCTTTGATTACTAGTTGCGTGGAATATCTCTTTCCCTTGTTTCACTTTCGGCCTACTTGTGCCTTTGGATCTGAAGTGAATTCCTCATATAGACAGCATTTAGATGGATCATAATTTTCAAGATCCATTCTGCCAGTTTTTGCCTTTTAATTGGAGAATTTACTCCATTTACATTTAAAGTGATTTCTGACAAGGAAGGACTTTTGCCATTTTGCTATTTGCTTTCTTTATGTCTTATGGCTTTTTTATTCCTCAATCCTGTATTACTACCTTCTTTTCTGTTTAATTGCTTATTTCTGATGTGCCATTTTGATTCCCTCATTTCCTTTTCTGTATATTTCTAAGTGATCATCTTAGTGGTTACTGTGAGGATTACAGTGAACATCTTAAATTTATAACAATGTAGTTTGAATTAACACTTAGCTTCAATCATGTAACATTAACATAAATTCATAAATTATTTTCATGAACATAGATTTATAATTGTTTCTTGGTGTGTGTGTGGCAGTAGGGGGCAGTGGCTCACTCTGTCACCCAGGCTGGAGTGCAGTGGCATGATCTTGTCTCACTGCAGCCTCCACCCAGTGGGTTCAAGTGATTATTGTGCCTCAGCCTCCCAGGTAGCTGGGAATACAGGTGCCTGCCAGCATGCCTGGGTAAGTTTTGTATTTTTGGTAGAGAGGGGGTTTGCCCTGTTGCCCAGGCTGGTCTCGAATTCCTGGACTCAAGTGATCCACCCGCCTCGGCCTCCCAAAGTGCTGGGATTATAGGCATGAGCCACAGCACCCGGCTTGTTTTCTGTATTTGTTTTAAAAGCATATAGGAAAAAATACAAACCAAAATAATACTGTCTTTTATATTTACCTGAATAGTAAACTTTATCCCTGTTCTTCATTTCTTCTTTGTCTGTGAGTTCCTGTTTAGTGCCCTTTAGTTTCAGCCCTACAATGAACTCCCTCAGTTTTTGTTTATCTTGGAATGTCTTAATTGCTTCTTCATTTTTGAAAGATGGCTTTGCTGGATATAGGATTCGTAATTGACAGTGTTTTTCTTTGAGCACTGTGAATACAGATGTTCCCCAACTTATGATAGTTCAACTTACCATTTTTCTACTTTACGATGCTGCAAAGGCAATACAAATTCAGTAGAAACTGGTTCTGTCACGATGCCAGGCAGTGGCCATGAGTCACAGCTCCCAGTCCCCCACGCATTTTTGACTTAAGATGTTTTAAACTTACAGTGGGTTTACCTAGACATAGGCTCACCCTAAGTTGAGGAGCATCTGTGTGTGACCCCATTGCCTGTGGCCTTCATTGTTTCTGATGAGAAGTAAGCAGTTAATCTTATTGAGGGTCTCTTGTAAGTGACAAGTGATTTTCTCTTGTCACTTTCAATATTTTGTCCTTATCTTTGGTTTCAGCATTTTTACTGTGATGTGTTTAGCTGCGAATCTTTTGTGTTTATCCTACATGGAGTTTGTTGAGCTTCCTGGATGTGTAGATGAATGTTTTTCAATAATTTGAGAATTTTTCAGCCATTATTTTTTCAAACTTTTCTGCTTATTTCTCTTGCCTTTCCTTGTGGTACTTGCATTGTGCATATGTTGGTACAGTTACTGGTATTCCAGCTTCTCTGAGATGCTTTTCACTTTCTTCGTTCTTCTTTCTCTCCATTTTCAGATTCAGACTTATCCATCTATCTCTGTGTTTGCTAATGTTTCTTCTGCATATTTAAATATACTCTTGAGCTCCTCCAGTAAAATTTTAGTAATTTGAGAATTTTTCAGCCATTATTATTATTATTATTTATTTATTTATTTATTTATTTATTTTTTTGAGATGGAGTCTCACTCTGTTACCCAGGCTGGAGTGCAGTGGCATGATCTCAGCTCACTGCAAGCTCCGCCTCCCGAGTTCACGCCATTCTCCTGCCTCAGCCTCCCAAGTAGCTGGGACTACAGGTGCTCGCCACCAGGCCCAGCTAATTTGTTGTATTTTTTAGTAGAGATGGGGTTTCACCATGTTGGCCAGGATGTTCTCGATCTCCTGACCTTGTGACCCACCCGCCTCGGCCTCCCAAAGTGCTGGGATTACAGGCATGAGCCACTGCGCCCGGCTTCAGCCATTATTTTTTCAAACTTTTTTTCTGCTTATTTCTCTTGCTCAAGAATATTTTTACGCTCAATTGACAGTTTGGCTGGGTATAGAATTCTAGGTGCGAAATAATTTTTCTTAGAATTTTAAAGGGATTGCCTCTTTATATTCTAGTGTCCATGTTTCTAATAAGAAATCTTATGCCAGTCTGACTCTTGTTATTTTAAAGGTATTGTTTCTCAAAGTATTTAAGATTTTTCTTTTTGTGCTTTTGAATTTTGAAATTTCATGATGCTGGGTCAAGGTGTGTCGAGGTTTCTTCATTCACCCTCTGTTTTTATGTTGAATGATGAGCTTGTGTTATTAGCTTTGATTGTAATAGATCGGGGTCCTTTCAGTTTGACTTTAAACTTTCCATATAAGACTTGAAAAAAATATGCCTGCCTATATTGCATGGGGCTGAGAAAGTCGAGGTTGGCAGATGATATGTTTTTAGTTGGTGGACAGGTTCCTACAGATTTTAGGAGTCACAGCTTCTCTAAAATAAGGGTCGTCAACTTTGCTGCATCTTAGAATCATCAGTGAGTTTTATAAAACCAGTGCCTTATTCTCACCCTAAGATATTCTCATGTAATTGGTCTGGGGTGCAGCATGGGCATTGAGATTTTAAAAGCTTTCTAGAAGATTCTGAGACACATCCAGGATCAGGAGCCACTGCTTTAGAATGTGCTCAGGAATGGGTGGCATCACCCCACTTTCTAGTGGACTTGGTCCTGAGGGAGTCTTACAGCTACGATGTATTTCAGGGGCAAGTGGCTGAGGGTTTACGTTTACGGTCCCTCTGGAATGTCCCCATGTGAGAGCCTGGGGAGTTAAGTCCTCTGTTGGGTCCTGTTCAGATCTGTGAGACTCACAAAATCACAGGCTCACCCGCGGGGTGTCTCAGTGGACAGGAGCAGCTCCTGGCCCCGGCTCTTCTCCTGCAGCGCTTTGGGGCTCAGAAGATGCAGGAGTAAAGTAGACTCGGGTGTGGGGCCAGGCTGGTGGGGTCGGCTCCACGGCCACCTTGCTCTGCCTCCGTTTTCTTATTTGTGAACAGGCCATGGTAGTCAGTACCCGTCTTGGAGTGCTGTGAGGTGTGAAATGAGCTAATCCGCAGTGTGTTTAGAACAGGTGCGGGCGGCGGGCGCTCAGCGATGTGTCTAGAACAGGTGCGGGCGGCGGGCGCTCAGCGGTGTGTCTAGAACAGGTGCAGGTGGCGGGCACTCAGCAGTGTGTCAAAAAGCCAGGGGCATAAACAGGTGCAGAGAGGAAATGCACCCGGGGAGGTGAGTGCCTGTTCTGCCCTGGGATGGATGGTGGGCGGCAGGCACTCAGGAGGTGTTGGCAGCTGTCGTCATCATCACTGCTGTTATCATCATCATCATCTTGTGTATTTGCAAGATGTTTTTTCCCAAGTTATATCTTGTTTTCATTATCTTTCATTGGTTTGAAATAGAAAACTCTTTATAAATTGATTATTATAGAATGTCTGTTTCAACTTGCTTCTGAAATGTGTGTAAACAAATTGGTTTTTGAAACTACTATAAACATCCTTTAATATTCTTTTTTTTTTTTTTGAGACAGAGTCTCACTCTGTCACCCAGGCTGGAGTGCGGTGGCGCGATCTCGGCTCATTGCAAGCTCCACCTCCTGGGTTCTCGCCATTCTCCTGCCCCAGCCTCCCAAGTAGCTGGGACTACAGGTGCCCGCCATCACGCCTGGCTAATTTTTTTGTATTTCAGTAGAGATGGAGTTTCACCGTGTTAGCCAGGATGGTCTTGATCTCCTGACCTCGTGATCCGCCTGCCTCAGCCTCGCAAAGTGCTGGGATTACAGGTGTGAACCACCGTGCCTGGCCTAATATGCTTTTAAGTTAAAGAATATTAGAGGGTGTTTTGCATCTTTTATAGTTGGATGAAAACAAATTTAAAGTATTTTGGTGACTGTTGTGACACTCCTTGTCTAAAAACATTCATCCATTTTGAAAACATTTTGCTTTTCATAAAATACTTTTTATAGATTAGCTCTAACTTGAGGCACATCCCATTTGTATGAATTCTATCAATAATAAAAACAATCCATTGTAAAGTTCTGAAGGACCAAGGTGAAGGGCTGAAATGAGCCATCCTGCTGCCTGTCTGAAGTGTGGGTAAGGAGACCTCGTGGGGACCCTATTCTACACTTTAATAAAATATGTTGGTTTGGTTATAGCTGAAAGGGACGTATTTTCCTGTAATAATATTTTTTCTTGAATAGGGAGAGTTATATTGACTATTAGATCCAAAGTGTCTCTTTTCAGAAGTGCTGGGTATTTGAAATGGGCTGATTCACTTATTATGATTCATGCACTAACGGAGCCCCACTTTCCTAATAATGTCGCCACTTGCTAAAACCAAAATGAAGTACAATCCCCCCTCTTCTCTCCAGGAGGAAGGAATGTTAATATCTCTCCGCTGTGTGAGTTTTTCCTGCTGAGACCATGGCAACCAGATCCCCTCACAAAGGGACTGGCCTCCCCAGGCAGGAGCCCCACACAAACATTTGACTTTCTTCAAGGCAATAATATTAAAGCAAATTCCTTGTCTTTGCCAAACACAGGATTCATTGTGAGAAACTTCCAGCTTCCTTAGTGAGATAAGTCTTCCTTCGTTACCCAGGCTCACGGATACCCTTCTCTCCTGAAACCTGACGCTAACAAGCCACGTTGTGAGCAGAGCCCCTGGTGACTGTGGTGTGCCTGTGGAAGGCCCCTTCCGGCCCTTCGTCCTCACAGGTGCCTCCGCCTGTGTTTCTCGTGAGGAGCTTCAGGGCACTCACCTTGCTCTGCAGCGATGATGGAGGCTTGGCTGCAGCGGCCCTGGAGACACGGCCCACCGTCCCTCCCAGGGCAGAACAGACGCTCACCTCCCCGGGTGCATTTCCTCCCTGTACCTGTTTATGCCCCTGGCTTTTTGACATCTGGGACCCTCTGGCTAACTGGGTTGAGCTGGCTAAACGTTAGGGATTAATGCTAGAAATTAAACTGCTACCTGGTATGAAGAGGGGCACTGCTCTGGGTTGGAGAACGCAGAGAGGGTGGGAGACTCTGTGTGTCTCGCTTCTGTGCGGCCGTGCGGTCCCGGTGGTGCTGTGAGCTTGCTCGATGCCCCTCCGGAACAAGGCAGCCCCCGTGGGGTGGGAGCCCTGCCTTCCCCTCCTTACAGTGGAGACGGGAGAGTGCCACGGGTGTGGCCGAAATGCACACTGTCCCCTCCGACCGACAACTTTGTGCAGCTTGTCTTGATTTGGATACCAGAGAGATCTGTTGCTTAATTCTGCACATGTCTGTTTTGCTTTGTGTGACTTTCCTGGGTGCCATCATGTCTGTAACTGTCCGGTGTTGCCAGCGTCTTTTCTAGGGAAAGTGGGTATCCTGCCCCTTGGAGCCTCCTCAGCACCCTCATTTTGGGCTAAATGCCACCTCTGATCCACCCTGCCATCGGCATCCAGGCTGAGCTTGCCGTGCATCAATTTCTGCTTGTTACTCCTTGTTCAGAAGCGTTCCTTGGCTACCCCTGCTGGCAGGGGGAAGTTGAGCCTTCTTAGCCCAACACGCAGTTCGCACGAAGCTGCCCAGTGCCTGCTTTCCCAAACATAGGTTGCCCCAAATAATGAGGTCTGCCCAGACTGCCCACCGCCCGCAGGGCGGCACCCAGGATGGTGGTCTGCCCTGGGCTGCCTTGCTTCTGCTGGTTTACATTCTTAACAGCCTCAGGCTCTTGCCACAGCTCCCTAACAGGGACCCTTTAAGCCTCCCTCGCCCCGTTTTCAATCCCGTTCATTTGGCGTTTAACCATAGGTCATCGTTCAGCTCTTTTTCCAGCTCAGTTGTGATGTCTTTGAAGACAGAGATTTTTTGAAACTCCTCTTAAAATATAATATCCATACAGAAAAGTTCATATCACAGTCTTACTGCTGGATGAAGGTTCGCAAGCTGCACACACCATGTAACCGGCACCCTGAGGAAGAACAGAAGATCACAGCCACCAGAAGCCCCCTCGGGCCCCTCTGGTCACCCCCTTCCGCAAGGGCAGCTGCTTTCCTAGTTTCTCACAGCACAGAAGAATTTCGGCTGCCCTCGTGCTCTGGGCCAGTGCCCCCACCCAGCAGCTGCTCCCTTCTGTGCTTAGCAGCCTGGGAGAAGCACCCACACGGTGTGTACAGCCCTGGAGGGTGCCTTCTTGTCATGTATGTTTCCAGCTTTTCCGTTCTGCGCTTGGGTAGTTCCCAGTTTTGAGCTCTGATGACGGTGCTGCTCTTGGTGGCCGTGCAGATTAAGTTCTGCTGGGTTTACGCTGCACAGTGTCTGCTACGATCAGAGCTGGGTCATGGGATGTGCACCCACTCTGGTGTTGTAGATGCTGGCAGCACATTCAGCTCATCACAGAGATGCACGCCAAGATGATCACCCACCAAGTGTCCAGCCCAGTGACCTCCCCCAGCCCGTCACACACGTGCAAACCGCCCTCCGAGTGTCTACCTCAGTGACCTCCCTCAGCCCGTCACACACGTGCAAACCGCCCTCCGAGTGTCTACCTCAGTGACCTCCCTCAGCCCGTCACACACGTGCAAACCGCCCTCCGAGTGTCTACCTCAGTGACCTCCACCAGCCTGTCACACACGTGCCAGCCCCCAACTTCTCTCTTGTGACCAGATCCTGACTTTCATCAGAGTAGACTTTACAGACTTCCTTCCAGGGATATTTTAATTTTGTTTAAAAAAATATTCCCAGGACTTAGCTTAGTGCTATACTCAGTAAAGGTCCATCTCATTTTTTTTTCCTTCAGTGAGCATATCAGACTTTAATGAAGTGCCTGGTGGACTCTGTGTTTTATCCTTGTTCTCGTTATGCCACCTACCAAAGGTGGAGTATTGTCTCTCTCTGACTTTCCTTTCATTCCTTTGAAAGCTGACCCACATTTTTGGTGGCAGTGCAAAATGTTCCTAGCTTTCTTATAGAACATCGTATATTGGCCGGGCGTGGTGGCTCACACCTGTAATCCCAGCACTTCGGGAGGCCGAGGTGGGCAGATCACCTGAGGTTGGGAGTTCGAGACCAGCCTGACCAACATGGAGAAACCCCCAAATACAAAATTAGCCAGGCATGGTGGCAGGCGCCTGTAATCCCAGCTACTCGGGAGGCTGAGGCAGGAGAATCGCTCGGACTCGGGAGGCGGAGGTTGCAGTGAGCCAAAATCACGCCATTGCACTCCAGCCTGGGCAACAAGAGGGAAACTCCGTCTCAAAAAAAAAAAAAAAGAATATCGTATACTAAGCTCTATGAAAGAGAAGGCTGCTGGAAACTGAATTATAATAGAGTTTTGCTCTTGTTTTTTCCACAGTTGGATACTCTAAAAATCAAGCAGTTGCCCAGAGCTCAGGGTCTTACCTTTGCTTTTTGGATTCGGTAAGTAACTTTCTTTTTTGTAATCTATAAATGTGTACATGTTGGTTGAATAATTAAATGATCTTACATTTTAGTGCAGTTCTTGAAAATCATTTTTCTAATGGTTATTAGACTAATAATGTATTAGTCTGTTTTCATGCTGCTGATGAGGACATAGCCGAGACTGGGTAATTTATAAAGAATAAGAAGTTTAATAGACTCACAGTTCCATGTGGCTGCGCAGGCCTCACAGTCGTGCATGTCTGACGTGGTGGCCGATGAGAGAGGCAGCTGTGCAGGGAAACTCCTCCTTTGCAGTCCATCAGCTCTCCTGAGACTCACCCACTATCACTAGAACAGAAAGACCCGCCCCCGTGATTCAGTGGCCTCCCACCGGGGCCCTCCCACGACACGTGGGAATTGTGGGAGCTACAGTTCAAGATGAGATATGGGTGGGGACACAGCCCAACCTTATCAAATAGTTATTAATTCAAGATGAGATTTGGGTGGGGACACAGCCCAACCTTATCAAATAGTTATTAATTCAAGATGAGATTTGGGTGGGGACACAGCCCAACCTTATCAAATAGTTATTAATTCAAGATGAGATTTGGGTGGGGACACAGCCCAACCTTATCAAATAATTATTAATTCAAGATGAGATTTGGGTGGGGACACAGCCCAACCTTATCAAATAGTTATTAGACAACCTTAAAAATTACGGTCAATAGGTTGTTGCTGTTTAATTGCTGTAGCACTAAATGAGTTAATCATGATAAGTAAGATTATATAAAAATGTAAAATTGCACAGCAGAGAGCGATGTGAGCAAAATGAAGATAAACTGGGACGAAATCGGAAAATATGGTACTTAAAAGATGAATAACCTTACTGATTTATAAAGGTTGATAAGAAAACACTAAGAAAAGGCCGGGCGCGGTGGCTCACACCTGTAATCCCAACACTTTGGGAGGCCGAGGCAGATGGATCACCTGAGGTCAGGAGTTTGAGACCAGCCTGGCCAACATGGCAAAACCCCGTCTCTACTAAAAATACAAAATTAGCCAGGCGTGGTGGTGTGCGCCTGTAATCCCAGCTACTCGGGAGGCTGAGGCAGGAGAATCGCTTGAACCCAGGAGGCGGAGGTTGCAGTGAGCTGAGATTGCGCCATTGCACTCCAGCCTGAAACAAACAAACAAAACACTAAGAAAAATAGATAAGTAGGCAGAGGACAGAAGCAGACTCTCAGAAGTGGATGTACAAACAACTAATAAACTTTCTAAGAATTTAAGTCATTTGTATTCAAACACAGATTAGTGAGATTCTTTTAAAAACTGAATTAATAACCCTTTTAAAAATGTAGATAACTTAGGCTGGGCACAGTGGCTCACGCCTGTAATCCCAGCACTTTGGGAGGCCGAGGCGGGTGGATCACGAGGTCAGGAGATTGAGACCATCCTGGCTAACACGGTGAAACCCCATCTCTACTAAAAATACTAAAAATTAGCCAGGCATGGTGGTGGGTGCCTGTAGTCCCAGCTACTCGGGAGGCTGAGGCAGGAGAATGGCGTGAACCTGGGAGGCGGAGCTTGCAGTGAGCCGAGATCGTGCCACTGCACTCCAGCCTGGGAGACACAGCAAGACTCTGTCTCAAAAAAAAAAAAAAAGTAGATAACTTAGTATTTTGGACAGTCTAAGTTGATGTCATCCATCTTGACAGCGTAACTTTACATTTTCTATCAAGAGCCTGAAGAGTGTCCTTCACTCCTCAGCTTCCTTCTCGGCATCTCTGAGAACGATTTGGATATGAAGAAGCTTCAGGTTGTTGACTGTGATGGAAAACAGAAACGTTAACATGGGACGGGAGGGTCACGGTGGAGAAGTTTCCGGCAGGTCTCCGTGGGGGAGTCACTGTGATGTTTATAAAGACCTTTCAATAGCAGGACAAATGACTGAATAACAGGTAGTCGCTTGTATAGTCTACACTCGACTATAGATATTTTAAAAATTACTTTAAAATAAACTGTAAGAACATTTATCTGTATCTGTCCCTCCTCTGCGGCTGGGTTCCAGGGCTTCTGTGCATTCCTGGGGATGCCGCTCAGCGTCTCCAGGCTGCTCTGGCCCAGAGCTGCTGCCTACACAGGGATTCACGCAGGAGCTGACCGTTCCTCTCCTCCTGGCCCAGCTCTTTTCCTTGATCACCAGAAGCCTCCGCACACGCTTCTGGTACACGTGGAGGTTTGGGAGAGGCGTGCCCGCGCACAGACGGGGTAAAACTGCGTATTCATCGGCCCGGCTCGGGGAGGCAGAAGCCCCAGGGCGGCACCAGCTGCTGTGACTCCTGTCCTGCTGCCTGGATCTCTTTCTTTTCTTCTCTTTTCTTCTTAGACCAAAACGCCTCAGATTTCTCCTGTTTCCTTACACAGAACCTTCAGCCCTCTCTCCTGACCCTTCCCTGGGCTCATGTTTTCATGCTCAGATGGTCCATCCAATGTTTTCCTTGCTAAGACAGTGTCCACCAAGAACGGCTCAACCCACCACATGGAAAATAGTGCTTTTTATTGTCTTTGGGTGACAGGATTAGGGTGTGCTGGGCCCCTGAGCTCGGTCTGGGTCGGAGGCCTGGCCTGGTCTGACCCGTTGTTCAGCTCCCGAGCTCGGTCTGGGTCGGAGGCCTGGCCTGGTCTGACCCGTTGTTCAGCTCCCGAGCTCGGTCTGGGTCGGAGGCCTGGCCTGGTCTGACCCGTTGTTCAGCTCCCGAGCTCGGTCTGGGTCGGAGGCCTGGCCTGGTCTGACCCGTTGTTCAGCTCCCGAGCTCGGTCTGGGTCGGAGGCCTGGCCTGGTCTGACCCGTTGTTCAGCTCCCGAGTTCGGTCTGGGTCGGAGGCCTGGCTTGGTCTGACCCGTTGTTCAGCTCCTGAGCTCGGTCTGGGTCGGAGGCCTGGCCTGGTCTGACCCGGTTGTTCAGCTTCCGTGCCTGGCTTAGGAGCAGGTCTGCAGATGTTGTGAGGCTGGGCCTGTGGGCACCTTCCCGGGTGCCGGGTGCTCTGTGGAGTTGATGAGGATGAGAGTGAACATCCTTGAAGGACGTTGGGGTTTTGCCCGGCTGACCAGTGTGAACGTCACCTGAAACTCATTCTGGATCCAGTATGTGCAGAGGGCGTTAGAGTCTAATAGATTCGGTTCCTGATCTCTAGGGTTGGCAACTGAGGACGGTTTAAACAGATCTTCACCTTTTGCTCATGAAGCATCTCCATCCTCCCTGGGACCCACCCCACACCCGCTGCAGTCAGAGTGGAGCCTCACTGCACACCGTTCTCGTCATGTGACACCCGCCTAGACGGCTTGTCCTCGAGCCTGTTAGGTGGCCTCAGGTGTCCAGAAAGGCTGTGGAAGGCCTCCCCCGTGACAGTCCCATGGCCAGGTTCCTAAGGGGCACAGGGGTGAGGCCTCGCAGAGCCCTGTCTAAACGTGACCCCGGTCCTGCAAGGGACCCGTGGGTGCTCGGGCGGCCGTCGCTGAATTTACACCCTTCCCTGCCGGCCTCTGATTGATGAGTGCCTGACGTGGCGTTTCCTCCTGGCACACACTGCTGTGTTCTCGTCTCAGTTGTTTGTGTTCTTGGAAACTTTAGTAGAATAAAACAAAGTAAACAAGAAGCGTGGCTTTTAACAAAATTAGCCTCTAAATATCTCGTTCATTATAATGATTCGGATTCCAGGCCTCTTAGAAATGTTCAAATATAATGTCTATGAAAACATCTGTAGAGCAGCTTCACCCAGGAGGTCTGGTGGTTGTGAGAGCGCTGCTTACTTCTGAGCCGACCAGGTTTTCTTTTCCCTTCGCCCTTCTGGGTTCCCAGGGTGGAGAGGCGCTGTCTGCCACCCTCCTGTCCCCCGACTCCCGTCTTCGCTGGGGAACCGGCCACGTGGCTGTCCATGTGCACAGGAAGCCACATGGCCTTCCTGGAACCGCCTGAGGCCTCTGAACTGGGGCCTCAGGTGAGAGGAGAGGGGCCCATGTGGCTGGGATGAGAAGGGCCAAGGCGGGGCAGGCGCTGTAGACGGGGACGGCCCAGAGGCTCTGCATCCACTCGGCCAGCTCTGCAGCATTGTCGTGGCATCGCCGGGGCTGTGGGGAGGGTTACAGACAAGCCTGACCGTTCTCATCCTCGCTGCCGATCCTTGAACCGAGGGGACAGGGATATGGCTGTAGCCATGCCCCAGACCCCGAGCAGCAGCGCGTCTAGAACCCTCGCAAGCTGCCAGGTGCTCTGAGCACAGCCTGCAGTGCCCCAGGCCTGTCCCGTGTCAGAGGCTGTTCTCCTTTCCACCTCTACAGCTGCCCTTCACCTCCTTCTCCGCTAATCCCTTTATTTCTTTACTTTCCCACCTGTGGTTTTGCTTCTGCTTTATTTGCGCTCATTCTGCAGTTGTGTTCCTAACCCTTGAGCTGGGCCCTCCTCTCCAGGCTTTTGTTTCTAACATAAGATTTTCCTCTTATGGAGAACTTAGTACTGTAGGGGTGTCCGTAAGGTTTGAATATAAAACCCTAGTTATTATTCAGTTGTGTTTCCTAATTTCCATTATGATTTCTTTTTCTTCTTTTTAAATTTAGATCTTAGGATCTCAGGAGCCCAGAATCAAATTAATCACGACCTTTGGTTCAGGACACATTCTCCTCATTTGCTCATGCATGGCCCGTTTTATTTGTCTCTGTGATTATAGCTGTACCTGTTTTCATGGGTAGCGACTAACTGAGGCCAGAGGTGCAGGTGGTAAAGGAATTTACCAAGACAGTTGTAGGTCAAGAAAGGCAGATTTATTCGAGAAAGCAGGAAGATAGGTTGCAAGAAAGCAAAGGGCGCATCAGCAAGAGAGGAGCTGACTGGCAGCAGACAGAGCCTTGCCGGGGTTTTTAAAGGTGGTGCTTGTGCTGGAGAGGGCCACGAGCAGTGCTGGTAACGCCAAGGTTGCAGGGAGCTAAGTTGCATTTTTCTCTCAGCCGAGGGTCTGGTGATAAGTTGGGCGGAGGAAGACTGTGAGTTAGGTGAGTTATTTGTGCAGACGTGCTATGTCCTGAACCATGAGGAAAGGCAGACATAGCCAATTTGCGAATTCTTTTTGCTTCCCCTGCTCCCCCCAGCCTGACTTCTCTTCCCTAATTAGGACTCCACACCTGTATTTTTGGTGTTACGAACACCCATGGACCTGCCACCTGACACAAGAGCCAGGTCGGTCCTCTCACGTCTCGCAGGTGACCACGACGCTTATCCCCTGCCTCCTTCCGCCCGGGTAACCGTCAGCCCAAATTCTGCGCTCACCATCCCTTGCTGTCCTTTTAGAATAACTATCTGGTATCTATACAAATTTGGAAAAAAAATTTTAACTTCAGTCCTTTTTAACTTTATAAAGTGGGTACCACCGTAGTATTTTGGAACTTTCAAACCTTATAATTGTTAAGGTCCATCCGTGTTGCTGCATCTCATTATAGTTTATTCAGGTTTCGAGAATTGAGGTAGAATTTACATGTAGCAAAGCGCAGGATTTCCGTGTGAAATTTGTGTACAACATGGATAATCTGTCTTGACAGCTCACACGCCTGTGTAACTCACACCCCAGTCAAGGTGCAGAGACTTCTGTCCCGCGGAACGGCCTGCACGCTCCCAGCTCCGGTCCCCACGGCAGCCACTGCCCTGACTTGGAGCCCCAGGGCTTCCGTTGCCAGCTCTTGAATTCTTGAATTTCATGCATACGTGAAACCGCACGCTGCGCCCTCGTGTTTCTCTTTCCACTCAGCCGAATGGTCATGCGTTACAGGTTGTGTGTTGGTGGCTCCTTACTGTTTCCTTATCCTTGTGTGACTGCACCATGATTGCGTCAATGCTGTAGTTTCCAGCTCGGGTTACTAGAATAAAGATGCCATTAACATTCTTGTCTGTCTTTCTGTGGATGTACCTTTCCGTTTCTCTTGGGAAATACCTAGGGGTGGAATTGGCACATCATAGGGAAAGGTATTTTTACCTTAAAGGAATCTGCTGAACAGTTTTCCGGCGTTCGTACTGTTCTGCCTTCCCGTCAGCAGTGTGTGGGCTCTGCGGCGTTGACACTGTCGGCCTTAATTTTCATGATTCTAGTAGCTCTGATGTGTGTCTCACTGTGGTTTGACATTTTCCTGATGGCTGGTGGTGGTGAGCACCTTTTCATGGGTTTATTGGCCATTCATAAATCTTCTTTCATGAAATGCCCACATCTCACCTCTCACCTTTTATCCCCGGCTGCCTTGGGGACCGGAGCCGGGAGCGTGCAGGTCGTTCCGAGGGAGATGAAGTTTTACTCTGTCGCCCAGGCTGGAGTGCAGTGGTGCGATCTCGGCTCACTGCAACCACTGCCTCCCAGGTTCAAGCAATTCTGCCTCAGCCTCCTGAGTAGCTGGGACTACAGGCGCCCACCACCACACCCAGCTAATTTTTTGTATTTTAGTAGAGATGGGGTTTCCCCATGTTGCCAAGGCTGGTCTTGAACTCCTGAGCTCAGGTGATCTGCTCACCTCGACCTCCCAGAGTGGTAGGGTTACAGGCGTGAGCCACCACACCTGGCCTGTTTATCTTACTATTAATGAGTTAAAGAGTTTTATGACATATTCTAGATACAAGTCCTTCGTCAGGTAGTCAGGTATATGGATTGTGGATATTTTTTCCCTGTAAGTGGCTTTTTTTTTTTTTTTGAGAGCGTCTCACTTTGTCACCCAGGCTGGAGTGCGGTGGCCCGATCTCAACTCACTGTAGCCTCAGCCTCCCAGGCTCAAGCAATGCTCCTGTCTCAGCCTCTCAAAGCATGGAGATTACAGGCATAAGCCACCGTGCCCGGCCCCTCTTCGTATTTTAATGGTGTCTTGAGCAGAAGATTTTAACATCAGTGAAGTCCAACTTATTTACTGTTTTCTAGTTAAATTTTTTCCTAAGAAACCTTTGCTTACCCCAAAGGAGAAGTTGTGTTTTTCTGGTAGCTTCTAGTTTTGACTGTCCTATCGGCATCTCTTGTCCATCTCTAGTTAATTTCCGTATGTGGCGTGAAGTAAATGGCAAGGTTAGTTTTTTTCATGTGAATATTCAGTCCCAGCACCATTTATTGAAGAGCTTTCTTTTCTCCATGGAATTGTGCTGATGCCTTTGTGGAAAATCACTTGGTCGTGTGAGGGTGGGTTTGTCTGCAGGCTCCCTGCTCCGCTCTGTGTGTCTGTGAGGGTGGGTTTGTCTGCGGGCTCCCCGCCCCGCTCTGTGTGTCTGTGGAGGGTGGGTTTGTCTGCGGGCTCCCCGCCCCGCTCTGTGTGTCTGTCGAGGGTGGGTTTGTCTGCGGGCTCCCCGCCCGCTCTGTGTGTCTGTCGAGGGTGGGTTTGTCTGCAGGCTCCCCGCCCGCTCTGTGTGTCTGTCGAGGGTGGGTTTGTCTGCAGGCTCCCTGCTCCGCTCTGTGTGTCTGTGGAGGGTGGGTTTGTCTGCGGGCTCCCCGCCCGCTCTGTGTGTCTGTCGAGGGTGGGTTTGTCTGCGGGCTCCCTGCTCCGCTCTGTGTGTCTGTGGAGGGTGGGTTTGTCTGCAGGCTCCCCGCCCGCTCTGTGTGTCTGTGGAGGGTGGGTTTGTCTGCAGGCTCCCCGCCCGCTCTGTGTATCTGTGGAGGGTGGGTTTGTCTGCAGGCTCCCCGTCCCGCTCTGTGTGTCTGTCGAGGGTGGGTTTGTCTGCAGGCTCCCCGTCCCGCTCTGTGTGTCTGTGAGGGTGGGTTTGTCTGCAGGCTCCTCGCCCCGCTCTGTGTGTCTGTCGAGGGTGGGTTTGTCTGCAGGCTCCCCGCCCGCTCTGTGTATCTGTCGAGGGTGGGTTTGTCTGCAGGCTCCCCGCCCCGCTCTGTGTGTCTGTGTGAGGGTGGGTTTGTCTGCAGGCTCCCCGCCCCGCTCTGTGTGTCTGTGGAGGGTGGGTTTGTCTGCGGGCTCCCCGCCCCGCTCTGTGTGTCTGTCGAGGGTGGGTTTGTCTGCGGGCTCCCCGCCCCGCTCTGTGTGTCTGTGGAGGGTGGGTTTGTCTGCGGGCTCCCTGCTCCGCTCTGTGTGTCTGTCGAGGGTGGGTTTGTCTGCAGGCTCCCCGCCCGCTCTGTGTGTCTGTCGAGGGTGGGTTTGTCTGCAGGCTCCCTGCTCCGCTCTGTGTGTCTGTGGAGGGTGGGTTTGTCTGCGGGCTCCCCGCCCCGCTCTGTGTGTCTGTGTGAGGGTGGGTTTGTCTGCAGGCTCCCCGCCCGCTCTGTGTGTCTGTGGAGGGTGGGTTTGTCTGCAGGCTCCCCGCCCGCTCTGTGTGTCTGTGGAGGGTGGGTTTGTCTGCAGGCTCCCCGTCCCGCTCTGTGTGTCTGTGAGGGTGGGTTTGTCTGCAGGCTCCTCGCCCCGCTCTGTGTGTCTGTCGAGGGTGGGTTTGTCTGCAGGCTCCCCGCCCGCTCTGTGTATCTGTCGAGGGTGGGTTTGTCTGCAGGCTCCCCGTCCCGCTCTGTGTGTCTGTGAGGGTGGGTTTGTCTGCAGGCTCCTCGCCCCGCTCTGTGTGTCTGTCGAGGGTGGGTTTGTCTGCAGGCTCCCCGCCCGCTCTGTGTGTCTGTCGAGGGTGGGTTTGTCTGCGGGCTCCCTGCTCCGCTCTGTGTGTCTGTCGAGGGTGGGTTTGTCTGCAGGCTCCCTGCTCCGCTCTGTGTGTCTGTCGAGGGTGGGTTTGTCTGCAGGCTCCCCGCCCGCTCTGTGTGTCTGTGGAGGGTGGGTTTGTCTGCAGGCTCCCCGCCCGCTCTGTGTGTCTGTCGAGGGTGGGTTTGTCTGCGGGCTCCCTGCTCCGCTCTGTGTATCTGTCGAGGGTGGGTTTGTCTGCAGGCTCCCTGCTCCGCTCTGTGTGTCTGTGGAGGGTGGGTTTGTCTGCAGGCTCCCCGTCCCGCTCTGTGTGTCTGTCGAGGGTGGGTTTGTCTGCGGGCTCCCCGCCCCGCTCTGTGTGTCTGTGGAGGGTGGGTTTGTCTGCAGGCTCCCCGTCCCGCTCTGTGTGTCTGTCGAGGGTGGGTTTGTCTGCGGGCTCCCCGCCCGCTCTGTGTGTCTGTGGAGGGTGGGTTTGTCTGCGGGCTCCCTGCTCCGCTCTGTGTGTCTGTCGAGGGTGGGTTTGTCTGCGGGCTCCCCGCCCGCTCTGTGTGTCTGTCGAGGGTGGGTTTGTCTGCGGGCTCCCCGCCCGCTCTGTGTGTCTGTCGAGGGTGGGTTTGTCTGCGGGCTCCCTGCTCCGCTCTGTGTGTCTGTCGAGGGTGGGTTTGTCTGCAGGCTCCCTGCTCCGCTCTGTGTGTCTGTCGAGGGTGGGTTTGTCTGCAGGCTCCCCGCCCGCTCTGTGTGTCTGTGGAGGGTGGGTTTGTCTGCAGGCTCCCCGCCCGCTCTGTGTGTCTGTCGAGGGTGGGTTTGTCTGCGGGCTCCCTGCTCCGCTCTGTGTATCTGTGGAGGGTGGGTTTGTCTGCAGGCTCCCCGCCCGCTCTGTGTGTCTGTCGAGGGTGGGTTTGTCTGCGGGCTCCCTGCTCCGCTCTGTGTATCTGTCGAGGGTGGGTTTGTCTGCAGGCTCCCCGCCCCGCTCTGTGTGTCTGTGGAGGGTGGGTTTGTCTGCAGGCTCCCCGTCCCGCTCTGTGTGTCTGTCGAGGGTGGGTTTGTCTGCGGGCTCCCCGCCCCGCTCTGTGTGTCTGTGGAGGGTGGGTTTGTCTGCAGGCTCCCCGTCCCGCTCTGTGTGTCTGTCGAGGGTGGGTTTGTCTGCGGGCTCCCCGCCCGCTCTGTGTGTCTGTGGAGGGTGGGTTTGTCTGCAGGCTCCCTGCTCCGCTCTGTGTGTCTGTCGAGGGTGGGTTTGTCTGCGGGCTCCCCGCCCGCTCTGTGTGTCTGTCGAGGGTGGGTTTGTCTGCAGGCTCCCCGCCCGCTCTGTGTGTCTGTCGAGGGTGGGTTTGTCTGCGGGCTCCCTGCTCCGCTCTGTGTGTCTGTCGAGGGTGGGTTTGTCTGCGGGCTCCCTGCTCCGCTCTGTGTGTCTGTCGAGGGTGGGTTTGTCTGCAGGCTCCCCGCCCGCTCTGTGTGTCTGTGGAGGGTGGGTTTGTCTGCAGGCTCCCCGCCCGCTCTGTGTGTCTGTCGAGGGTGGGTTTGTCTGCGGGCTCCCTGCTCCGCTCTGTGTATCTGTCGAGGGTGGGTTTGTCTGCAGGCTCCCCGTCCCGCTCTGTGTGTCTGTCGAGGGTGGGTTTGTCTGCGGGCTCCCCGCCCCGCTCTGTGTGTCTGTCGAGGGTGGGTTTGTCTGCAGGCTCCCTGCTCCGCTCTGTGTGTCTGTCGAGGGTGGGTTTGTCTGCGGGCTCCCCGCCCGCTCTGTGTGTCTGTCGAGGGTGGGTTTGTCTGCGGGCTCCCTGGTCCGCTCTGTGTATCTGTCGAGGGTGGGTTTGTCTGCAGGCTCCCCGTCCCGCTCTGTGTGTCTGTCGAGGGTGGGTTTGTCTGCGGGCTCCCCGCCCCGCTCTGTGTATCTGTGGAGGGTGGGTTTGTCTGCGGGCTCCCCGTCCCACTCTGTGTGTCTGTGGAGGGTGGGTTTGTCTGCGGGTTCCCTGCTCCGCTCTGTGTATCTGTCGAGGGTGGGTTTGTCTGCAGGCTCCCCGTCCCGCTCTGTGTGTCTGTCGAGGGTGGGTTTGTCTGCGGGCTCCCCGCCCCGCTCTGTGTGTCTGTGGAGGGTGGGTTTGTCTGCAGGCTCCCCGCCCGCTCTGTGTGTCTGTGGAGGGTGGGTTTGTCTGCCAGGCTCCCCGCCCCGCTCTGTGTATCTGTCGTCTGAGTTTGTTTGGTTTCTCTGCCGTACAGCATTCTGCTGAGCAAACCTGCCACATACGTCCATCTTTCCTCCTGTGGACGGGCTTTTGGGCTGCCACCAGGTTTTTGCTTTTAGGAATGGTGCTGCTGTGGTCTGTGCACACACCTCTGGCTGTGCATGTGTGTTCCTCTTAGGTTTGTACCTGGAAGTGGATTTGCCGACTCCCAGGGCACGGAAGAGAGATGCCTGCGAACACCCGCACTCTCGCTGGCTCTCCAGCACTTAGAATTCCGGGGAGTTCACTTTTGCTGGCTGAGCAGGAGCGAAGGGGGCCTTGCCGCGCCTGGATTTGCACTTCCTGGTCACGGGTTATGATGAGCATCGTCTTCTGTTCTGGCCATGTGGGTTTCCTTTTCTGTGAAAAGTGTCTGCATCTTTTTGCTCATTTCTCTTTCCCTTTTGAAACCATCAGAACTCACAGAAAGTTTCAAGGATACTGCAAAGAATTTTCTGTTCTCCCTGAGCCATTGGCTTAGGCCACCAGCATCGTGTGTGTCATCCCAAGTACGTGTGTGAACGTCCTGCAGAGAACGTTCTCCTGTAGCCCACAGCTTCCCGTCACGGCAGGGATGTGCTCACCGGGACACAACTGACACCTGGTGCTGGGCCGGGCTGTCCCAGAGGTGCCGTTGGAGAAGCCCCTGCTCAGAATCGCCCTGCATTTAGTTGCTGTGTCTCTGTAATCTCCTCCGCCTGGAATACCCTCAGCCCCGCCTTGACTCTGCTCTTCTTGATGTTTTGAAGGTTCTGAGGCACTTTCTTCGTGGAACGCCCCAACACTCATGCTGTCTGTTTCCTCACAGTGAGGTTAGGCCGTGCAGCTCTCTCTGTCGAACATGTGGTTTTGATTTGCCTCTTTGCTGAGGGGGCTCAGCTCCAGCACCTGGGGCAGGTTGCACCTGCTCTGTGGAAAGGCGAGACCAAGCACACATCCTGCTCCTCATCAGACTTGCAATGGACACCTGCACTTATGTGTGTGTGGACTGCACAGTTTCTATGTGTGTGGACTCCACAGTGTCTGTGTGTGTGTGTGTGTGTGTGTGGACTCCGCGGTTTCTGTTTTATTTGAGTTATCATTAGTTACTGTCACTTACTGTGATGTTCACACTGTCTGTGATTTGGCCAGCGAGGGACCTTTCAGACTGGCCTCCATGCCCTTTGACTAGGCCCCACGACCTTGGAGGACGTCTTGCTCCTGGAACAAGGACTGTGGTCTTGCGGCTGCGGGCTGCTCTCGGCTCTGGAGATCCTGGCCAGCAGTAGCCGTTTGCTGCCCTCTGTGCCGGCCGATGTGTCCAGCAGGGGGTCTGGCAGCAGTTGGAGTGCTTTGCACACCTGAGCAGCACGGCCCAGGCCCCATGGCTACGGCGTTCTGGTCACTCCTCAGCATCACAGCATCTGCCTGTCTGGCTGCAGAAGGTGACCAGGGCATGCCGAGTGTCGGGGGCATCATGGACCTCAGGCCCCTTACCCAGGCCTGACCCACACCAGGAACCCGCAGCTTCCGCAGGCTCAGCCCCGGGGGCATGTTGACACGCGTGGATTCGCCCCTGGGCCAGAGTCCTCTTCTCCTGGTGGGGTTGGGGCCCTGCACAGTTGCCAGCTTTTCCCTCCACACACAGAGCCCGGTCTCTACACAGGACACAGATGTTTATCCCTCAACAGCTGCGGCCCCCCCACGCAACCCACCTCACTTGGAGACTGGAGGCGGATGAGAGAGGGCTCTGCTGGCCACGTCCGCGCCTGTCTCGTGCGTGGTCTCGCGAACTCCATCTGAACTGCCGTGTGGTCTTGGAGGTGACTTGATTTCCAGTTGAAGAAACTATTCGGGAAACCGTGGAGCAGCACCTCTAGCAGGGAGTCGATGCTGAATTCAGAAGCAGGGCCTGCCAGCCTGGAGGACTCCGCGCGGAGGCTGCTGCTGAGCTGGCCAGTAGCTGCGGCCGGGATCACCTGAGGCCTGCGCTGGGGGCTCCTGTGCAGACGACCAGGAGGGCCGCTCTGCTGCCCGAGCACATCAGGGACTCTGCCTCCAGGAGTGGACACCTGGAGCCTCTTGTGTGTTCACCCCTGTTTAGCCTTTAGGTCCAACAGGAAATGTGGGGACACAGGACCTCGTATCAGGCGAGTCCTCCCCACACTGTACCCTCCGGCGTCTCCGGTGTTAGAGACACACGGTCCGGCGTTTTCTCTGGCGAGGTAGAAGGAACCGGTGCAGAATCAGTAGGGGAGGAGGCACTTTTAAATGGCTAATTTGCAGAAAATCGAGAAAGGCAATTTCAGCCTCCTTTGTGATGAAACACTTTGTCCCACTGCTAGTGAGTGTTATAGAAGCGTCGGCCCATTTAACCCATGAAGGTTGGGTTTCCACTTTCCCTTCCAGCTCTTCGCTGCAGCTGCTGGAGGTCGGGAGACGTGGGGGCGGAAGGAAGGAGATCTGGCGCCTCCCCAGCACGCGTCTAACAGAAGGGGGACACGAGGCCACATGCTTTGTCTTGGGTGGTTTTGAGAGCAGAACGTTTCGCCACAGAGCATGGTGGTGACCAAGAGATTCCTGAATCATGCTGTTTTCCCTATATTTAGAATGGCACACTGGTCAGTAACTGATTAAATGCAGATGTTGCTAGCTGAGTGAGGAAGTGTGTTTTTCCTCATCTCTTTATCACATGCCACCTGACTTCTATATTTGACTTGTCGGCTTTAGCCTGGAATTGTTTAGAAAAGAATGTTGGTATCAGCTGTATAGAATCTGCTGCAACTTTAGAAAAGAGCGGAGAGGAGCCAATGTGAGTTCACGCTGGTGCAGGTGGGGCGGGGACAGTGCTGAGCTAATGTGAGTTCACGCTGGTGTAGGGGGATGGGACAGTGCTGAGCTAATGTGAGTTCACACTGGTGTAGGGGGATGGGGACAGTGCTGAGCTAATGTGAGTTCACACTGGTGCAGGTGGGGCGGGGACAGTGCTAAGCTAATGCGAGTTCACTCTGGTGTAGGGGGATGGGGACAGTGCTGAGCTAATGTGAGTTCACGCTGGTGTAGGGGGATGGGGACAGTGCTGAGCTAATGTGAGTTCACTCTGGTGTAGGGGGATGGGGACAGTGCTGAGGTAATGTGAGTTCACGCTGGTGTAGGGGGATGGGGACAGTGCTGAGCTAATGTGAGTTCACGCTGGTGTAGGGGGATGGGGACAGTGCTGAGCTAATGTGAGTTCACTCTGGTGTAGGGGGATGGGGACAGTGCTGAGCTAATGCGAGTTCACTCTGGTGTAGGGGGATGGGGACAGTGCTGAGCTAATGCGAGTTCACTCTGGTGCAGGTGGGGCGGGGACAGTGCTGAGCTAATGCGAGTTCACTCTGGTGCAGGTGGGGCGGGGACAGTGCTGAGCTAATGTGAGTTCACTCTGGTGCAGGTGGGGCGGGGACAGTGCTGAGCTAATGTGAGTTCACTCTGGTGCAGGTGGGGCGGTGTCTTGATGAGCAGAAGTTTTAAATTTTGATAATGACCATTTTATCACTTAAAAAAAAATAAGATTTGTGCTTTTTGTGTCCCGTCTAAGAACCTAAGAAACCTTTGTCTGCCCCAAAGTTTTCTTCATTTTCTCTTGGATGTCTTCTATTTTTATCTTTTACATTGAGACCTGTGGTTCATTTCAGGTTAGTTTTTGAAGATGGTGTATATGGGGGCTGAGGATTGTTTTTCCTGGATGATGTCCAGTTTTTCCAGTATTCCTGTTCTTTCTCTATGGAATTATCTTGGCACCTTTGTTGAAAATCAGTGGATCCAAAAAAGCATAATCTATTTGATCTATTTCTGTGCTCTGTTCTGTTCCACTGATCTTTATATTTCTCTTTATACCAATTCCACTCTGTCTTGATTACTATTACGTGATTATTCTAGCAGCTGCAGTAATAAAACTACAGTGTAGCTTTATAGTAAGTCTCAAAATCTGGGATTGTAAGTCTTCCAGCTTTGTTCTTCCCGCTCTCAAAATGGTTGTGTTGGTTTTTTTCGTTTTTTTCTTTTAGGTCCTTTGAATTCTGCAAAATTTTAGAATGAACTTGTCAAGCCTGCTGATTTTTATTTGGATTACATTGAATCTATAAATCCACTTGAGGATCTTAGTATTGAGTCTTCTAATCCGTAAGATAGTATATCTTTCCGTGTATTTATGCCTTCTTAAATTTCTCTGTGGAATGTTTTGTAGTTTTTAGGGTATGGGTCTTCAACATAAATTTAATAAAATATATCTCTAAGTATTTTGTGGGTTTCAGTGCTATTGAAAAGTGGTATTAACAATTCATTTCCAAGTTTTATTGCTGCAAATATGCTACATTGGCTTATTCTAGTAGAGGTTTTTTTTGCATATTCTTTACAATTTACTATGAAATGATTATGTCACCTGTGAATAAGGATCCTTTTACCCCTCTCCAATGTCTATTCCAATCTTACTTATTCCACGTTCTTCGTTCAGTTCATTATACTGACTAGGACCTCCAGTACAGTGTTGAACAGAAGTGCTTCTAGCAACAACCTCATGTTCAAAATTCTTGTTTGTTTCATCATTTTCGTGACGAAGAAAAACACAGAAGAGCACAAAACACAAATGTCCATAAAGTATCATTAAAGTATTGTAAAGCAAATATTCATGTAGAGCACAAATGTACATAAAGCTTCATAAAGCAAATACTCGTGTGGGACACAAATGTACGACTCTATAAAGTGTCGTAAAGCAAATATTCCTGTGGCCACCGTAGAAGATAACCACCTCGGAAGCCCCTTTCTCGCCTCTTCCCAATGACCTCTTTCTCTGTCTTCCCCAAATTAAATGCAGTTGGTTCTCGTGGGTCCCAGCAGAAAACTCGGGGTGTTCTCCAGTCCCCGTCCTCACAGATCCCTGAACCCCGTGTTTCCTTCCAGCCCTGGGAGCGGCAGAAGTGCCATGCGGGGGTGGCCTCTCCCGCACTGCGTCAGAATCAGTGACTCTTTGAGACGCTGGTTTTAGAAATAACCGGGTGGTCGGGATGACCATCACCTCCCCTGGGGCTGACTTTGGCTCCCGACGGGCAGGTGGGCTGGTGGCCTGGCGGGCTGGGCCCCGAGACCCCATCACATCCCCGGGGGCGTCCTGCTCACCTCTCTGGGCTTCTCCGCTGCAGACCTCGGTCTTTGGTCCTCGTGGCCTTTGTGGTTCTCCAGTGCCTTTCAACAGGCATTTTGTTTTGTTTTAGTATTTTTCTAGCTTTTCCAGCTATCCTATGGAAACTATTGTTCTGAAGCAACTTATTCATCCGTTCCTGGAAGTGGACTCGGCACCTGGGTTTTCTGGGACTTGCCTGGCCTGGGCTTTGTAATTGTGTGTGCTGGCGTCCTTATCGGTCTCAGAAATTTCTCAGCCGTCGTTTCTTCAAAGTTTGCTTGTTTCCAGTAAGCTTTTCTCTCTCTCTTTCTGGGACCCTCTTACGCTTTATATCGCTTTGGTTTTTCTTCTTTTTTTTTTCCCTGCTTTCCATCTTCTGGTCTTTCCATGCTGAATGCTGAATAATTTATTTTGATATATGTTCAAATTCACTATCTCTTTAGAAAATCTGTTTTTCTGTTAAATTTGTCTGTGTTATGCTTAATTGGGATTTGTCTTTTAGTTCTAATAGTTCTATTCTTGGCCGGGCGCAGTGGCTCACACCTATAATCCCAGCACTTTGGGAGGCCGAGGCGGGTGGATCACCTGAGGTCAGGAGTTCGAGATCAGCCTGGCCAACATGGTGAAACCCCGTCTCTACTAAAAATGTGAAAATTAGCCGGGCGTGGTGGTGGCATCTGTAATCCCAGCTACTCGGGAGGTTGAGGCAGGAGAATCGCTAGAACCCAGGAGAAGGAGGTTGCGGTGAGCCGAGATTGCACCATCGCACTCCAGCCTGGGCAACAAGAGCAAAACTCTGACTCAAAAAAAAGAAAAAGAGTTCTATTGTTTAAGTTTGTCTTTTAGTTTTTGTGTGTGGTAAAATGTGTATAACATAAAATTTACCATTTTAGCCATTTTAAGTGCATAGTTCAGTGGTGTCAAGTACAGTCACATTGCTGTGCAGCCTCTGTCGCCTCCGTCTCCAGATCTTTCCCGTCTTCCCGAAGTGAAGTTCTGTCCCCATGAAACAGCCCGTTGTCGGCCCCAGCCTCTGGCTTCCACCCTTCTACATCCAGTCCCCATGACTGGCTCTGCTGAGGGACCTCCTGTGACAATATTTGTCCTTTTATGACTGGCTCATGTCTTATATCTTTTCGTTTTTTAAATACAACTTGCGTAGATTTTTAAAATATTTTGTGCGTGATAATTTGAATATATCAAGTCTTTTGTTGTCTGGTATTTTGTCTGTTTTTACTTGTAAGCCTGGCTGTCTTTGCGTACTGGCCATTTTATTTGAACCGTTCTCTGTGGAGTAATTTGACGCCCCAGGGTTCTCCTGCATCACAGACTCTGTCCTGCCTCCGTTGTGGCCACGTAGGCCAATTCCCCCGGGTGGTCAGGATCAATCCCCGGGCCAGCACAGACAATCCCTTTCTGGGCGTGGACTCAGAGGCATGAGGAGCCCACAGGGGCCGGGTGGGGTCTTAACTTCCATTCTGGAGGCGGCGGCGTGCGTCTCCTGGTGGCAGTGTTCCTCCCCTGGGACTCAGACCTCTCGGCCTGTAGACCACAACGTCAGGGGACAGGAAGCAGGAGCTCCCCTAGTACATCGCCAGGGGTGACAGTGAGTGCCACTCCCACGTCCGCCGCTCGATTCCTGGCCCCGTGAGCCCTGGCTGGGGAGAAACAGCTCCACGTCCCAGAGGCCCATTCGGAGCCAGTGCGGCCCTCACCGCAGACGGTCCCGCTCCACGGTGGTGGCAGGTCCTCACCACAGCCAGCAGTGCGTGGGAGCTCTTGTTCTGCCTAATCAAGTACACTTGGAATTGTCAGCGTTTTTTATTTTTCCTTCTCCGCTGCATAACTAATTGCATTTCTCTGATGGCTGATGAGGTGGTTGGTCCACTGGAAATCCTCTTGTCTGAATGGCCTGTTCAAGGCCCTTGCCTGTTTTGCTGTTGGATTGTCTATCGTTTTCTCACTTGCTTGTAGGAATTGCTTTATGTGAGTTTAAAATATGTTCTTGGGGCTGGGCATGGTGGCTCAAGCCTGAAATCCCAACTCTTTGGGAGGCTGAGGCAAGAGGATCAGTTGAGGCCGGGAATTTGAGGCTGCAGTGAGCTATGATCGTGCCGCTGCACTCCAGCCTGGACAATAAAGCGGGACCGTATTAGTCCATCCATCAATCAATGCAAACAAACAAACGGAAAGTGTGTTCTTTACTGCAGGATGACGTCATGATGCCCCAGCGGGTGAGGCTGCAACACGAGGCTGCCGTTCAGCACCCGTCGAGCGTAAGTACTGGCCTCCTTAGTGTCGTTACTACCTTTAGTGAAATTACCACTGTGGTTTTTTAAATAAAGAGTTTTCCTAGGGGTGGAAAGAATCAGGCTATGGTGAGACTGCCAAGTCATGGAGAGGGATCTGTGGCCGGCATGTCTCTGAGCCCTGGAGGGTGTTTTCCTTTGGAGAAAAACACACCCCTGATTTTTTCTCCTGTTATTTTCATAGGGTGCAAAGGTGGTTGTGTTGTTTGTTTTTAATCAGTGTTTTAGAAGCTGAGCACCTTAGACATGAAAACACAGGCTGAGAGCTATACCGTGTTCTCAGCTAAACGTTTTTCTTATTTAGACGACCTTAAATTATGGTTTTTATCTTTAGAATGGCTTCTCGGTTTGCCCCTCCAAAGCCAGGCTTCCTCGGGCCCCTCCTGAGCCCAGCAGTGCCCCCTAGGCTCCTCCATCCCCCACCGCAGATGGTGGGGACACATGGCCCAGGGATCCCTGGAGCTGGTGTCTCAGCCACCGTGAGGCTCCTGCTGGCTTCAGGGAAGGTGACTGTGTCCTCAGAGATCTCACTCAAGTTTTAGAAGACTTTGAATCACAACGGTGATCACTTGGGTTTTAACACCAAGGGATCCATAACTGTCCAGCGCCCACAGTATCCGTCCCCCAGGCAGTTTGGTGCTCACCCTGGACAGGCCCTTCTGCCCTCCCTCCGTGGGGCTGTGCGTCGTGGGCACGTGTACGGTTGGGTCACCACACGGTTCAGTCACGGCCGGCTCTGGTCACATCCCAGTCAGGTCACAGACGGGCCCGGTCACAGCAGGGTCTGGCCCACACGGTGCTGGGAGCCCGGCTCCCCACAGAGTGGGTGCTCGCGACGGTTCACCCTGTGGGGGGTCAGGGGCAGGGGGGCAAGGGCAGGACTAGTGTGCTGGGGGCGTCTGAAGGGGAGGGCCTGGGTGTTGGAACCAGAGGGGGTTGGGAGGGGGGAAGGGTGTGGGGGTTTGGGGGGGGCAGCATTTAGGGAGAGGGGAGTTGGGACGGGGGCAGGGCTGGTGCGCTGGGGGTGGGCGGTGCTGGGGGTGCAGCCGGCTGCACGGAGGTTTGCGTCTCACGTGAGGCAGGAGACAGACTGAGACACAGACCACCTTCTCGGATGCAGAGGGACCCACACGGTTGCCTCCTTTGGGGGTGTGTTGGGTCCTGGGCTCAGTGGCCCCAGCGTGGCTGCAGGGCCTTCTGTGGGGGCACATTTTCTGTGAGGGCAGGAGAGAGCTCTGTGGCTTGTAGCAGATTCTTAAAAGGGTCACGTGTTTACAAAGTTTAGGAACCACAAATATGTCTGAATGTTTCTCCTTAGCAACCACAAATATGTGTGAGTGTGAGAGCATATCCATGGCAGTCGGGGCCACAGGCTCCAGAAGTCAGTTTCTGGAAGTTTACAGGCATGGACTACCTGGGAGAGACATCCAAGAGTGTCTGCGTGTCGGGCGGGACGGGGGGTCCAGGGATCTAGGGATTAGGGGTGATTTCTCCCCCAGCCACAGGTGCTGTGGGGTTTCAGTCACGTGGAAACAGAGAGTGATCACAGACGGTTTTTCCAGTCCAGTTCCTTTGTGGGGAAAAATGGGGGAAAATGTCCTTCGGGATGGACTTCTGTGGACAGCTTATGTGAGGAAAGTGCAGAGTCTGGGGTTTCCAGGAGGGCCTTTCGCAGAGAGGTGTGAGATATCGCACGTGGAGGCTGGAGAGGAAAGGGGAGTCCCTGCCACGTTAGCTGCCCGACGGCTCCCTTTGCGTCCCTGCTCTTGCAGCTGTGTGGTCCTGTGGACTGAAAGGTGGAGCAGACCCTGTGCCAGCCCATGAGCTGCAAACCGTGGCTGGACTGAGCCGTCCGTATGTGAGGTGCCACAGCGATTTTTACACAGCTAGAAATGATAGTTGCCAGCTATTTAGAATCCATCATACAAACGTCTAAGGAATTTTGTTATGAGTGTTGACATTTTAGTGGAGGAGATACTTTCAGATATGTTTTCATTTCCATACTGAAAAACAAGCCCAGATTGGCTTCATTAATGGAGTTGCCTTTGGCAGTTCTTCATGTCATGTGTTCAAATGAGCTGGGATACTTACGGATACCAGGAGTTCGTGGCATGTGTTCAAACGAGTTGGGATTCCCCACAGGAATGTGGGGAAAATGCACATGGTCAGTTTGTCTTAATTGTAATAAGACAACCTTAATTTCCATTTTCGTCGATGATTTTAAACCTTTTTCTTGCTACTCTTCTCACTGCCTTCGCTGATGCTCTGTTGTGCACTTGGGAGAGAAGCTTCTGCTCCAGGTGCCTCCTCTTCTCCCAGTGGCGCAGTTAGGTAGAGCATCCACACCGTTTCTCCACGTCGAAGCTCTTCTGGAGGAAACTTAGGGATGTCATCACAGTTTTGTTTCACTAAAACAAAGTCAGCTTTAGAAAGGCTGTTATTGCGTGGCTGCATTTTTTAGAAATCATGACCTACAAAAATCTTAATTTGCAGTTGCTGGTTAGTGGTTACGTGAATTACATTGTGTAGTTTGTCTTGAGAGAATGAAATAAATGCTGAGATACTTGTACTTGGTCGTTGTTTTCTTAAGATCTTTTACAAGAAACCAGCTAATTAGGAAGGACCTTTGATGGCAGCTTTCATAAATCGTGCATTTGCATGTAAATAAATCACTGCAGAACTTTAGGAATCCTGCATGTAGGGCACCATTATGCAAGGTTAGCAAGAACAGGGAACCCGTATTGCGCCCTGTAACTTGCCCCTGTTCCTGAGGGCCAGCTGACCCCCGTCCTTCCTCCTCCTTTCGCCCCGGCTGACCCTTGGATTCCTGACGCTGTGCACTCTGGTTTCCCGCCTCTGTGCCTGTGCTCAGGAGGCGTCGGAGAGGAAAGCCTGCATTCTTGGTCACCTCTAGACCACCCCAGACCAAACACGAAGGCTGCCCTGGCTCCACCCAGCTCCTTTCCAGAACTGATCTCTGTTCCCAGTGTTCAAGACCGGTCCTCAGGGTACGACCCCATGAGAGCAGGTGCTCCACCGTAGGGTACAGCCTCACCGACCCTGTCCACTGGGATGGAGCGTGCAGGGAGGTGTAGGGAAGCGAAGCAAAGGAACAAAGACAGGAGGTTCCTGTGAAGCAGCCTGAGCCACAGCTTGCCTGTCGGGGGAATGGGTGGAGCCGCCGTGCCCTGCATCCTGGGCGCTGTTCCCCGCGCCTTACCTGTGCCATAATCATCCGGACGGCACGGCAGCCGACTCTCCCTGCTTCCACTTCTGCCCCCACAAGAAGCTGCATGTTAACTTAAATAAACAGGACTTCCAGGTGTTCTGTTTAAATGAATCCGCGTTGCACTCTGCAGCCTTTGTCTAAGGAAGTCCCGGAGCACAGGGCTGGGGCGTCAGCCCCTCTGCACATGTAGCCTGGGAGGGCCACGGCCCCCAGCCCTGTGAGCCCATGCCCAGACCGGTGGGTGACTTCCCAAGCTGGAAGGGGTCAGAACATGCCAGACTGGGCCTTGGAGAGGCAGAAGCTGTTGCAGTGACTGACTCAGCTCTTGAAGTTGGAGTGCTTGTGGGCTCTCCTCTGACAGTGCTCTTCGCTCCGGGGGCAGGGAGTGACAGAGTCACATCGGACGGGTGCCTCTGGGCTCTGCTGGGCTGTAGTTCGGGCTGTCGGCCCTGGGTGCTCCTCCTTCACCTTCGCCATCGCTGCTCAGGAGTGACAGTCGAAGCCCCCAGTGCTGGCGACTCTGGACCCTGGGGCGTGGCTCAGCAGCAGCAGTGCTGGGGGAGAGCCGCCTGCCTGGTGGTTGGACGAGCTCCCCGTGCACCCCTGGCTGCCCACAGCTCCCCACACCAGGGGCCCCCACAGCCCCACACACCAGGGGCCCCCACAGCTCCCCACACCAGGGGCCCCCACAGCTCCCCACACCAGGGGCCCCCACAGCCCCACACACCAGGGGCCCCCACAGTCCCCCACACCAGGGGCCCCCACAGCCCCCCACACCAGGGGCCCCCACAGCCCCCCACACCAGGGGCCCCCACAGCTCCCCACACCAGGGGCCCCCACAGCCCCACACACCAGGGGCCCCCACAGCTCCCCACACCAGGGGCCCCCTCAGCCCACCACACCAGGGGCCCCCACAGCTCCCCACACCAGGGGCCCCCACAGCCCCCCACACCAGGGGCCCCCACAGCCCCCCACGCCAGGGGCCCCCACAGCCCCCCTCCCCCGCAGCCCTCCTCCCCCACAGCTCCACACCAGGGGCCCCCACAGCCCCCCACACCAGGGGCCCCCACAGCCCCCCACACCAGGGGCCCCCACAGCCCCCCACGCCAGGGGCCCCCACAGCTCCCCACGCCAGGGGCCCCCACAGCCCCCCACGCCAGGGGTCTCCACAGCCCCCCTCCCCCGCAGCAGTGGACAGCAAGTCGTTCACTCCAAGGCAGTGGCCCCAGGGAGCTGATGTTAGTGTCAAAAATGCAACTGTTTTCTTTTCTTTCCTTCAGTGTAATTTAGAAGCTGACTTCTTGAGTCCGTTCCAGAAACGTGTCTTTCTGGGAAGGGGCCCTTCTGAGCTCTCTCTGCGTTCCTAACGCTTTGCCTCCCGCCTCAGCCCAGCCCCTCCTTCCTCCCTCGCACCCAGCGCCATGCACCGAGGGTGCCTCACCCGGGTTCACCCAGACACACTTGACCCTCCTGCACTGCCCATTGGAGGTCTCGCCCCTTTGCTGTCTTCAGGACTCAACCTCTGTGGCGAATCCACAGGGAGCCTGAGCTGCAGCCCCAGCAGCCCTGAGGTCTTTAGAGCCAAGTGCCCTGCAAACTGTGCCAGGCCGTGCAATGGGGGGGACTCACCTCAAGGGTCTCAGTTCCTTTCTGTGTGGGGGGCTTACCTCGTGAATCTAAGTTACTTTTTTTTTTTGAGATGGAGTCTTGCTCCATTTCCCAGGCTGGAGTGCAGGGGTACGGTCTCGGCTCACTGCAACCTCCACCTCCAAGGTTCAAGCGATTCTCCTGCCTCAGCCTCCTGAGTAGCTGGGATTACAGGTGTGCACCATCACGCCCGGCTAATTTTTTTGTATTTTTAGTAGAGACGGTTTTGTTGGTCAGGCTGGTCTCGAACGCCTGACCTCGTGATCCACCCGCCTCTGCCTCTCAAAGTGCTGGGATTACAGGCGTGAGCTACCATACCCGGCCCTGAGTTACGTCCCAGCCCTGAGTTATGTTTTATGATGGGGGACTCACCTTGAGGGTGTGAGTTTCCTTCTGTATGATGGGTTCACCTGGGGGTGTGAGTTTCCTTCTGTGTGATGGGTTCACCTCGAGGGTGTGAGTTTCTTTCTGTATGATGGGTTCACCTCGACGGTGTGAGTTTCTTTCTGTATGATGGGTTCACCTCGAGGGTGTGAGTTTCTTTCTGTATCATGGGTTCACCTCGAGGGTGTGAGTTTCCTTCTGTGTGATGGGTTCACCTGGGGGTGTGAGTTTCCTTCTGTATGATGGGTTCACCTCGAGGGTGTGAGTTTCCTTCTGTGTGATGGGTTCACCTGGGGGTGTGAGTTTCCTTCTGTATGATGGGTTCACCTCGAGGGTGTGAGTTTCCTTCTGTGTGATGGGTTCACCTGGGGGTGTGAGTTTCTTTCTGTACGATGGGTTCACCTCGAGGGTGTGAGTTTCCTTCTGTATGATGGGTTCACCTCGAGGGTGTGAGTTTCCTTCTGTATGATGGGTTCACCTCGAGGGGGTGAGTTTCCTTCTGTGTGATGGGTTCACCTGGGGGTGTGAGTTTCCTTCTGTATGATGGGTTCACCTCGAGGGTGTGAGTTTCCTTCTGTGTGATGGGTTCACCTGGGGGTGTGAGTTTCCTTCTGTGTGATGGGTTCACTTCGAGGGTGTGAGTTTCTTTCTGTATGATGGGTTCACCTCGAGGGTGTGAGTTTCCTTCTGTATGATGGGTTCACCTCGAGGGGGTGAGTTTCCTTCTGTGTGATGGGTTCACCTGGGGGTGTGAGTTTCCGTCTGTGTGATGGGTTCACCTCGAGGGTGTGAGTTTCCTTCTGTGTGATGGGTTCACCTCGAGGGTGTGAGTTTCCTTCTGTATGATGGGTTCACCTCGAGGGTGTGAGTTTCCTTCTGTGTGATGGGTTCACCTCGAGGGTGTGAGTTTCCTTCTGTGTGATGGGTTCACCTCGAGGGTGTGAGTTTCCTTCTGTGTGATGGGTTCACCTCAAGGGTGTGAGTTTCCTTCTGTGTGATGGGTTCACCTGGGGGTTTGAGTTTCCTTCTGTGTGATGGGTTCACCTGGGGGTGTGAGTTTCTTTCTGTATGATGGGTTCACCTCGAGGGTGTGGGTTTCTTTCTGTATCATGGGTTCACCTCGAGGGTGTGAGTTTCCTTCTGTGTGATGGGTTCACCTCGAGGGTGTGAGTTTCCTTCTGTATGATGGGTTCACCTCGAGGGTGTGAGTTTCCTTCTGTATGATGGGTTCACCTCGAGGGTGTGAGTTTCCTTCTGTGTGATGGGTTCACCTCGAGGGTGTGAGTTTCCTTCTGTGTGACGGGTTCACCTCGAGGGTGTGAGTTTCCTTCTGTATGATGGGTTCACCTCGAGGGTGTGAGTTTCCTTCTGTGTGATGGGTTCACCTGGGGGTGTGAGTTTCCTTCTGTGTGATGGGTTCACTTCGAGGGTGTGAGTTTCTTTCTGTATGATGGGTTCACCTCGAGGGTGTGAGTTTCCTTCTGTATGATGGGTTCACCTCGAGGGTGTGAGTTTCTTTCTGTATCATGGGTTCACCTCGAGGGTGTGAGTTTCCTTCTGTGTGATGGGTTCACCTCGAGGGTGTGAGTTTCCTTCTGTGTGATGGGTTCACCTCGAGGGTGTGAGTTTCCTTCTGTGTGATGGGTTCACCTGGGGGTGTGAGTTTCCTTCTGTGTGATGGGTTCATCTTGCAGGTCTGAGTTTCCGTCTTTGTGGGTCAGGAGGGGCCACTTGTCTCCATTCACAGGCGTCCTCACCTCTGGACTGCCGGGCTGGGATCATCTCGAGCCTGCGCACTCGCTCGGCAGCAGGGATCCGGGCCGGGCGCTTTCTCTCCACGAAGCTGCTCAAGCTTCCTCGCAGTGTGGTGGCTGCAAGAACAAGTGTCCAGGAGAGCCTGCCGGAAGCTGCGTTGCCTTTGACAATGTAGCCCCAGAGCACCGTGTCACGTGGTATCACGCTGACCCCAGATTTGAGGGGAGGGAGCGCAGACCTCACCTCTCAGTGATTGAGGGTCAATGGCCATATGAGGAGGGCAGGCAGGGAGGGACTGTGGTGGGTAACTCAGGGAACACAGTCCCCCATGTCCCCCCACACCTCCCGTCTGTCAGTATCCTATCCTTTCAACGTTCTGACTCTTTTTTTCAGTGGAATTGCCAGATCCTGGTGGTCCCCGTATAAATTCAGAAAGAGTTCCAAGATTGCTTGTTGGGATCAACTCCACCGGCCTGCGCTTTCTGCTCCGCCTGTTGGCACAGAGGCTTTCAAATGAATTAGCTCATAACATTTCTCGAGAGCCTTGAAAGTGGCTTCTTCTAGGAACCTGGAGGGAGTTAGCCAGCCTCTCGGGTCCCGCACAGCCCTCTCATTCACATCTTAGGAACCTGGAGGAAGTTAGCCAGCCTCTCGGGCCCCGCACAGCCCTCTCATTCACATCTGCTCACTGGGTCCAGGCCCTCTGCTAGGCGCGGCACCCACAAAAGCTCCTGCCCTGAGAATCTGACGTCTCAGTGCAGGTTTAAGCGCAGAGCGCGCCTCTTCCCTGTGCCTCCTCTTGAGAGCACGAGGTCTCCTGCAGAGGAAGGTGCCGGCAGCACCGCAGCTGGGTGCTGTGGTGCCCAGGAGGGAGCAGTTGGTCTCTCTGGAATCCACGCCTTCCTACTGCTGTTTAGATGCAGTTGCATGGGAGAGAGCTTGCTGCCTTCTTCCAAGATTAAAAAATGTTGAGGCCAAAAAAGATCCTCTCACCTCCTCCGTTTGTAGACCAATGCTCGTGGCTCGTGGTTAATTAAAGTCACAGGAATTGCCAGCCTCAGGCCTCTAGTTTCACAGGATCCCCCACCCCGCCCTCACTCTTGGTGAGAGACCCAGTGTGGCTCTACCTTTCCTGGGAAGCATGAAGCTGGGGGAGTCGTGGGGAGGGGTCGGGCACGCACAGTGGAAGCAGGCGTCAACCAGCCCCCGTCCGAGAGGCGCTTCTCATGCCCCGGCGGGAGCCAGGCTCTCAGGAGTGGGTTGGCGTGTACTCACACCACCTGTCACCTACGGTTGCCTCCCAGGACCCAGCAGTGCTGGCCTCAGGGTCTCGGTGTTTGTATGTAGATGCCGAGCCTCTCTGTCTTCATGTTTTGGAACAGAGGACGTCTACCTCCAGCTTTTGATCAGCATTTTCCTTTGTCTCCCCTCAAAATCTTTTCTGTTCAGCAGTCAAACATGAGACAGTATAGACAAGACCAGGAAACAGATGCAATGGTACATAGGTAGATGCTGTGCAGGGTGGACAGAAACACACACACCAAACAGTTTAGAAATGCATCTTGGTCAGATTGGGTGTGGGGAAACCTCGCTGGGCAGGGCGGCAGCTCCAGAGCTGTCCTAATTCATAACTATTTTTAGCATGTGCTTTAGGAGAGAGACATGAAAGGTTCACAGATAGAATTCAGTAGCATATGAAAAGAATTACACAGCCATGGCCGAGTGCGTTTTGTTCCAATTAGAAAATGAGCAAAATACATGAAAAGACATTTCACTAAGGAGGGTGTACAGACAGCAAAGAACCGCGCGAAAAGATGCTCCTCGCCAGCCTTCAGGGTGCCTGTGTTAAAGCACGGTGCCATCAGAATGGAATGAAAACCGAGACACCTAGTGCTGGCGAGAGGCAGAGAAGCTGGGTCCTCATGCATCACTGAGGGTGAGAGACGGCGCAGCCACTCTGGAGACCGTTTGGAAGTTTCTGTAAAAACTAAACATGTAACTGTTCTGTGACCCAGCAGTTGCTCTCCTGGGCATTTATCCCAGTGGATTGAAGATGCTGTTCACAGAAAAACCTGAACTTGAATGTTTGGGAGCGCCAGTACAGGACCTGACTACTGTTATATGCAGCGACTGGAAGCCTGTCCTGGGAGCCGAGGAGCAGCGCGAAAGCCAGGCACAGAAGGCCGCCTCCTGCACGTTCCCGGATCACGCTCTGGAGAGCACAGCCACGGCGTCAGGATAGCACAGTGGCTGCCACTGAGGGGCTGCCAGTGGCTGTATGGGGCGCCTCGGGTCCTCGTGCCCTGGGACGTCTGGATCTGGACTCCATCGTGTCCCTTTCCTGGTGCGGCGTTGACCTTGGGTCCTCATAACGTTACCACCAGAGGAAGCGGTGAAAGGCACAGAGGGTCTCTGTACAGTTGTTTCTTACAGCTGCAATGTGAATTCACAATTTTCTCAAAGTAAGTTTAATTAGAAAAAAAACAACAACAAATGCAAACAGAAGCCTCCCCCAAGCACTTCATTAACTGCATCGGTAGAAACGAATCACTCTCTACATGTAAACGCTACACAAGTTGAAGCCAGATCCAGGGGCCTCAGATACCTCAGTGTAACTCCATCGCTTCCGAGTTAGGAGACTGGCTCACTGATACTGCTCTTTGGACCACGGTTACATTTTCACTGTTGTCTCCTTGTTGGTCTTGGGTGAGGTGGAATCAGCCGTGTCCGCTGGGACTTATGGCCTGGGCTCTGCGCTGTGAGAATGTCCACTCGGGCGGCTCTGCTGGCCCTGGGCCCTCACTTGGGGTGGGTGCTATTTCCTGCGGACGCGCCCAGGTGCCCTCTCTCCAGCCAGCTCCTCCCGCTGCAAGGTGAGCGTGAGCCCTGAAGGACCTGCCCTCCTACCTCTGGATCTCAGGAGCAGAACAGAGCCAGGGCTGAGTGCGGGGAGCCCACTCTGGGGCAGAGGTCAGGCCGGAGGGGGCCTGGTGGGGCAGAGGACAAGGGGAGGGTTGAGAAAGGCTGAGGCAGGTGATGCTCTGAGGCTCTGCAGGGCCCGGGAAGGGGTCAAGGCTACTGACAGGATGTCACCTGAGGGAGGTGGTGCTGGCCTGGATGCCCGGGGAGAGGGTTGTCGGCCCTGGAGGAAGCCGGCTGGTGGCAAGGCTCTTCTCCACTTAGGGACGCTGCTTTCCTGAAATGAATGGAGCAGGTTCAGACGGGAGGCCTGCGGACAGGCAGCGGTTTCCTCACATCCACTTTGCATGTGATTCAAGAAGTGAGTTCTTAGAAATAACTCACCTTGCATACAGGTCATTTGATTTGAGTTCATTAAGGGGAAATGTCATCTGTGACTTATTCTCAATCCAGCCCAGGGCAGCTCTGCAGTTCACCGCCAAGATGCGCGTCTGGGGGCTGTCTGCTATAGCACCCATCCTTGCTCCATATTCTCAATCCAGCCCAGGGAAGCTCTGCAGTTCACCGCCGAGACGCACGTCCAGGGCCGTCTGCTGTCATGCCCATCGTCGCTATGCTGTCCCCAAGCAAGAGCAGGCATCCCTCCTCCTCCTCGCCCTCGACTCCCGGTGTTTGCCTGACCCAGATTTGTGGCATTTCAGTTTCCTGTCTGGATATCTCTGCCTAAAACACATGAGATGAATACACACAGGTGTGCACATGCACCTGCGTACCTGACTTTGTTTTGAGCTGTTTGTTGTTGTTTTTCACAGATCATTGGTTGCCGAGTGAGGAGAGATCCCCCTAACTCCACCGAACGATACACACGTTGGATCAACCAGCTGACGCCCGAGCAGCTCCTGACCCAGGTACCTCGCCTGGCGCCTTGTCTGGGGCAGGTGCGCAGGTCGCCTCTGGGCGCCATCTCCTGCATTATGCTGTGGCCTGTTGTGTCTGCGTCGTCGTGGGCCGTGGTCCTTCTGTCCTCGCCTTCACTCACATGCCGTCAGTCGCACAGAGTGGGAGATGAGGGTGGCCCGAGCGGACACATGCGCTACGCTGGTCTCAGGCTGGCAGTTCAGGCTGGTTCAAGTTCTGAGCTGGGAAACCCGACGGCACAGGTCCACTTACACATGGAGGGCGGGAGGGCGAGCTCAGGAATCCCACAGCTAGTGTTTCAGTGTCTCCGTGTCCCGTGTGCCCCCAGCACGTTCCAAGAGCCAGGCTGCTTCATGCGATGTGGACAACAGGGTGTCCTCAGCAGTGGACTGTCCTGGTGTGAGACTGGACACGGGGCCTCCCGCAGCGCCGCCTCGGGTATGAGCACCCGGCAGTGGACTGTGCTTCTGTGAGAGGACACGGGGCGCTGAGCAGTGGGGCTGTGCTGGTGTGAGACTGGACACGGGGTCGCCTGCAGTGCCGCCTCGGGTATGGGGGGCTGCCGTCTGAGAGAGGGGACGTGGCCATTGCCACATGGGTGGCTTGTCCCTGCCATCCTCTGTGGGGCCCTTGGCTGCCCCTGGGGGAGGCAGAGACCATCTCGTGGTCATGTCATTACAGTCCTTCCCTGTACGAGCTAGCGGCCGAGGGCGGGTGTCCTGGTTACTAGGCTGCACACTGTGAATGAGGTGATGTGCTTTTCAGTGAAGTTGTGAAAATACTTAAAACAGGAACTCAGTCAGACTGTGGCTACTTTTCTAAGTAACGTGCACTTCGTGCAAACCGGAATGCGGTTCGGCGTTGCCAACCAGCTCCAGACGGCGGTCAGAGCGCTGACACCGAGAGCGGGTTCCCCGGAGGCCACGGCTGAGCTGCCACATGGGGGCAGGCTTTCTCCTGAGTGTTAGCTTTGATGCCCATGGAAGATTTTTTTTATTTTCATGTTTTTTAATTAAAGAAAATGTTCTTTTATCAGTTACATACTGTATTCACTTAAAACAATTTTAAAATAGACCTTTATGCCAGTGTAGTGTGGGAAATTAAAAAAAAAAAAAAGGGGGCTGGGCGCAGTGGCTCACGCCTATAATCCCAGCACTTTGAGAGGCTGAAGCAGGAGGATCACTTAAGCCTGGGGATTTAAGAACAGTCTGGGCAATATAGTGAGACCCTGTTTCCACGAAAAATTATCTGGGTGCAGTGGTTCACACCTTTAGTCCCAGTTACTCGGGAGGCTGAGGTGGGAGGATCGCCTGAGCCCAGGAGGTCAAGGCTGCCGTGAGCCATGATTGTGCCACTTTCCTCCAGCCTGGGCAACAGACCTTGTCTCAAAAAAAGAAAAAGAAAAACTTTATTGCATTTGTCAAAGTTATGCTTCACTGTTTTATAAAGTCAAGCAATATAAAAAATTACAAAGAAAAAATGATGTTATTGCAAACCCACCACTTGTTCCTCTCAGATGTTTCTGTGTGCAGGTCACACACCAGCACCTAGAGGGGCTCCCGTCCCCCACCCCGCCTGCCCCTCTGCTTTCCGTGACCATAGACTGGTTTACGTTTGCTGGAATTTTATGTAAATGGAGTCCTACACCTTGTGTTGACTTGAAGGATGCCGAAGTGTTCCGTCCTGGGACTTTCTGTTTCATAAAGTTCTGTTTTTCTCCTCCTTGTCCACTTTCTCATCTTCTTCCTTTTTTCTTTACAGTTTCTGGTTTGAATTGAGATCCAAAGAAGGTCCATACATTGCAGTTGTTGATAAATCCCTTTAAATATCCAGATTCCTCCATCATCCTTTTCCTTGACTATGTTGTGGACGATGTTGAATGATTTGCCATCCGTGCTTTCAGCAGTCCGGCTTCTGCTGATTGCGTCTCCCTGGTCTCATTTAACAGATTCCTCTGTCCCTGGAGTTCCTGCAAAGTAGTACTTAGAGCTAGAGGCTTTATGGGATTTACAGTGATTTGTCCATTTGTCTTGTTGATGTATATCTTTGTTGATGTATA
The DNA here is from genome assembly GCF_028885625.2 of Pongo pygmaeus. Taxonomy (NCBI): domain Eukaryota; kingdom Metazoa; phylum Chordata; class Mammalia; order Primates; family Hominidae; genus Pongo; species Pongo pygmaeus. Next base: position 101,262,051 of record NC_072392.2, on the reverse strand, counting down.
GCTTTGTTGATGTATAACTGACATACAGCAAATGGCCCCTATTTCAAATGTACAGTTTGATCGGTTTTGACATGCATCTGTACCCCTAATGACCCACCACAGTCAACACAGTGCACATATATATCCAACACCCCAAGTTTCCTCCTGTCCATCCCGGAGCCCCCCCCACACCATGCAACCATGACCCACTTTGTGCATGTGTAAAACTCCAGCAGTTTTACATTTGCTGGAGTTTCAGGTAAATGCAGTCATGTGCTGTGTGCTTCACTGGTCTGGCCGCCTTCACTCAGCATAATTACCGTGGGTCCAGACACGTGGCTTGCTCGCAGCAGCAGTGGTGACCCTCGAACAGCGTGTTGGAACTGCACAGCCCAGGTACACGTGGGTTTTTCTCAGCAAGTGTATTGGAGAGGTTTTTGGAGATGGTTAACAGTTTGAAAAAGCTTTCAGACAAACGGCATGGCCTAGGAATACTGAAAACACTAACAAAAAGATGTGTCATGAATACATAAAATATATAGTGATTCTAGTGTTTTTAAATCGTATAATACCAAAAATTATACACAAGTCTATTATAAAAAGTTAAAATTTATCAAAACTTACGTGCGTACAAACACTTATAGACCATATATAGGGTCGTTCACAGTTTAGAGAAATTAAACAAATGTAGAGATGCAGAAATGAATCACAACTGCACAAAACTCACTGCAGTGCGTACTGCACGACTGATATTTTACAAACCCCTCCTGCCGGCACAGCCACGAGCTCAGATGCTGCGAGTGCTTAAAACGCTGGGTGAGGCTGATCATCTCCGCAAGCACAGCTCATCCCTCCAGTAAATCACAAATCACAGTAAAAAGTAATCTCTCGACCGGGCGCAGTGGCTCACACCTGGAATCCCAGCACTTTGGGAGGCCAAGGCAGGTGGATCACAAGGTCAGGAGTTCGAGACCAGCCTGACCAAGATGGTGAAACCCTGTCTCTACTAAAAATACAAAAATTAGCCAGGCGCAGTGACAGGTGCCTGTAATCCCAGCTACACAGGAGGCTGAAGCAGGAGAATCGCTTGAACCCAGGAGGCAGAAGTTGCAATGAGCTGAGATCGCACCACTGCACTCTAGCCTGGGCGACAGAGCGAGACTCTGTCTCAAAAAAACAAAACAAAACAAAAACAAAAAAACCAGTGACCTCTCACAGTTCTCACACCGTTTTAATCATGTTTAAGGCGATCCTATAAATCTTGACTGACAGACACCCTAGGACCCATACACAGTGCCACTGGTGATGCTGGAGGTGCTCCCAAAAAGCAGAGAAAAGTCGTGACATTACAAGAAAAAGCTGAATTCCTTGCTATGTACTGTAGACTGAGGGCTGCAGCTGCGGTCATTTCAGACAGATGATTCTTCTTGTAAACAGACGATGTGAACTTAGGGTATCGATAAATACTGTACGGTATTATAAATGTATTTTCTCTTCCTTGTGATTTTCTTAATAACCTTTTCTTTCCTCTAGCTTACTTTATTGTAAAAATACAGCATATAGTACATATAACATACAAAATATGTGTTAACCGACTGTTTATGTTATTGGTATGGCTTCCCATCAACAGGAAGGTATTAGTGGTTAAGTTTTTGGGGAGTTAAAACTTATACATGGATTTTCAGCTGTGCAGGGGGTCAACACCCCTAACCCCCGTGTTGTTCAGGGGTCAGCTGTGTTCTGTGGTGTGAATATACAATTTGTTTATCCACTTAGCTGTAGATGGACACTTGAGTTGTTCCAGTTCCTTGCTGTGATAAGTAAAGCTGCACATTTGTGTACAAGCCTTTGTGTGTGCATGACAGTGAACATATGTCCGGCCTTTTCTCTTGGGAAAATACTTAGAAGTGGAAGGGCTGGTTCATATGGTAGGGGTATGTTTCACTTTTAAAGAAACTGCCAAAGTGTTTTCCAAATTGGTTGCACCATTTTACATTCTCAAGCCGTGTATGAGAATTCAGTTCCTCCATACCTTTGCCAGCTCTTGGTATGATCTTTCTTTTATTTTAGCTAATCTAGTAGGTATGTAGTGGTATCTCGTGGTGGTTTTAATTTGCATTTCCCAAATGGGTAATAATGTGAAACATCTTTTCGTGGATGTATTTGCCATCCATGTATCTTCTTTGGTAAAGTGTCTGTTCACATCCTTTGCCCATTTTTGTGTTGAATTGTTTGCATTCTTATTGTTGAATTTTAAGAGTTGTTTTATATATTCCGGACACAAGTCCTTTGTCAGACTTTGTAAATATGTTTTCTGAGTCAGTGGCTTGTCTTTTCATTCTTTTAACAATGTCTTTCAAAGAGTAGAAGTTGTAATTTTTGGGCCAGACACGGTGGCTCACGCCTGTAATCCCAGCACTTTGGGAGGCCGAGGCAGGCGGATCATGAGGTCAGGCGATCGAGACCATCCTGGCTGACACAGTGACACCCCATCTCTACTAAAAATACAAAAAATTAGCCGGGCATGGTGGTGGGCACCTGTACTCCCAGCTACTCAGGAGGCTGAGGCAGGAGAATGGTATGAACCCGGGAGGCGGAGCTTGCAGTGAGCTGAGATCCTGTCACTGCACTCCAGCCTGGGAGACAGAGTGAAACTCCGTCTCAAAACAAAACAAAACGAACAAACAAAGTTGTAATTTTTGATGAAATTCAATTTATCTATTTTCCTTTTATGGATGTGCTTTTTTAGATTTAACATTTTTTTAATTATTGTGAGTACATAGTAAGTATGTATATTTTTGGGTTATGTGAGATATTTGTATAGAGGCATGCAGTGCATGATAATCACATCAGGGTAAATGGGGTATCCATCACTTCACCTCAAGCATTTATCCTTTGTGTTACAAACAATACAGTTGTATTCTTTCAGTTATTTTTAAGTGTATAAACTAATTTTGACTATAGTCACCCTGTTGTGCCAGCAAATTCTAGGTCTTATTCATTCTTTGTAACTATATATATATATATATGTGTGTGTGTGTGTATTTTTTTTTTTAACCTGTTAACCCTCCCTACTTCCTTCCCACCACTCACTACTCTTCCCAGCCTCTGGTAACCATCCTTTTATTCTCTATCTCCATGAGGTCAATTGTTTGAATGTTTAGCTCCCACAAATAAGCGAGAACGTGTGAAGTTTATCTTTCTGTGCCTGGCTTATTTCACTTAACATAATGACCCTCCAGTGCAGTCTGTGTTGTTGCAAATGCCAGGATCTCATTCATAACACTTCATTGTGTGTATGTACCACATTTCTTTATTCATTCATATGATGATGGACATTTAGGTTGTTTCCAAATATTGGCTATTGATTGTGAATAGTGCTGCAATGAATACGTGAGTGCAGGCATCTCTTTGATATACTGATTTCCTTTCTTTTGAGCATATACCCAGGAGAGGGACTGCTGGATCATATAGTAGCTCTGTTTTTAGTTTTTTGAGGAACCTCCCAACTGTTCTCCATAGTGGTTGTACTAATTTACATTCCCACCAACATTGTACAGGGGTTCCCTTTTCTTCACATCTTCACCAGCATTTGTTATTGCCTGATTTTTGGGTAAAAGCCATTTTAACAGGAGTGAGAAAATATCTCATTGTATGTTTTATTTGCATTTATTTCTCTGATGATCAGTGATGTTGAGCACCTTTTCATATGCCTGTTTGCTATTTGTCTTCTTTTAAGAAGTGTCTGTTCAGATCTTTTGCCCACATTTAATCGGATTATTCTATTTTTCCTAGAGTTGTTTGAGCTCCATATATATTCTGGTTATTAATCCCTTGTCAGATGGGTAGTTTACAAATATTTTCTCCCATCCAGTGGGTTGTCTCTTCACTTTGTTGATAGTTTCCTTTGCTGTACAGAAGCTTTTTAACTTGATGTGATCCCATCTGCCCATTTTTGCTTTGGTTGCCTGCGCTTGTGGGGTCTTACTCAAGAAATCGTTGCCCAGTCCAATGTCCTGGCGAGTTTCCCCAATGTTTTCTTCCAGTAGTTTCGTAGTTTGAAGTCTTAAATGTAAGTCTTTAATCCATTTTGATTTGATTTTTGTATATGGTGAAAGAGGGTTCTAGTTTCATTCTTTTGCATATGGATATCCAGTTTTCCCAGCACCATTTATTGAAGAGACCATCTCTTCCCCAATGTAAGTTCTTGGCATGTTTCTCAAAAATGAGTTTACTGTAGATGTATAGATTTATCTGTCGGTTCTCTATTCTGTCCCACAGATCTATATGTCTGTTTTTATGCAAGTACCGTGCTGTTTTGATTGCTATAGCTCTGCAGTCTAAGTCAGGTAATGTGATTCCTCCAATTTTGTTCCATTTGCTTAGGATAGCTGGGGCTATTCTGGGTCTTTTGTGGTTTCATATAAATTTTAGGATTGTGTTTTCTGTTTTTTTTTTTTTTTTTTTTTGAGGTGGAGTCTCGCTCTGTCACCCAGGCTGGAGTGCAGTCATGCAATCTTGGCTCACTGCAACCTCCGCCTCCCAGGTTCGAGCGATTCTCCTGCCTCAGCTTTCCGAGCAGCTGGGACTACAGGAGCGCACCGCCACACCCAGCTAATTTTGTATTTTTAATGGAGATGGGGTTTCATCATTATTGGCCAGAGCTGGTCTCGAACTTCTGACCTCGTGATCCACCCGCCTCGGCCTCCCAAAGTGCTGGGATTACAGGCATGAGCCACTGCACCCAGCCTGTGTTTTCTGTTTTTGTGAAGAATGCCGTTGGTATTTTGATAGGGATTGCATTAAATCTATAGATTGCTTTGGGTAGTATAGATATTTTAACAATAGTTTCGTAGTTTGAAGTCTTAAATGTAAGTCTTCCAATCCGTGAACGTGGAATATGTTTCCATTTTTTTGGTGCCTTCTTTAATTTCTTGCATCAGTGTTTTATAGTTTTCATTGTAGAGATCTTTCACTCCTTTGGTTGAGTTAATTCCTAGGTATTTTAGTTATCGCTGTTGTAAATGGGATTACTCTTCTTTAATTTCTTGCATCAGTGTTTTGTAGTTTTCATTGTAGAGATCTTTCACTCGTTTATTTTAGTTAATTCCTAGGTATTTTATTTTATTGTAGCTATCGTAAATGAGATTACTTTCTTGATTTATTTTTCAGATTGTTCACTGTTGGCATATAGAAATGCTACTGATGGCCGGGCACAGTGGCTCACGCCTATAATCCCAGCACTTTGGGAGGCCGAGGAGGGTGGATCATGAGGCCAGGAGATCGAGACCCATCCTGGTTAACATAGCGAAACCCTGTCTCTACTTAAAATATAAAAAATTAGCCAGGCATGATGGCACATGCCTGTAATCCCAGCTACTTGGGAGGCTGAGGCAGGAGAATTGCTTGAACCCAGGAAGCAGAGGTTGCAGTGAGCTGAGATCGCGCCAATGCACTCCAGCCTGGGTGACAGGGTGAGACTCCATCTCAAAAAAAAAAAAAAAGAAAAGAAAAGAAAAAGAAATGCTACTGATTTTTGTATGTTGATTTTGTATCCTGAAACTTTGCTGAGTTTGTTTATCAGGTCTAATAGTTGTTTGGTGGAGTCTTTAGGTTTTTAAAAATATAAGATTATATCATCTGCAAATGGATAATTTGACTTCCTCCTTTCCAATTTGGATGCCCTTTATTTCTCTTGCCTGATTGCTTTAGCTAGGACTTTCAGTACATTGTTGAATAACAGTGGTGACAGTAGGCATGCTTGTCATGTTCCCAATCTCAGAGGAAAGGCTTTCAGTTTTTCTCCATTCAATATGATACTAATTGTGGATCTTTTGTATATGGCTTTTATCATGTTGAGGGATGTTCCTTCTGTACCTAGTTTTTGAGGATTTTTAATCATGAAGAGATGTTGAATGTCATTAAATGCTTTTTTGGCATCAGTTGAAATGATCATATGGTTTTTGTCCTTCATTCTATTGACATGATGTATCACATTAATTGATTTGCATATGTTGAACTATCCTTGCATCCCTGGAATAAATCCCACTTGGTCATGATGAATGATTTTTTTAATGTGTTGTTGAATTCGGTTTGCTAGTATTTTGTTGAGGATTTTTGCTAGTACTTTGTTGAGGATTTCAGTGGTTTCAGTGATATTGGCCTATAGTTTTAATTTTTTTATGTGCCTTTGTCTGGTTTTGGTATCAGGGTAAAACTGGTCTTGTAGAGTGAGTTTGGAAATATTCCCTCCTCCTCTGTTTTTTTGAATAATTTGGGTAGGATTGGTATTAGTTCTTTAAATGTTTGGTAGATTTCAGCAGTGAAGCCATTGGGTCCCAGGCTTTTCTTTGCTAGGAGACTTTTTGTTATGACTTTGATCCTGTTACTTATTATTGATCTATTTAGGTTTTGGGTTTTTTCATGGTTCAGTCTTGGTAGGCTGTGTGTGTCTAGGAATTTTGATTTTTTTCCTAGATTTTCTAGATCTCTTCCCCTAGATTTATTTCTAGATTTTTCTCCTAGATTTTCCAATTTATTGGTGTATAGTTGCTCATACTAGCCACTAATTTCTTTGAATTTCTCCAGTATCAGTTGTAATGTCTCCTTTTTCATCCCTGATTTTATTTGGGTGTTCTCTCTTTTTTTCTTAGTCTGGCTAAAAGTTTATCAATTTTGTTTATCTTTTCAAAGAACCAACTTTTTGTTTCATTGATCTTTTGTATTTTCTTTATGTCGAATTCATTTATTTCTGCTCTGATTTTTGTTATTTATTTTCTTCTACTAATTTTTGGTTTTGTTTGCTCTTGCTTTTCTAGTTGCTTAAGATGCATTGTTAGGTTGTTTATTTGAAGGTTTTCTTCTTTTTTGATGTAGACACATAACTATTTAAAACTTTCTTCTTAGTACTGTTTTTGCTATATCCTATAGGTTTTGGTATGTTGTGTTTCCATTATCATTTGTTTCAAGAAATGTTTTAAGTTCCTTCTTAGTTTCTTCATTGACCCACTTGTCATTCAGGAGCATATTGTTAAATTACCATTGTTTGTGTAGTTTCCAAAATTCCTCTTATTGATTTCTAGTTTTATTCCATTAAATAAAACTAGGTATTTTTAGTGGTCAGAGGAGATGCTTGATATTATTTCAGGTGTTTTTTGTTTGTTTGTTTGTTTAATGTTGTAAGACTTGTTTTGTGACCTAACAAATGATCTGTCCTTGAGGATGATCCATGTGCTGGGGAAAATAATGTGTATTCTGCAGCCAATGGATGAAATATTTTGTAAATATCTATTAGGTCCATTTGGTCTGTAGCACAGATTAAGTCCAATGTTTCTTGTTGATTTTCTGTCTGGAAAATCTGTTCAGTGCTGAAAATTGAAGGTGTTGAAGAAGGTGTTGAAGTCTCCAGATATTATATCGAGGGTCTGTCTCTTTAGCTTTAATAATATTTTGCTTTATATATCTGGGTGCTCCAATATTGGGTGCATATATATTTATGATTATTATATTCTCTTTATCATCATATGGTGACCTTCCTTGTCTCTTCTTATAATTTTTTTCTTGAAACCTATTTCATCTGAGATAGACCCTCAATATAAGTATAGCTACTCCTGCTCTTTTCTGGTTCCATTGGCATGGAGTATCTTTTTCTGCTGCTTTATTTTCAACCTGTTTCTTTAGAAGCAAAGTGTGTTTCTTGTAGGCAACAGATCATTGGGTCTTGTTTTTTAATCCATTCAGCCACTCTATGTCCTTTGATTGGAGAATTTAATCCATTTACATTTAATGTTACTATTGATAAGTAAGGACTTACTCCTGCCATTTTGTTATTTGTTTTCTGGTTGTATTGTGGTATTTTCCTCTTCCTTTCCTTCCTTCATGTCTTCCTTTTAGTGAAGGTGATTTTCTCTGGTGATATGATTTGATTTCTTGCTTTTTATTGTTTGTGTATTCATTGTATATTTTTTATTTGAGGTTACCATGAGGCTTACAAATACTATCTTATTACCCATTATTTTAAGCTAATAACAACTTAATACTATTTGCATAAACAAACATGCAAGCAAAAAGAAAACTAATAAAAACTCTATACCTTAACTTTGTCCCCCACTTTTTAACTTTTTGTTGTTTCTATTTATATCTTATTGTACTATCTGTTGAAAGGTTATTATAGTTATTCTTTTTGATTGGTTCATCGTTCAGTCTTTCACTTAAGAGTAGTTTACACACCACAGTTACAGCATTATAATACTTTGTGTTTTTCTGTGTACTCATATTAGCAGTGAGTTTTGTACCTTCAGGTGATTTCTTTTTGCTAATTGATATCCCTTTCTTTCTGATTAAAGTACTCTCTTTAGCATTTCTTGTAGGATAGGTCTGGTGTTGATGATATCCCTCAGCTTTTGTTTGTCTGGGAAAGTCTTTATCTCTCCTTCATGTTTGAAGGATATTTTCATTGGATATACTATTCTAGTGTAAAAGTTTTTTCCTTCAGCACATTACATATGTCATGCCATCCTCTCCTGACCTGTAAGGTTTCTACTGAAAAGTCTGCTGCCAGACATATTGCAGCTCCATTGTATGTTATTTGTTTCTTTTCTCTTGCTGCTTGTAGGGTCCTTTCTTTATCCTTGACCTTCGGGAGTTTGATTATTAAATGCCTTGAGGTAGTCTTCTTTGGGTTAAATCTGCTTGGTGTTCTATAACCTCTTTATTCTTGGATATTGATAGCTTTCTCTAGGTTTGGGAAGTTATTATCCCTTTGAATAAATTTTCTACCCCTATCTCTCTACCTCCTTTTTAGGGCCAATAACTCTTAGATTTGCCCTTTTGAGGTGATTTTCTAGATATTGTAGGCATGCTTCATTATTGTTTATTCTTTTTTCTTTTGTCTTCTCTGACTGTATATTTTCAAATAGCCTTTCTTCAAGCTCACTAATTCTTCTGCTTGATCAATTCTGGTATTAAAAAGTTCTGATTCATTCTTTAGTATGTCAACTGCATTTTTCAGCTCCAGAATTTCTGCTTTTTAATTATTTTAATCTCTCTGTTAATTTTTTAAATAGAATTCCGCATTCCTTCTGTGTTGTCTTGAATTTCTCTGAATTTCCTCAGAACAACTATTTTGAATTCTCTGACTGAAAGGTCACATATCTCTGTTTCTCCAGGATTGGTCCCTGGTGCCTCATTTAGTTCATTTGGTAAGGTCACCTTTTCTGGGATGGTCTTGATGCTTATGGATGTTCATCTGTGTCTGGGCATTGAAGAGATAGGTATTTGTCATATAGTCTTTGCAGTCTGTGTTTGTTCATACCTGTCCTTCTTGGGAAGGCTTTCCAGGTAGTCAGTAGGACTTGAGTGTTGTGATCTAAGCTGCATCTGCATTCCACTTGGCTGGGGAGGCCTCACAATCATGGCAGAAGGCAAGGAGGACCAAGCTTATGTGGATGGCAGCAGGCAAAGAGAGAATGAGAGAGAAGCAGAAGCGGAAACCCCGTATAAAACCATCAGATCTTGTGAGACTTATTCACTACCATGAGAACAGTATGGGGGAAACTGCCCCCATGATTCAGTTATCTCCCACTGGGTCCTCCCCACAACACGTGGGAATTATGGGCGTACAATTCAAGATGAGATTTGGGTGGGGACACAGCCAAACCGTATCAGCCACCTTGCTCCCCTCTCCCCGCTCATGGATGTAGTTTTGATATTGTATCTAAGAAATCTTTGGCTAATCCAGTTCACAAAAGTTTTCCTCTTGTTTTCTTCTAAAAAGTGTATAGTTTTGGGTTTTACATACAGATCTACAATCCATTTTTTAGTTAATTTTCGTCTGTGATCTGGGTTATTATCTTAATCAGCTCAGGCTGACATAACAAAATGCCAAAGGCTAGGTGGCTTAAACAACCGAAATTTATTTTCTCACAATTCTGGAAGCTGGAAAGTCTTAGATCAAGACCTGGCAGGGCTTGCTTTCTGATGTGGCTCTTCCTGGCTTGCAGACGCCCACCTTTTCTCTGGACCCTGATATGGCAGAGACAGAGCGAGAGAGAACAGGCTCTGTGGTGTCTCTTATTATAAAGACACTGATCCCAGTGGAGCCCCACCCTCACGTGAAATCTAATCATCTCCCAGAGGCCCTATTTCCACAATACCTCAAATAGGGGGTTAGGGCTTCAACCAGTGCCTGTCACAGTCCTGGAAGACAGAATCTCCAATGCTGTAATTCTGAAGTTTGAAATCCCTAAAGATCAAAATCCCTGAGTCTAAAATTCTTAGCATCTAATTGAATCCCCAAACTATAATGATGGTTTTGGAATTAGGTGCCATCAAGTCTTCTATAAGTGAATTTCAAGTTGTTACCAATAAAGTTTGTTTTTTCCATTCAGTCCAATGCATTTGGTGGAAAATCCAGATGAGTGGCTTGGCCACGTGATATGGCAGTGACAGAAACTTCTGTTTAAAAATGAGTTGAGTCTCTTGCCTGCGTTGGTGTTCCTGCTGATGACACTGCCTGCGTTGGCGTTCCTCCCAGCTGATCACACACTGGGGGCTTTTAGGGAATCATGGCCACATTTGCCCAAAGAAACCAGCAAAGTGAATGACTGCTTCAAAATAATTGTGTGTATGGTAGGATAAGAAGACACTTAACACAACAGTGTTCTGTTCCGTCACCAGTATTGTTTGTATTAAACCTGTGGTCTGTACAAGAGGGCATGCAGAATGCATATCCATGTACCCAAAACAACACAGAAGCACAGCATGGAAGACAGGAAAACGTAAGGAGAATGCTTATCCTGGTGTGCGTCAAATCACAGAGGAGTTTCAAAAAGAGCAGTGCCGCAGAGAAGATGAATGTGAGCTCATTCTCCAAGGAAGCCATGTCTTAAAAGAAAAAAAAGCAGTTATCCATTGTGATGCAAACCTTCAAAATACACTTAATGATTGTGAAAGTCAGCCAGCTCTTAGGGACTGTTTCTGTGCAGTTGCCTGTAATATACTCCTGTGGTATACTTTTTCATAAATCAGATTTTCTGTTTAGTTTTTTATTGTTTGTAATTTTTTCTATTTTTGTTTGTTTTTTCTTACTATTTTAAATTGTCAGCATTATGTTTTACAATCACTATGCTTGTGTTTCACCTTTGCATCATTTCTTTTACAGAGCTCTAATTCATTTATGCATCTTTTTGCAAACTCGACTCCACAAAGGTGCACTATCAACAATGTTGACTTTGTAAGCATTGTGTGTGTCCATAAAAATGTTGAAACTTCCTCAGTAAATGAAGAGATGTCCTTTTTGTACATCTGCATTTATGAAAGATGAAATTTCTTGAGATCTTGGCTTTTGGGGTCAATGTGTTTGTGGTGGTAACCATCTTTTTTTTTTTTTTCAGTTCCAGGAAACATGTGCAGGACGGGGGGTACATTTGTTACACAGGCAAACCTGTGCCATGGTGGTTTGCTGCACCCATCAACCCACCACCTAGGTATTAAGCCCTGCATGCATTAGCTATTTTTCCTGATGCCCTCCCTTCCCCCACCTCCACAACAGGATGTAGTGTGTGTTGTTCCCCCCGTGTCCATATGTTCTCATTGTTCAGCTCCCACTTATGAGTGAGAACATGCAGTGTTTGGGTTTCTGTTCCTGTTTTGGTTTGCTGAGGATAATGGCTTCCAGCTCCATCCATGTTCCTGCAAAGTACATGATCTCATTCTTTTTTATGACTACATCATATTCCATGGTATACCACATTTTCTTTATCCAGTCTATCATTGATGGGCATTTGGGTTGATTACATGTCTTTGCTATTGTGATTGGTGCTGCAATGAACATACGCGTGCATGTACCTTTATAAAAGAATGATTTGTATTCCTTTGGGTATATACCAGTAGTAGGATTGCTGGGTCAAATGACATTTCTGGTTGTAGATCCTTGAGGAATCGCCACACTGTCTTACACAATGGTTAGACTAATTTACATTCCCACCAACAGTGTAAAAGCATTCCCACTACTCCACAGCCTTGCCAGCATCTGTTGTTTCTTGATTTTTTAAAAATCGCCATTCTAACTGGCTTGAGATGGTATCTCATTGTGGTTTTAATTTTCAATTCTCTGATGATCAGTGATGTTGAGCTTTTTATCGTATGTTTGTTGCTGCCTAAATGTCTTCTTTTGAGAAGTGTCTGTTCATGTCCTTTGCCCACTTTTTGAAGGGTTGTTTGTTTTTTCTTGTAAAGTTAAGTTCCTTGTAGATTCCAGATATTAGACCTTTGTCAGATGGACAGATTGCAAAAATTTTCCCCCATTCCATAGCTTGTCTGTTCACTCTGATGATAGTTTCTTTTGCTGTGCAGAAGCTCTTTAGTTTAATTAGGTCCCATTTGTCAATTTTTGCTTTTGTTGTAATTGCTTTTGATGTTTTTGTCATGTAATCTTTTCCCGTGCCTATGTCCCGAATGGTATTGCCTAGATTTTCTTGTAGGGTTTTTGTAGTTTTGGGTTTTACATGTAAGTCTTTAATCCATCTTGAGTTAATTTTTGTATAAGGTATAAAGAAGGGCTCCAGTTTCAGTTTTCTGCATATGGCTAGCCAGTTTTCCCTGCACCATTTATTAAACAAGGAATCCTTTCCCCATTACTTGTTTTTGTCAGGTTTGTCGAAACTCTGTTTGCAGACAACATGATCCTATATTTAGAAAACTTCATCATCTTAGCCCAGAAGCTCCTTAAGCTGATAAGCAACTTCAGCAAAGTCTCAGGATACAAAATCAATGTGCAAAAATCACAAGCATTCCTATACACCAACAGCAGACAAGCAGAGAGCCAAATCATGAATGAACTTCCTTTCACAATTGCTACAAAGAGAATAAAATACCTAGGAATACAGCTAACAAGGGAGGTGAAGGACCTCCTCAAGGAGAACTACAAACCACTGCTCAAGGAAATAAGAGAGGACCAAACAAATGGAAAAATATTCCATGCTCATGGATAGGAAGAATCAATATCGTGAAAATGGCCATACTGCCCAAAGTAACTTAGAGATTCAATGCTATTCCCATTAAATTACCATTGACATTCCTCACAGAATTAGAAAAAACTACTTTAAAATTCATGTAGAACTGAAAAAGAGCCTGTATAACCAAGACAGTCCTAAGCAAAAAGAACAAAGCTGGAGACATCACACTCCCTGACTTCAAACTATACTACAAGGCTACAGTAACCAAAACAGCATGGTACTGGTACCAAAACAGACACATAGGCCAACAGAACAGAATAGAGATCTCAGAAATAAGACCACACATATACAACGATCATGGTTTTTGATGGATCTTGTCCAAAGACTTAGGTTGTCCAACACAATATTTCAGATGACAGGAGCTATTTCTTTATGAATATGGTTCACCTGCTCATTAACTGTTATACCCATGTGACTGTCATTAGTGTACTTGAGTGTTGATGCTTGTAAAAATGTGTGTGTTAGTATTGTCTGTTTTATTGTGTAAAGCGGCCTATGAAGCATTCTGTCATGTTTTTATACATTTCTCAAATAAGTCTTCTTTTTAAAATTGTAAGCAAATGTCTTTCAAATCATTATTTATTTTTTCCTTTTTCTCCCTAACATTTGAGATAAAGAACTTTTTAAATTTTCATGGACACATAGTAGGTGTATTTAATTATGGAGTACATGAGATATTTTGATAAAGGCATGCAAAGTATAATAACTATTAGGGTAAATGGGGTAAAGAATTTTTTAAATTATTTTTTCAAGAACTACATTTTTCAGGATTGTGATTTGGGGGATTTTAGACTTTAGGGATTTTGATCTTTCAGGATTTCAGCATCCTGGATTATGGTGTTCGGGACTGTGTCAGCCCCACCCTAGGGCGGGAGGAAGGCACTCTGCCTGGTGGGGGTATGGTCAGGTTAGTGGGACAGGGAGGAGCAGGGGCAGCCAGCTGCACGCCTCAATCCAGGAGGAGAAAGGTGCTCTCCACCCCATGAGGGGTGCCAGGACGTCCGCCTCTAATACCGAGGCTGTGGGAGTAATACGCCCCAACATTACGGATTTCTTGTGATCGCACCATGTAATGAAATGCTTTCTGAATTTTGAAGATGTAATTTTGATCTGCAGTAAAACTGAAACCTTAGTATAAGGATCATTGGCTTCTAAAGTTGGTGTTGTTTAGGATGATGGCATCAACTATTCCATTAAGTGAGTTCACAGTGAACAGGGTTCCTTGATGAGCTTTGCTTTCCGCATCAAATCTGCTTCACCAGCTTTCAAGTTCTATTGCATAACATCCTGTGTCACACGGAAAAGCGGGGGAAGGAAAAGACCTTCTTCCATTTAGATTTACTTTTTACATTTTGAGAAGATGAATATTCCATTGATGGCCTCTTACAGGTACGAGTGGTTAAAGCGTGGGGAAGCGAATTTGTTTTCCTGCTTTTAAAGCGATTTCCTTACTTCCAGCCCAGCTTGTGGGTCTAGCCTGGCCTCTCCCAACACACCTGGCACTGCACGGGAGCCTCCAGCCAGCAGCGTGCGGTGGGGGTGGAGGAGCGTGGAGGTGCCCGCCAGATGTTGACGATTACCGAGGAACAGAGGCTGCTCTGTGGCCACCGGGTCGAGCTGCCACAGAGCAGCTATTTCCTGTCTGCACCGGCGGCAGCAAGTGCAAACTGTGGGCTGCAGCCGAGTTCACAGGCACAAAGTCACCTTTGTGAGTGTCTGGTGCAGCTTCCTGGCTGGGAAGTGGAAAGGGTCCCCCACGTTGAAAGGGTGTGCAGAGTCCCTCGCCCTGAGCTCCTGGCCCGGTGTCAGGTTTCTGAGCAGGGATCCTGAAGACACAGCATGAGGGCTTTGATTCCAGGCACTCGGCACTTGGAGTGCACAGAGAACAGGCCCGGACCCTCCCGAGGAGCCCTCCTGGGTCCTCCCATCACCAGAGTTCAGAGATTCTGGGATGTGCCACTTCGTCAGGGACACACACTTTCCTGGAATACACGATGATTTTTAATGCTTTTCCTAAAAATGGCTTTTTCTTTAATGCCAGCTGTCTCACAGGGCAGGGAAATGGAAAACCTGGTAAAGGCCTCTCCTTCTTAACTGGGAAGTAAAAATCCCATATTCATTGTGGAAGCTTTTGGCCTCTGATCAACCCTGGGCTCCTGATTTTGGTTTTCCTCTTCGGAGATTCAGTCCTGCGTATTAGAGCAGTGGGAGACGTGGGGTCGCCGCAGCCTCAGGACCTGCTGAGCACGGGCTTCTGCTGCTTTTGATTCTCGGGTAGAAGGAGTGACATGAAAACGGTGCCACTAAACACCAAGGATGTAATTGAAGTGGAACAGGCACACGTTCAACCAGAAATTCATGTTCCAAATCGAGGGGTAACATGAAGACCCAGACGTAACAAATAAATCAGGTAGGGTCCTCTTAGATAGAATTTTCCTTTAGCAAGTTAGTGCGAATTAACGTGTGAAGTTCAAAGAAGAGATCTCATTTAAACCATTTCTCAGCTGTTACATTAACAAACTATTTTAATAAGGTAACTCAGCCACCAAGTCAAGGTTTTATGTTCATTGTCTGAGTCACGTTTGTGATGTGGGAAGTGGCATATTTTGATTTGACTTTTGATGTGTCTCCTTGACATGCCTGATGGGATAGTCACCACATACAACGTTAAATCAGAGCTGTCTAAAATTAACACTCCGCTAATTCCAGACAAACTGAAAGGTAGAAAGTTGTCTATGCCAATGGCCCGGGGTGGTGCCTCCCTGAAAGCACCCCTGTCTGAGACAGGCCCTCTTTGTACCTTCTGTCCCTTCCCCAGGGGGCTGCATCTCCTGATTCCAGGGAGGCCCAAAGGGGAGGCATGGGCAGAACCCCCACCCAGTTTCCAGGTTGCCTTGGGCCCTTCTGGAAACTGGAGGGAGGGGGTCCCAGCAGGGCCACGAAGGGGACTCAGAGGTCCTGGCAGCTTGAAGGAAGTGGACAGGGCTGAGATGCATGCTCCTGCTCTGGCTACCCGGAGTGGGCCGCACTCACCAAGAAAGGAAGGCAGACAGTGGTGTGACGCGGACCCCTGCTGCCCTGCACGTTTCCTGCGGGGGATCCCTGCTTCCCCGCCGTCCCAGCTCAGGCCCCCATAAAGAAACACTACAGACAGGGCGGCTTAAACAACAGACGTTTATGTTCTTAAAGTTCTGGGGTCTGGAGGTCCAAGCTCAGGCTGCTGGCAGGGTGGGTTCCTCCTCATGCCTCTCTGTGGCTTGTAGATGGCACCGTGGCCTCTCCCTGTGTGCTCACGTGGCCTCTCCCTGTGTGCTCACGTAGCCTCTCCCTGCCTCTCCCTGCGTGCTCACGTGGCCTCTCCCGTGTCCTCACGTGGCCTCCCCACGTCCTCACGTGGCCTCTCTGTGTCTTCACGTGGCCTCTCCCCCCCCGCGTCCTCACGTGGCCTCTCCCCTGCATGATCATATGGCCTCTCCCCTGTGTGCTCACTGCTGGTGTGTCTTCCTCTTCTTATAAGGACAACAGTCCAGGGCCCCACCTTTGGCACTCACATAACCTTAGCTACCTCCTTAAAAGCCCATCTCCAAATACAGTCACATTGGGAGTTAGGGCTTCAACCCATTAATCTGAGGCACACAGTTCAGTCCTCAGCACTTGGTCACCCTCCTCCGCCCCTGGGGCCTCCGCCCTGCCTGGTGCCCCTGCCTGCTCTGGGGCTGCACAACGGGAGCCGCTGCCCCCACAGAGCATCTGCTGTGTGACTGTTCTGGCGGCGCCCATCCTGTCACCATTGCTGAGCTGTTCCTTTCCTTCCCCCAGCATCTGAACGGCACTTGCCACACGTCGGCAGGAATGAGAAGTGAGAAAAATGAGACCCACTCTTTGTAGTTTCTGGTCTCGTGGTTCTGGGTGGGGCTGGGAATGTGCATCTCTAACGCGTGACTGAGTGTTTTTAATGGACTCTGAGAATGTGTCACACCGAGTCCACGTGGAGGTCAGGCTTCTGGCGAAGTCTGCATGAAAAACTGCTTCCGCCCCAGGATGGTAGAGTCATTTTGACAAAGTCTACGCAATTAAAGAATGTTGTATTTTGAAATAATTTTAGACTCACATAACAATTGCAGAACTAAAACATATATATATTTTGAGACAGAGTGTCGCTCTGTCACCCACACTGGAGTGCAGTGGCGTGATCTTGGCTCACTGCAACCTCCGCCTTCTGGGTTCAAGCAGTTCTCCTGCCCCAGCCTCCCGAGTAGCTGGGATTACAGCCACATGCCATCATGCCTGGCTAATTTTTGTGTTTTTGTAGAGACCAGGTTTCAGCATGTTGGCCAGGCTGGTCTTGAACTCCTGGCCTCAGGTGATCCATCCGCCTCGGCCTTCCAAAGTGCTGGGATTACAGGTGTGAGCCACCACGCCCGGCCAAAAGACTGCAGAAATATTAATAGTACAGAGAGTTCCTGTGTATCCCCCATCTCCTCCCCACCAGCTCCTATCATCTTATATAACGAGAGAACAAGGACCCAAACCAGAAACTCCACGTGGGTACGATGTGGCAGCCACAGACCCCATGCAGTTGGCAGCCACAGACCCCATGCAGTTCACTTATTCTTGGTGGAGGGAGTTCTGTGAGACGTCCCCATGTTTCCAGATCAACACGACAATCAGGACATCGAGGGTCCCATCACCCGGAGAAACTGCGTTTAGAGTCACATTTTCTCCTGACCTGCCCTAGCCTGTTCAGGCTGCTAGGACAAAAATACCATAAAGTGGGCGGCTTATAAACTACAAACATCTGTTTCCACCGTTTTGGAAGCTGGAGTCCCAGATCAAGGCACCAGCAGATTTGGTCTCTGTGAGGCCTGATTCCTGGTTCTCACCGTGTCCTCACGTGGTCAGAGGGATGAGGATCTCCGTGGGGCCCTTTCGTGGGCTCTCATCCCATTCACGTGGTGGGAGGGACGAGGATCTCTGTGGGGCCCTTTCGTGGGCTCATTTTCCATCGTGGGCTCATTTTCCATCGTGGGCTCATTTTCCAATTACGTTACTGGTTTGGTTGTTGAATCTGAGCGTTTTCTTCTGGACAGAAGACCTCCGTTGGATATAAAACTTGCAAGTACATTTGATCCTTGAATAACACGAGTGTGAACTGGGAGTCCACTTACACACAATTTTTAAAAATAAATATATTGGAAAATGTTTTGGAGATTGATGACAATCTGAAAAAACGCGCAGATGAACTGACACCTGGGACAGCAAGACCCCCCTTCCTCCGCCCGCTCGGCCCATCGTCACGGAGGCGAGAAGGATGGATCCTTGTGATGATCCACTTCCATTTAATGAATAGTCAATGTGTTTTCTCTTCCTTATGATTTTCTTAGTAACACTTTCTTTTCTCCAGCTTACTTCATTGTAAGAATACGGTATATAATACACAAAATGTACAGAATGTACAGAACAATGTTGATCACCTGTTTATGTTATTGGTAAGGCATCCGGTCAACAGTAGGCTCTCAGCTATGTCAACCTAAAGAAAGATGCTGAGGCAAAGTTAGTACACGTGGAGGGTTTATTTGGGCCACGTTTGAGGACTGCATCCTGGGGGACGTAGATTCAGGTGGCTCTGAACATATGCTCCAGTTAGCAGCAGTTACAAGTGGGTTTGAAAGAAAAAAAGAAGGGGCAGTTCCCACATTGGTTCCTTAAAATAACGTAAGCTATTGACTGGCTATAGATGGTTCTTTGTATCACAGATTCCAGGAACATGAAGATAATGGGTGAAGGTCACATTGTGTAACTTGTGTAGCATTTCTTGTGATTTTTCAGCCAGACTGGAAACGACAGGGAAGGAAAGGAAGACAAATGCTTTTAAACAGTTGGCCCCGCATGGGCACGGTGGGGGAGGCATGATGGAGGATGCAGGTCTCACCCTCGCAGCTCCGCTGGGGCTGGTGAATACCTTGCATGGCGCCGACTGCTCTGAGCCACTTTTCTTTCTCAGTGGTTAAGTTTTGGGATTTTCGGCTGCACGGGGAGTGGGTGGCCCTAAACCCTGTATTGCTAAAGGGCCAGCTGCATTTTCTCCTGATCTGTGGCTGGAACTAGGATCATGGATTTGGCGTTTTGTCCAGGATCCCCGACTCTGACCCCCTGTAATTATTTCCTAAGTAACTAGAGCAATAAGAATATCTTTTAAAGTATTGGGCCTTTTGTCCTTGGTTTCTGAAGTAACTTCTGAAAGATAAAGCTGGAAGAGTTTTTTGTTTACAAGTCCCTTCTAACACACCTGAGTTTATGTTAATGAGGCATTTTTGGAACACCCCTAGATACCGCAGGATGAGGGGGGCTGGTTGCCAGGGGAACCAGCCATGTGCTCAGAGGGTTGGAACTTCGAGCCCCACCCCCAAACCTCCGGGGAGGGAAAGGGGCTGAGGTTTAGGGTGATCAGCAATGGCCCACGATCTAAGCAACCTCACCTACATCATAAACTCCTATAGTCACTCAAAGGGACGAGCCTCGGAGACTTCCAGATGGCTGAACACATGGAGGGTCCTGGAGGGTGCTGGGCCCCAAGAGGACCTAGACTGTCTACCCCACTTCCCCCGTACCTTTCCCCGTCATCTCTTCATCTGTATCCTTGAATAACATTCTTTTTAATAAACTCATAGGTGTAAGTGTTTCCTTGAGTTCTGTGGGTCCCTCTAGAAAATTAACTGAATCCAAGGAAGAGGTCGTGGGAACCCCGATTTATAGCTGGAGGGTCAAACAGCCTGAGACTTCAGTTGGCATTGGAAGGTGAAGGGAAGGGGTCCCGGGGACGGAGCCCTCACTCTGGGGGGTCTGAGGCTGTCTCCAGGTAGATGGTGTTGGGATTGAGTTAGAGGATGCCTGACTAGTATCTACTGCAGAACCGATGGTTTGCTTGGTGTCTGGAGAACAGACCCACACATTGTGGTGGGAGAGCAGAGGAAAAACAGCCTTTTTCCACATGGTGGGCTTCTCTTTTCATCCACGTAGAATCTTTCACAGAACAAAAGTTTTTAATTTTGATGAAGTCCAATTAATTGATTTTTTTAATGTATTTTTTTTAATGTGCTTTGAGTGTCAACACCCAAGACTACTTCGCCTAACCCTAGGACACAAGGATTTTCTTCTAAAAGTTTTATAGTTTTACATTTTACATTTAGAGCTATGTCCTTGTAGGCTGAGTTAGTGTGAGGTTTAAGTCAAGGGTTTTGTTTGTTTGTTTGTTTGTTTTGGCTTAGGAATGCCCACATGTTTCTACACTGATTTTGCTGAAAATCCTTCTTCCACTGGTTGCTTTTGGGCCTTTGTCAAAAAACCATCTGGCCACAGAGTGTGGGTCTGTCTGTTCCTGGACTTTGTTCTAGTCCATTGACCTGTGTGTCTGTCCCTCCACCACTGCCATCGTCTTGATGACCAGCTCTTAAAATCGGTTAATGTGGTTCCTCTAACTTTATTCTTGTTTTTCAAAATTGTTTTTGGCTATTCTAGTATTTTTGCCTCTGTATATAAATTTTAGAATCAGTTTGCCTATATTTACAAAGAATCTAGCTGAGATTTTGATAGCAAGTGAGTTAAACTTATAAATCAATTTGTATAGAATTGACATCTTTACTATAAAGTTTTCCAATTCACGATTTGTCCCTTCCTCCATTGAAATTTTCCTCTATTTCCTTCATTCGCATGCTGTAGTTTTTAGTGTACAAGTCCTGTACATTTGTTAGATTTATACCTAAGCATTTCTGGGTTTGTTGTTTTAGGCATTTATACATATGCTACTGTGTGTTTAATTTGGGTTTGTAATTGTCCACTGCTAACTTACAGAAACATATACCTAAAAGTTACAGGACCGTTCAGACTCTATTTCATCTTGGTATCATGAAACTTACAGCTTTGGCAGCTTGTGATTTTTGAGGAATTGATCCACTTCCTCTGAATTGTCCAGTTTGTATGTTTAGAGTTATTTGATAGTATTCTCTATGATGCGTTTAGTATCTGTGAGGTCTGTGGTAATATCCCCTTTCATTTTAGGTGTTAGTTATTTGGGTCCTCTCACTTTTTTATCAGTCTTGGTTTATTATCAATTTTATTAATCTCTTCAAAGAGCCAGCTTTGGGTTTGGTTTGACTTTTCTCTATTGTTTTTCTGTTTTCAATTTCATTCATTTCTGCCTTTATTATTTCTTTTTTCTGCTTGCTTTGAGGTGTCATTTTGCTCTTCCTTTGTGGTTTTTTTAATGTGGAAGCTGAGTTTTTTGTCCTCAGACCTCTCTTCTCTTTTAATGTAAGCACGTAGAGCCACAAACTTCCCTTTACGTACTACATTAGCCGCATTGTACAGGTTTTCAATGTACTTCCATTTTCACTTTGGTCAATACATTTTAGATTTCTCTTGCGACTTCTTCTTTGGCCCATGGATTATTGGGAAGTGGGTGGGGCTGCTGCTGATTGTCGGGGTCGCGGAGAAGACTCACCAGGCCCTTGACATGTGGGATCAGTGGCGTCTTCCTCCTTGTCTCCAGACTCAACTGGATTCGTGCTGAGAAGGGCATTCTGAGGAACCTCACTCCCAGCTTCAGCTGGTCCGACATAGCAAATCAGATTTTTTAAAAAATAGAAGGAGGTAAATTAACTAAGAATAATACAGAAAAATTTTCCTAGAACCAAAAAGTACGAGTGACCTGATCAGAAGGGCTCACCTGGAGTTGCGTGTAGAAAATGAGGCCTGCATCCAGGTTCACAGTCGGGATGCTTCAGAGCCCAAGCACCGTCAGAGGGAGGAACACCGAGGAGCAGGAGTCGAAGTGCCCGGAATTCCTCACTCACAGCAGCGGAATCCAGGAGACACGAGGACACTAGTTTCAGATTTCTCACAGAAAAGATTTTGAACTAAGAATTCTATGCCTCACCAAAGTGTCAATCAAGTGCAGAGATATAAGAACCTTTCATATTCAGATTCAAAATATCCATCTCCGAGAAAACCTTCCTCAGGGATTTGCTGAAGCCAGTCCCTAAAATTAGGAAGCAAACTGAGGAAGGTGTGAGATGGGACTCACAGACTCGCAGCCTGGGGGAGAAGCAGAAGGGACCCCAGGAGGAGGCAAAAGGGAGTTCAGTCCTGGGAGCTGGGAAAGGAAAGGCCACGCATGGCTTATTTTTATAGAAATAAAGGATTTTAGGTACAAACAGCACCTGCCTTTTTTAAAATTACGGAATTACTCGGGGAGCAACGGAAAACACCTGATGCCCTCCACGTAACCAGAGGTGGCCCGGGTCGCGGGGTGACCGCCCACTGCCACCACCTGTGAGAACCTCCAGCCAAGCCCCAGGGCAGGAGGAGCTTGGGAAACGGAAAAACGCGAGTGCACATTGGTTGGGATGGAGCGGAAACGCCAGGCACCAAACCCCGGTGATGAGAAGACAGAAACCGCAGGAAGTACCAGAGCGTACGTTTCGGTTCTCGTGTGTGACACGGGCAGCGTGAAAACGAGGCTCTTCCGAGACCTAGCTCCTTCCACCCCACTCGGCCCCAGGCTGGAATCAGCCGGCTTCTCTCGGGGGTCACCGTCCTGCCCGGCGTCCTGTGCCTGAACATCGCCATTTCACAGATTCTGTCTGATTTTCTAGTTGTCTGAGGAGGGAGAGTGGTCCAGCTCTTTCACAGTGACCAGAAGTGGGAGTCACCAGCGGTGGGTTTCGAGTTGCACCCCAGAGTCCCCGGAGAGCCTGAGGGTTGGGGCATTGCTCGCTCCCCACTGTAGCTGCGTTCCAGATACCCGTGAGTGCTTTTAAACAAAGAAAAGTTTTTTTATAATTGAAAATGTTAAGTACGCCGAGGGGTAGAGACCACTGTCACGTAACGGCACTCACCCCCTCCCAACACTGAGCACCCGGAGTCTTTCGAAGCAACCCCAGACCCGACCTCAGTCCCTGCTGAACACGCCGGTGGGTGGGGGGTGTTACTTTTTATGGGGTTCCATCCTCAAGCCGTTTTGAAGTCACGGGTGCAAACACGGTCCGCATCGGGGCGGTGCCACAGCTGTCCTTATTCACGCAGGTTCCGACTTCGCGGCCTGTAAGCGCCTTTCCTCTTGCTTTCCGGCCTCTGTTCGTGGGCGTCCTCCATCTTTCGTTCTAATAGAGAATATGTTTCCAAGTGTTCATCTGGCTCCCTTTGTTCAGTGGGCCAGCGTTTGGCTTACGTTAAGTTTCTCCCCTGCTGTGGCCTTCGAGGTGGGCACTGCGGGTCAGCAGGACCGTCTTCCGGCCTCCTTGCCTGGGGCCACCTGGGGCCCTGGCTCCCTGACGGTGGCCTCCGGCCCCTGGGAGGATGGAGTCGGGCTCTGTCCCTGGGCCCTGACTCTCCACAGTGGCCTCTGGTCCCTGGGAGGATGGCGTCGGGCTGTGTCCTGGGGCCCTCGTTCCCCTATAAGTGGCCTCCGGCCCCTGGGAGGATGGCATCGGGCTGTGTCCGGGGGCCTTGGTTCCCCTATAAGTGGCCTCCGGCCCCTGGGAGGATGGCATCGGGCTCGGTCCGGGGGCCCTGGTTCCCCTATAAGTGGCCTCCGGCCCCTGGGAGGATGGCGTCGGGCTCTGTCCGGGGGCCCTGGTTCCCCTATAAGTGGCCTCTGGTCCCTGGGAGGATGGAGTAGGGCTCTGTCCCGGCCCCACGTTCTTTGCCTGCTTCCACCTGTGCCTATCTGCGCCGTGCAGACACTGGTTCCCAGCCTGCCTGTGCCTCCTGCCGCTGTTCCAAGCTGTGGGGGGACCCAGCTCACCCCCAGGGTCCAGTTCAGACTGGAAGGGAACGTGGCCCCCACACCCTCAGCCTTGATGTGGGGCCAGGGACACTCACTGTGGGGTGTGAATGTGCTGATTAGACCCTGGATGGATCCCACACACAAGCAGTCAGAGGGTCATTTACAGCCTGAGCTCACTCCGCAAATATGATCAGGATGGGAACAGGCAGCTGGCAGCCTCCTGCCTCACTCCTGTCCCTCAGGAGGGGACGCAGCTCTGCCTGACCCCTTGGGGAGGCACCAAGTCCGCCCTGACTCCGCCCCACCTGAATCTGCTGGCTCCTTTGCGGGCAGCTCCTGAGGGCAGCTGTGTTCTGCTGAGACTGAGCCACCTCTGGGCCCTGGGCCTCTGTTCGGGGTGGGCAGCGTTCAGCCAAGCTCATCCTTCACCTCAGGGGGCCTGTGTGGTTCTCACGCACAGTGTCCAGGGTCAGCTTGTCAGCGCTGGCCACCCGGGCGGCCTCTGTCAGCACTGCATTCCCCAAACCTGTGGGGCCCCACGCTTGGTGCTGAGGGTTGATGAGGACCCAGGAAGGACCAGGAGAGCGGAAGTGGGACCTTCTGCCAGCTCCGTAGAGGACAGCCTGGAACCGGCTAAGACTGGAGGCAGGGAGGCCCAAGGGGCAGGAGAACCAGGCACCTCGAGGGGCAGAAACAGCGCTGCAGTGGCAGTCACCCACGGAGCGTGGAGTGCTGGTCCACGATGCGCCCTCGACCCACGGGGAAACGCGCCCCACGGGGCAAGGGGCTGGGCTGAGTCGCCCACGGAGCGTGGCATGCTGGTCCACGATGCGCCCTCGACCCACGGGGAAACACGCTCCACGGGGCAAGGGGCTGGGCTGCTTGCTGGTCAGTGGCAGGCAGGATGGGAACACACAGGTACGCGGGGCCCACCTGGGTCTCCTGTCCACACGGGAGAGGGGTTGAATCCTAAGGCATCTCTTAGCGGCCCCAGCGCCATTGTGGGACCACTGCCTGAGAGCCCCTGAGCTCCGTCCCCTTTGGGTCACTTCTCTGGGACCCAGTCCGACTGTTCGTAAGATTCAAGGGTACTGGCTGCTCTGTGCCCGCTCGTTTGATGTTTAGCACAACTACACACAGGTAACTTCTTAGCCGGCTCTGAACTCAGCGTGCGGTTCCCGTGGTGTAGGCTTCGGTTCCACCAGGTTTCCTCCTGTGTCCCAGGAGCAGGAAGAGGCCGAGTCCACCCCCACCCCGCCCCGCCTGCCTCCACGACACCCAAGGACCAGGTGCCAGGTGAGAACCGGCCTCCAGTCCTGCCCGGGTGTCATGTGCTGCTGGAAAAAGCTTTTCATTTCCTTTTCCATTCTCAGGAGCACTGCTCCCCGGGAAGACCGTGAAAACCGACCTGGTCTGTATGAAAGACTGAAATGTCATCAGTTCCGTATCTCAGTGTTTCTTTTCCTTAAAAGTTTGTCCTTCATAGCTCAGCGCTTTTACCTTGTTCTAATCAATTATCAATCATGAAATTAAAAACCCCACAGATGGTCTCAGGTGTTTTAAATCTTCAGGGTCATTATTTGCTTTGTCTACTTGTCCTCCTGTTAACAGACCCCCAAGGCGTCTCCAGCTTTCATTGTGGATTTGCCCTTTTCTCTTTTCGGTTCCTTTGGTCTCGGTACAGTGTCTGTGCTTCCATTTTCTGTCCCATGTGAGCCCCAGGCCTGGGCTTGTGAGTGGGCGGTGGCCCCAAGGCTGTGCACATGGCCCTGCCCAGGCTGGCAGCCGCGGGAGCACACGAAGGCATCAGAGCTCCGTGCTGTGCATGACACAGGGGCCCCCTCCTTCGGGGAAGCGTTCCAGAACTCTCCGGCCCCTTCCTCCCGCCCACAGCCCCAGGTCCTTCTGGCCCCTGTGGTGTGGTGTGGTTGGCACAGTAGCCCCCACACCTCCTTCCCAGCCTTTGTTTCTGCTGGTCCTCACCTTGGTTTCCCACTCGGAGGCCCCAGGGAGGAGACGGCGCGTGGCTGGCCCCAGTCGCTGCCACGGAGCTGCCCCCACCCCAGCGCTTGCCCGTGCTTGGAGGACTCGCCGGGCGCCTGGGCATTCAGGTGCAGCCCCTAGTGCTCTGTGCTGACTGAGCCCCTCCCTGGAGCTGGCGGAGCCCGTGTCCCTGCTCCGTCCTCACGGCGTCTGGGCACGTCCTTATGCTCTTGTTTCTGGGTCGTTGTCACTAAAGAATGCATTGAGCTGTTTTGCAGACAGATGGGTAGTTCTGTCTGATAGAAACGTCCCATGAGCACAGATCGGCCCGTGGTGAAGCCCCTTGAGGCCCCGTCCCTGTGGAGAAGGGACACGTCGGCCCCGTGGTGAAGCCCCTTGAGGCCCTGTCCCTCTGGAGAAGGGACACGGATTTGTCTGTCACTTTCTCGTGACACTTTGTGGAAATAAACTGCAGGTTGTTTGTGACAAGCTGTTCTTTTCTGCTAACTCTGTCAACGTTGATTGCTTCTAGGTTTTCACCTCAAATGGCCCCACGGTGATCATGCCCAGCTGGTTCTGCTCACGAGCGTGGTTCTCCCACGTGGGCCCCTTTGACGAGGGAGGTCAGGTAAGGGCCGAAGGCAGGAATCAGCTCCCTCCCCTGGGTTTGGGGCCCTGTCCTCTGTGTGTGGGCTCCGCACACTGGCCACCCTCCGCCCTGCCGTGCCTCGAGGGCTCTGGAGATTTAGGAAACCCCTGCCTGAGGGTCCTCCTGGTGCCCCTCCTGGAACCTGCCAGCATCTTAGTTGTTTTGCTGAAAGCAGGGGCTTTCTGTGTGAAGGCTGTGGGTGCCCTGGGCATCTGCACCTGACCTACACCGGCTCCAGGTTACTGCATCCTGGTTTAAAAGCTGTGTGTGGGAAAGCACAGGACACGGAAGCTGTTGGCAGAGCTGTCTCTGGGACAATGGAGGGAGAAGGGGAGCCCATCCTCACCGTGGGGGTGCACCTGCAGGCGTCTGTGTCCCTGTCCTCCCAATAGGGGTCCACCTGCAGGCGTCCATGTCTCCGTCCCTGTGGGGGTGCACCTGCAGGCATCTGTGTCCCCATCCTCCCCGTGGGGGTGCACCTGCAGGCGTCCGTGTCTCCGTCCTCCCCGTGGGGGTGCACCTGCAGGCGTCCGTGTCCCCGTCCTCCCCGTGGGGGTGCACCTGCAGGCGTCCGTTTTAAATACTAGCTATGTCTAGTTTTTTGTGTTTTAAGAACTCCAATTCTACGTTGGTTAGATTTTCTTCGTCTTTCTAACCCTTTTCACTTCTTTCATTATATAATTTCTATTTTCCTTTCTTCAGTGTTCCTTATTAACTTTTTAATTAAAATCATTTTCTCTTAAGGATTTCGTAATTTAGTCTTCATTTTTCATATATTTTGTTCCTTTTTTTTTTTTGAGACAGGGTCTCACTCTCTTGCTGAGGCTGGAGTGCAGTGGCTCACTCACTAAAACCTCTGCCTCCCAGGTTCAAGCAATCCTTGTACCTCAGCCTCCTGAGTAGCTGAGACTACAGGTGCACACGACCAGGCCCAGCTACTTTTTTCCTATTTTTGGTAGAGACTGGTTTTGACATGTTGCCCAGGCTGGTCTCAAACTCCTGGGCTCAAGCAATCCACCCCCCCACCTCAGCCTTCCAAAGTGCTGAGATTAAAGGCGTGAGCCACCACACCCAACCAATTTTGTCTCTTCTTAAAATTTCTTTTTTTAGTTTAACTGATCCAATTTTACATAAAAGCTTTATTGAGGTATAATTCACATGCCATACAATTCACCTATTAAAATGTGCAATTCAATGTTTTTTTAGCAAATTTATAGGGCTGTACATTCACCAGTCACCACTACCATCTAATGTTAGGAAGTTGTCATCCCCCAAGAAACACTTCCTGCACCCAGGGGCGCACCTCATCTGCCACCTGCCAGCCCTAGCCAAGCACTAATGCACTTTCTTCAATGCTGTATTTAGACCCACCCCATTAGGGTCCAGTTTTGCCCTTAGTCCTTGAATTTCTGATTCAAGATGGGTCTCCGCCACCTCCCTACACATCCCACCCCATAGCCTGAAACACTTGTGGAGGGTGTGGAATTTATCTTGGTGGGTTATTTACAGGGGTCTCTGTTTCCTGGTTTGGGGTTTGTTGCTATTGTAGAGGGAGAGGCTGAATTTTTATCTGTGGGAGTGTTTCCAGTTTTTAGTTTTCTCTGCTGGACTTTGTGTCCCTGCGTTCCGCGGACTCCGATCGCTGGGCCCTGGCTCGAGCTTTCCCCCTTCTGTCCCCGCGTGGTGCCTGCTGCTTCCTCCTGGAGGTTTGCGCTGGGGACGGGGCTCTGCAGAAGGGCGGGTGGCGCTGGGGACGAGCCCTGGGGAAGGAAGCGCGTCCCTGATTCGGCTTGCTTTTGCCTCTCAGGATCCGAGTCTCCGGAGCTTCTGGCCCAGCCTTCCTGGGAGTGGCTTTAGCTCATGCTTTTCTCCTCCAGGCAGTTCTGGGTGCTCCATCCCCAAAGGCTGCCCGAGGATGGTTCTGTGAGCAGATGGGGGCTGGGCGGCCACATTTCCTCCGCTTGGCATCTTCCCTGATGCCTTTCTGGGCGTGACCTCTCCCCCTTTCCCTGCGCCCCGCCAGGGGCCCTGCACACCACAGGGCAGTCCAGGCACCTGGAGGCTGGTTGGGAAAAGCCTGAGGGAGGAATGAGGCCATCTCGGGCCTCTCAGGTCTCAGCAGCAGCAATCGGGAGGGGAGAGAAAAGTGGGACAGACCCTCTGTGTCCCCCTCCTCCCGGGGCAGAGGCACCACCCGGGAGCGGCTGTTGACTAAATTCTCACTTTACTGCCAGAAAATAAGAAAACCCCAAGGGTCGGGCTCTTCTGGTGATAGGAAGAGAGAAACCTTTTTTCTCTTCTTAAACTTATAACGTGTTGAGAGTTCCAATGCTCTTTAGAGCTGCCTTTGAAAACAGAAAATTAGAGAAAATACCTCAATGACCCCTGTGAAGGGTCCGTGTCCACCACCCCCCGCCCCGGAGCCTCCACGCTAAATCACCCGTGTGAGACAGCACGTGGGCTTCAGTGATTCCTTTGTCTTTATCTTATGGTGGATAAACTTTTAGCAGGGCTGTACACATGATTTTGAGGTCTGTTCTTTGACTCAGCATCTTACAAATCTTTCCATGTCGTCGTGGTTTTTGTAAAAGGGATTGCTCTGGAGAGGTGGAGATTAAACAGTGCATTTTTGTTGGACGCGGAACCACAGCACTGCCTGTCTGTCCTGGGAGCAAACAGGCCAGTGGTCGGGCTGTGATAGTTTGGGGACTTTATTACCTGCACTTGAAGTTTGTGTGCCAGCCAAGGAGAGAAGAGGCTGGACTTGGTGATAGACTGGCCCTGCTGCTAGGCTCTCAGAAAACCCGCCCTTTCCTGGAGCAAAGGTGTCTCCGGGCGGCTGACCCAGGTGAGCTCCAGCAGAGAACCACGAGGAGGCCAGACTCCACATCCTGCTCCTCCCTCAGTTTTGTTTGAATTTAAGAAAGCAACAAGGCCCAGTGCCGGCCCCAGACGGACCCACGGCTCAGTCACAGCCCTGGGCTGAGGATTGGGGTCACCCAGGAGAGGAGCAAGCAGAGGGCAGGGGCCATTGGGATCATGGGCTGGGGGAAGCAGGGCCCAGGTTCTCACAGGACAGAAAAGTCTGGTGGGAATAATGCCTGCAGAATGTTCCGGAGCAGAGTCCCCACTGACATGGAGGAGTGTTCGTGGATCAGCCCCGTGGGCTGAGGTTCAAGTTTCTGAGCTTGGACAAGTGAGCAGGGCCGGCACAGGCCCGGGGCTGCCTCCCCACTGCTGGCTCCCCTGCCCGCAGCCCCACGCGCCCACCCAGCACCACTGTCCTCTGCCCACAGTCGGCACTTTGAGTCCCTTGAGCTTCTGGGGCCGCGGCCACTGGCAGGAAAGGACGGGGATGGAGACCGGACCAGCCATCCAGGAGCCGTGGCTGCGAGACCCTGACCCACCCCAGCCCCTTTCCCCGGCTGCCTGTCTTCCTCCCCCAGCCCCTTTCCCCGGCTGCCTGTCTTCCTCCCGCAGCCCCTTTTCTCGGCTGCCTGTCTTCCTCCCCCAGCCCCTTTTCTCTGCTGCCTGTCTTCCTCTTTGCCCTGAGACCTTTGCTGCCCAAAATGGAATTTGGGACAGAACCAAGAACCAGCCCACCCTCCCTTCCCCTCTTTCCCACCTGTTGAGAAGCTCAGTTGCTCACATCTGTTGTGGTTGCCGACCCACGTCCCTGTTGAGCCTCTAAACTGGTTTCTTTGCAACAAAAGCCTTTCCACCAGTTCCTGGTTGGCCGGCTGAGCGCAGGTGTGGTGCATCCGGGGCAAGCACACGTTTCTGGGGCCCCAGTGATGCCTCTGCTTCTCCCGCCCTGCAGGGCGTCCCGGAGGACCTGCTGTTCTTCTACGAGCACCTCAGGAAGGGCGGCGGCGTCATCCGCGTGGACCAGAGTCTCCTGCTTTATCGCCACCACCCACAGGCAGCCACGCACTCCATCCTCGAGTGAGTCAGCCCCACCCGGCCCCGGGACGCCTGAGAGGCCAGGAACGCGGGAGGCGCCCAAGGTCGGGGCTGGGGTTGGTGGGGCTGACCCCAGAGGCTGTGGTCAGGCTCTGCCTTGAGACCCAGGGTCTGGTGGGACACGGGGAAACAGTACAACCCGAGGCGGGGGGGCGTTCGGCGTCCACGAAGGGGCATTTCCCAAGGGCGCCAGGGAGCACCAGGGTGAAGGCCGAACGTCCTTCCCTAGTTCCGAGAGGTAAAATGACCATGCGCTGGGTCCTTTTGAAACCCTGTGCTCCCTTTAACCCAATGGGAGTCTCATGAGTGGGGTCCGGCTGGGACCACAGGCCTGGGGGGCGCAGCTGCCGTGGAGGGTGGCAGAGGCACGGCCCGGGAATCACAGCACCCAGTGCTGCAGGGCCCGCCTCCCTTTTCCATGTCACTGTCAGGCGCGGCCACGTGGGCCTGGGTCCCTCTCCCGCCTCCCTTTTCCATGTCACTGTCAGGCGCCGCCACGTGGGCCTGGGTCTGGGGTTGCCGCGTGGCTGCATTGGAGCCGTGGCAGGGGTGAGGCAAATCGGGGTGAAACTGCATCTGGAATTCCTTCCTGAGATCCGGGCAGACAGTTCCCTCCTTAGATCTGGGCAGACAGTTCCCTCCTTAGAACTGTGAGGACACAGAGGTCTCGGCCACCTGCCTGCCGCGTGCCGCAGCGTTAAGTGGAATGCAGGCCGCTGTCCGGGGCTTGCATCTCGGCCCCTACGGGTACTCAGGGTCCCCGGAGTCTCAAGACCCGAACTAGGGTCATGTGTGGGTGTGGGAGCCGCCATGGTCCCGGGCCTGCCGTGACAGGGTTGAGACTCTCGGCAAGATCCCAGCTCCCCAGGCTGGGGGGTTGGCAGGAGGGCCAGGAGCTTCCCCACTGGGGGCATCATCCTCACTCCCGCATGCTGGGGCCTCCCGCGTCGGCGCTCCTCTCCCCCCTCCCGCGTCCGCGCTCCTCTCCCCCCTCCCGCGTCCGCGCTCCTCTCCCCCCTCCCGCGTCCGCGCTCCTCTCCCTTCTCCCGCGTCCGCGCTCCTCTCCCTTCTCATGCGGTGACATGTCCCTGACTCTTCAGCTCCTTTGCAACATTTCCAGAAATGCTGACTTGTGCTTTGGAGAAAAACTGGGTTTCCACCTTTCCCAGTGCTAAGGCGGGGCCACGGCTTCCAATGAGGATGTAAAAAGAAAGGCATAGGGGGCCCTGGGGAGCCTGTTCTCCCTGATTAAATGAGAACTTTTTAAAATGTGAAAAATGAGATGAACCAAATACAGACATCATGGCTGCTTCTAATTTTATCTTCCTACGACGGGCCAACATTTTCAGACCAGAGACCCCTAGGAAGGCTGAGGAGGCCGGTGTCAGAGGCTCCCCAAACCTCACGTGCCACCCACGGCCACAGAGGCCACCTGCTTTCTTCTGGAGCCTGACTGCTTTCCTCTCATGTGAACCCCATGGGGCCCCTGAGCTGATGTCGATGGATGAGGAGGATCGGGCTTGTCCACCACCCCCCCCCCCCGCCGAGACACCCAGCAGACCCGGGCTGCTAAGGACAAGATGGCAAAACCCGGCGAGGCTGCGTCACCTGGTGGGAAAGTCCCCACAGTTGTCTGCAGGAGCTGTCCTCACCCAGGTTCACACACACATACACACTCTGCACATGTACACAGACCACACATGCACACCACAACACCACAAAGAGCCGTCCTCACCCAGATACACACACACACACACACTGCACATGCACACAGACCACACGTACAGCATGCACGCACACACATGCATGAACGTATACACACGCATGTACTCACTGCACACACGCTCACTGCACACATGCACTCACACATGTACACACACTGCACGCACACACATCCGCACAGCACATGCAGGCATGTGCGCTCACTGCATACATGTACTCATACTGCACATACAGGCCCTCACTGCACACACGTGTACACATGCATGTACACACATCCACACAGTACATACAGGCATGTACTCTGAACACATGCACTCACTACACACATGCACACTGTGCACACATACCACACACTCCCACACAGTGTGCACACACACACATGCTTCAGTGTCCTGAAGTCACTGACTGGGACGGGCATCTCCCTGTGTCCCAGGCTGGGTCGGGACTATTGAGGTGGCTGCAGAGGGTGGGGGAGGAAAAGGTAGACTCCAGGCAGGATCTCCCTGACAGTGCCTAAGCCCTGCAGCTCCCTGAGCTGACAGAGGCGACCCCATGTCCCCCCATCCCCTCCCATCCCATTGCCTGTGGGGGTTTTGCTGCAAACGGGGTGCCACAGGGTTGGGGGGGGGTTTATCCCGGGAGGCAGAGGCAGCAGCAGTCGTAGAACAGCCATATCCTGCCACGATCCCGAGGCTGAACCCACGAGGGCCCTGCTCAGGGGAGGCCCATCACCAGCCAGCGTTGTGTCTGGCCCAGACCCCACCCCGGAGGAGGCTCCCACGGACACAGCTCCCTTGACAGAGCAGAGGGCATCCCAGGACTCAGCCAGGGCAGGGTCTGCGGGGCACAGGGATTCAGCGTGGCTGCATCACAGCAGTTGGGGAGGACAGCATCTGGGACACATCCCAGGCCGTTCTGGCCCCGTTGGCCTCTGCATCCCCTGCCCCTCTAGCTTCTGGCCTGTCCAGCTCCTGGGGCTTTGAGACGGGGTCAGCCCGGGCAGCTCCAGGAGCAGGGTTGAGGGAGAGGCGCCCACAGGCAGGCAGCTGACAGCGATGGGGGCACGTGGGGAGGGGCTGGGGCGGGAGGAGAGAGGGCGGGGCTAGGAAGGGCCCGGGCAGTGATGGGGCAGAGTAGCAGGTCATAGGAAGGAGCCTGCTCCCGGGGCAGCAAAGGCAGAAAGAACAGAGACCAGGTTCCCAGGGGAGTGGAAGGGTTCAGGGCAGCGACCCCGAGGCAGAAGATTATGTCCAAGTGTGAACGCTGTGATTTTATGGGATGGTTGGTATGTGCCCTTATGGACAAAGGTTTCTCTGGGAAACTGGACTTGGGTCAAGTCCAGTCCTCTGTGTCCTACAGAAATTCTGCCTTCCAGAACCTTCTAGATTCTTAAGTGACAGCTTCTCATCTGTCCCCACCTGTTGGGGTCTAATGGAAGGGGCGGGTCCCCACCTAGGCATGTGGCTACGTCCAGCTGGGGCAGGTAGCCTGACTGTAGGACAGCCAGTCTCTCTTAGGCATTAGGCCAGGTGTCCACTCCACTGGCAACGTAAGCTGAGCACACATCATGTCCCTGTATGTCAGCATCCGTGTGCATCTGTGGGGCCCCCGGCCTGCCCGTCACCCTCTTCTCCACCGCAGGACGACCATCTGGACCCACCGCGTCCGCTTCCTGGAAGAGCGGGCCCTGCCCCGCTGGGCGGCCTTCACCATCTGGAATGCCGGCAAGCAGGGGCGCCGGCTGTACCGCAGCTTGACTGCCACCAGCAAGCGCAAGGTGAGCATCCTGCCGCCCTCCAACGCTGCCTGCCCCGCCCCCGTACTGTCCCACAGCACAGGCCCCGGCCCCGGCCTGTCCAGAGCTGCCCTTCTGTGCTTGTCCCCAGGTGGTGGCGTTCTGTGACGTGGACGAGAACAAGATCAGGAAAGGCTTCTACTGCCACGAGGACTCTGAGGTGTGCAGGGCCGCACGGTGTCACCCTCGGGATCACCTCCCTGCTCCGGGGCTGAGGGTCAGCTGCCCAGAGCCTTCCCCCTTGGCAGAATCCACCCGGGCCACGCCGGCTCCTCGGGGCCTCCAGGGAGCCCAGCCCCCATTCTTTGGGGGAGGGCCCCGCTGTCCCTCGTGGGTCTGGGCCTTGGGGTAGCCCACCCTGGTCAGTTCCGCAGTCGGGTGTCAGGCGGGGGTGGCGGGAGCCGGGGTCCTGCCCTGAGCAGCTGCCGCAGTCTGTGACCCTGGCACGTTATCTGCTGCCTAAGCCCTGGCTCCTGTGTGAGCCAACTCGGCTGCACCCTGAGGGCGTCTCTCCGGGGACGGGCTCCAGGCTCGGGCAGGACTGACGGCCACTCGCACTCTCAGGAAAGACCCAAGCCCCGAATCCCCATCCTGCACTTCCGAGCCGCCCAGCCACCCTTCGTCATCTGTGTGAAGCTGGTGAGTGTGGGGCCCTTGGCCGTGGAGGGGCTTGGAGGTCTCAGGCTCTGCCACGTGGACAGCCCGCCCTGCTGTGCAATGACTGTGTGGCGTGGGATGAGACCCCAGCTGATGGTGGGCATGGGGACAGGTGCCACAGCCGTCCACAACGGCACCACAGACTGGGCTGTGGGGTGGTGGCCGCTGCCCTGGGGGCAGGAGGCAGCTGGAGGGTGGCCTGCACGGGTGTGGGGGGGATGGATTCCGGTCTCTCTTCTGTCTTTAAATACCTGTAAAGCCAACATTTGTTAGAAACTTGCAAAGCACGAGGCCCTACGGTGCCATGTCTGAGGGGCCAAGGCCAGGACCTCCAGCTCCTGTGGACTGAGGTGGCTGCACCAGGGATGTCCTCAGCCCCTGAGTGTGAACGACCCTTGCCAGGGGTGGGCAGGTGACGGGCACCTCGGGCTCCAAATGCAGCCTTTTTCGCCAAGCGTGGGGAGTCCAGGCTGGCTGCGGGGGGCTGAGGTGAGTAGATTTTTTTAAATTTTACTTTAAGTTCTGGGAACACGCAGGTTTGTTACATAGGTTTACGTGTGCTGTGGTGGTTTACTGCACCTATCAACCTGCCATGTAGGTTTTAAGCCTCGCATGCATTAGGTGTTTGTCCTAATGCTCCCCCTCCCCTTGCCTCCCCACCCTCCAGCAGGTCCCAGTGTGTGATGTTCCCGTGTCCATGTGTTCTCACTGTTCAACTCCCACTTATGAGAACATGTGGTGTTTGGTTTTCTGTTCCTGTGTTAGTTTGCTGAGGATGATGGTTTCCGGCTTCATCCATGTCCCTGCAAAGGACATGAACTCATTCCTTTTTATGGCTGCAGAGTATTCCATGGTATATATGTGCCATATTTTCTTTATCCGGTGTATCACTGATGGGCATTTGGGTTGGTTCCATGTCTTTTGCTATTGTGAATGGTGCTGCAGTCAACATATGCGTGCATGTGTCTTTATAACAGAATGATTTGTATTCTTTTGGGTATATACCAATAATGGTATTGCTGGGTCAAATGGCATTTCTGGCTCTAGATCCTTGAGGAAACGCCACACTGTCTTCCACAGTGGTTGAACTAATTTACATTCCCACCAACAGTGTAAAAGCATCCCTAGTTCTCCACAGCCTTGCCAGTATCTTTGTTTCTTGATTTTTTAAAAAATTGCCATTCTGACTGGCGTGAGATGGTATCTCATTGTGGTTTTGATTTGCATTTCTCTAACAACCAGTGATATCTCACTGTGGTTTTGATTTGCATTTCTCTCACGACCAGTGATGAGCTTTTTTTCATGTTTCTTGGCCACGTCTTCTTTTGAGAAGTGTCTGTTCATGTCCTTCGCCCACTTTTTGATGAAGTTTTTTTCTTGTAAATTTAAGTTCCTTGTAGATTCTGTATATTAAACCTTTGTCAGATGGACAGATTGCAGAAATTTCCTCTCATTCCAGAGGCTGCCTGTTCACTCTGATGATAGTTTCTTTTGCTGAGCAGAAGCTCCTTAATTAGATCTCATTTGTCAATTTTGGCTTTTGTTGCAATTGCTTTTGGTGTTTTAGTCATGAAGTCTTTGCCCATGCCTATGTCCTGAATGGTATTGCCTAGGTTTTCATGTAGGGTATTTATGGTTTTAGGTTTAAGTCTTTAATCCATCTTGAGTTAATTTTTGCATAAGCTGTAAGGAAGGGGTCTAGTTTCTGTTTTCTGCATATGGCTAGCCAGTTTTCCCAGCACCATTTACTAAATAGGGAATCCTTTCCCCATTGCTTGTTTTTGTTAGGTTTGTTGATGA
Organism: Pongo pygmaeus; assembly: GCF_028885625.2. Taxonomy (NCBI): domain Eukaryota; kingdom Metazoa; phylum Chordata; class Mammalia; order Primates; family Hominidae; genus Pongo; species Pongo pygmaeus. Next base: position 101,225,701 of record NC_072392.2, on the reverse strand, counting down.
TCAGATGGTTGTAGATGTGTGGTGTTATTTCTGAGGCCTCTGTTCTGTTCCATTGATCTATATATCTGTTTCCGTACCAGTACCATGCTGTTTTGGTTACTGTAGACTTGGAGTATAGTTTGAAGTCAGGTAGCGTGATGCCTCCAGCTTTGTTCTTTTTGCCTAAGATTGTCTTGGATATACGGACTCTTTTTTGGTTTCATATGAAATTTAAAGTAGTTTTTTCTGGTTCTGTGAGGAAAGTCAATGGTAGCTTGATGGGAATGGGATTGAATCTATACATTATTTTATGGCCATTTTCATGATATTGATTCTTCCTATCCACGAGCATGGAATTTTTTTTTCCATTTGTTTGTGTCCTATTTCCTTGAGCAGTGGTTTGTAGTTTTCCTTGAAGAGGTCCTTCACATCCCCTGTAAGTTGTATTCCTAGGTATTTTATTTTCTTTGTAGCATTTGTGAGAGTTCACTCATGATTTTGCTCTCTGCTTGTCTATTATTGGCATATAGGAATGCTCGTGATTTTTGCACATTCATTTTGTATCCTGAGACTTTGCTGAAGTTGCCTATCAGCTTAAGGAGTTTTTGGGCTGAGACAATGGGGTTTTCTAAATATACAATCATGTCATCTGCAAACAGACAATTTGACTTCCTCTCTTCCTATCTGAATACTCTTTCTTTCTTTCTCTTGCCTGATTGCCCTGGCCAGAACTTCCAATACTATGCTGAATGGGAGTGGTGAGAGAGGGCATCCTTGTTTTGTGCCAGTTTTCAAAGGGAATGCTTCTAGCTTTTGCCCATTCAGTATGATACTGGCTATGGGTTTGTCATAAATAGCTATTATTTTGAGATACGTTCCATCATTACCTAGTGTATTGGGAGTTTTTAGCACTAAGGGGTGTGGAATTTTATTGAAGGCCTTTTCTGCATCTGTTGAGATAATCATGTGGTTTTTGTCTTTGGTTCTGTTTATGTGATGGATTACGTTTATTGATTTGCATATGTTGAACCAGCCTTGCATCCCAGGGATGAAGCTGACTTGATCATGATGGATAAGCTTTTTGATGTGCTGCTGGATTCAGTTTGCCAGTATTTTATTGATGATTTTCACATAAGTGTTCATCAGGGGTATTGGCCTGAAATTTTTTTTGTTGTGTCTTTGCCAGGTTTTGGAATCAGGATGATGCTGGCCTCATAAAATGAGTTAGAGAGGAGTCCCTCTTTTTCTATTGTTTGGAAGTTTCAGAATGAATGGTACCAGCTCCTCTTTGTACCTCTGGTAGAATTCGGCTGTGACTCCATCTGGTCCTGGGCTTTTCTTGGTTGGTAGGGTATTAATTACTGCCTCAATTTCAGAACTTGTTATTGGTCTTTTCAGGGATTCAACTTCTTCCTGGTTTAGTCTTGGGAGGGTGGATGTGTCCAGGAATTTATCCATTTCGTCTAGATTTTCTAGTTTATTTGCGTAGAGGTGTTTATAGTATTCTCTGACGGTAATTTGTATCTCTGTGGGATCAATGGTGATAGCCCCTTTAATATTTTTTATTGTGCCTACTTGATTCTTCTTTTCTTTGCCTGGCTAGCGGTCTATTTTGTTAATCTTTTCAAAAAAAAAAACAGCCCCTGGAGTCACTGATTTTTTTTGAAGGGTTTTTTGTGTCTCTATCTCCTTCAGTTCTGCTCTGATCTCGTCTTCTGCTAGCTTTTGAATTTGTTTGCTCTTGCTTCTCTAGTTCTTTTAATTGTGATGTTAGGGTGTCGATTTTAGATCTTTCCTGCTTTCTGATGTGGGCATTTAGCGCTATAAATTTCCCTCTTAACACTGCTTTAGCTGTGTCCCAGGGATTCTGGTACGTTGTCTCTCTGTTCTCATTGGTTTCAAAGAACTTTGTTATTTCTGCCTTAATTTCGTTATTTACCCAGTAGTCATTCAGGAGCAGGTTGTTCAGTTTCCATGCAGTTCTGCAACTTTGGGTTTCTTAATCCTGAATTCTAATTCAATTGCACTGTGTTCTGAAAGACTGTTAGGATTTCCATTCTTTTGCATTTGCTGAGGAGTGTTTCACTTCCAATTATGTGGTCAATTTTAGAGTAAGTGCTGTGTGGTGCTGAGAAGAATGTATATTCTGTTGATTTAGGGTGGAGAGTTCTGTAGATGTCTATTACGTCCACTTGGTCCAGAGCTGAGTTCAAGTCCTGAATATCCTGTTAATTTTCTGTCTCGGTCTAATATTGACAGTGGGGTGTTAAAGTCTCCCATTATTATTGTGTGGGAGTCTAAGTCTCTCTGTAGGTCTCTAAGAACTTGTTTTATGGATCTGGGTGCCCCTGTATTGGGTGCATGTATATTTAGGTTAGCTCTTCTTGTTGCGTTGATCCCTTTACCATTAGATAATGCCCTTCTTTGTCTTTTTTGATCTTCAGTGGTTTAAAGTCTGTTTTATCAGAAACTAGGATTGCAACCCCTTTTTTTGCTTTGCCTTTTCTTGGTAAATAACCACGGATGAGTGGTTGATAGAGTGAGCCAGGCCCCAAGCGGTACTGTTGGGGGGTTTTGGGGGGACACACAGACACGGGCACCTGTGACAGTTAGAAGCACGCCACACCAGGGCGGGTCATGGTTCCTGCCCCACAGAAGCCGTGAAGCCAGTGTGTGTTGGTCTACACTGCCCGGCCCGCAGTGAGCTGTCACACAACTAATCAGAGTCCAGGCAGAACAACGTGAGCAGAGCCTCATGGGCACAGCTTTCTGGCAATTACTGGCCTATCTCATTTTATTGCAGTTCATTGTGCATTTTATAAATTAAAGGCATGTGACAGCCCCACTAGAGCAACCCCATCAGTGCCCCTCTTCCAGCAGCACGCCCCGTCCACATCTCCATGTCTCCTTGTGGTAACTCGCAATATGTCAAACTGTTATTGTATGTGTTACGGTGACCTGTGGTGTCACTACTATCTCGGGGCGCCCATATGAAACAGTGAACTTGATAAACGTGAATGTTCTGATTGGCTCCGCTGGTCGGCTCTCCCCTACCCGCTCCCCCCTACCCCACCACTCCTCAGGCCTCCCTATTCCCTGAGGCACAACATTGAAATTAGGTCAGCTAATAACCCCACAGAGTCACACGTCTCTTGCTTTAAATCAAAAGCTAGAAATGTTTAAGCTTAGTGAGGAAGGCATGTCGAAAGCCAAGACTGGCAGGAGAGGCCCAGCTTTCAGCCTAACGGTTAGCCGAGTTGTGAATGCAAAGGAAAAGTGGTCCTCCAGTGAACACACAAATGATAGTGAAACAGGCTTTTGCGGATAGGGAGAAAGTGTTAGTGGTCTGACAGAGCAAACCACAACATTCCCTTAAGCCAAAGCCTAATACAGAGCGAGGTCCTGACTCTCTTCAATTCTGTGAAGGCTGAATGATGTGAGGAAGCTGGGAACAAAAGTTTGAAGCTAGCAGAGGTTGGTCCACAAGGTTTAAGGAAAGAAGTCATCTCCGTAATATGAGTGTGAGGTGAGGCAGCAGGCTCTCCAGAAGATCCTGCTACGGTCACAATGGAGGTGGCCGCACTCAAACCACAGATCTTCAGTGTAACGGAAGCAACCTTGAACTGGAAGACACCATGCAGGCCTTTCATAGGTAGGGAGAAATCAATGCTTGGCTTCAGAGCTTCAAAAGACAGTCTGACTCTTTTATTAGAGGCTAATGCTGCTGCGACTTTAAAACCCATTTATGCCTAGTGTTCCATTATTGGAACACTAAGCATGTGCGAGTTTATACTCTGCTTAAGGTCACTGCCAAGGTCTGATTGCAAAAATTCAAAAAATTGCAACCTCAGGCATAAATGGGTTAAGCTGAAGGCAGTGCTCACCATTCTGAGAATCCTAGGATTCTAGGAATGAGGCTAAATCTGCTCTGCCTGTGGCTCTGGAAATGGAACGGCCCAGGTGGCAGCACATCTGTGCACAGCATGCTTTATGGAATAGTGTAAGCCCACTGTTAGGCCCAGTGCTCAGAAAAGGAGATTCCTTTCAATATACGACTGCTCATTGACGGTGCACCTGGTCACCCAGGAGCTCTGAGGCCGATGTACGAGGGGTTCGTGTTTTCACGCTGACACAGCATCCGTTCTGCAGCCCATGGGTCCAGGAGTCATTCCAACTTTCAAGTCTTATTGAAGAAATTTTCTAAGGCTGTAGCCGCCAAAGATAGTGATTGTTCTGATGGATCTGAGCAAAGTTAATGAAAAACTTTGAATAACCATTGTCCAAGTTACCAGGGACATTTAGATGAGTAAATGGGAGGCTCTGAGAAGCAGTTATAAAATGCAAATTCTACACATATCTGGTTTAGTTTTTCAGAAACAGCCTTTTCAGGATCTACTTCTCAGGGACCCCCTCTCCAACCCCATCAGTGCCACTCTTCCAGCAGTACGCCCACTCCACATCTCCTTGTGGTAATTCTCACAATACATCAAACTGTTATCGTATGTGTTATGGTGACCTGTGGTGTCACTAGTATCTTGGGGTGCTCATATGAACCCCAAGGCACTTGGTGAAAACCTTTCCCAGGGAGCGGGCTGAGCGTGGGAAAGGAGGCTCCTCCTCGTCCTGCACACACCGTGTCCTTGAAGGGCCCAGAGCCCCCATGGTCACCTGTCTCTTGTGTGTTCTTCCAGGGGCAGCTGGCAGTGTGGCCTCACAGCACATGCTCGTTCCATGTCTTGGTCTTTTCACGTAATGTAGATTGGAGGTTATTCCGTGTGAAGCCACTGGAGCCCCCGGGCTCTCCTGTTGCTGTGACCTTTCTGTTCAGGGAAATTTCCAGCTTATTTGAGCCGTATCAGCAAAGTGACGGGAAACCAGCCCTACGTACCCATCCCCGGAGCCAGCGTGTCCACCTTATGTGTCCTCCACGCCTCCAGATCCCCACGCTGGTGTTGGGACACTCATTCTAGCCTAATTTCATCCATTATTGTTTCCCTGATATATCTCAAGGGGATAAAAACCGTTAAAAGGACCATAAAACCACCATCCCACCACAGAATTCCAAATATCCCATCAATGTTCAAATCTTCCTAATTGCCTTATAAATTGCTTCATGTTTTAATTTGCTTGCTGGAATCCGGCAGCGTCCGTGTGAACTTGACGACATGACCTTTCTGTCTCCCCGACGCCGACGCTCTTTTCTTAGTTCAGCTGAAGAAGGGGCTTGTGTATCCTGCACTCTGCCGACCGGTTCCCTGTGGTTTTGCGTGTTCTGCTCCATCCTACTGAGAGGTGGTCAGACCGAGGCCACATCAGGCCCCCCTGCGATTCTGTTTGGCAGGAGCACCTCGCGGGTCTCAGGGCACCTCGGTGGCGCTGTTGTTGTGCCTTCCTTCACTGTTAGCTGGAACAGTAAAGAGAAACCCAAGGTTCACGTTCATCACTAAAACACCCGCTCTTCGATTACACGGATGTTTCATGCATTTGTGATACCGTTACTTACTGATGTACCTTTTGGCCATTTTTAATCATTTGCTGTTTAAAATGCTGCTGCAGTGAGTATTTGTATATATACATAATTTCGCTCAAGTGGCTCTATGTGGAATAAATTCTAAAAATTTCTGGGTCAAAGAGCACACGCATTCAGTCCCAATCTGGCTGTTCACCACCTGCAGCTGCTGTGCCAACCCAACCCACCAGCGATGGAGCACCTGCCTCATGCCCTTAACGGGGAGGGAAAGCATCTTCTCACATATTTATGAACTGCTTTATTTCCCTTTTAGTAAATTATTCTTTTCATTAGCCAATTTTTCTATTGGTCAGTATTTTCATAAGGAAAACTCTCCGACGTGCTGCAAATTTTCCTGCCATTTGATATTTTTATATTTTTCCCATTGTGATATAATCAAATTAAGTGACTTTCATTTATAGAGTTTGATTCATTCCAAGACAATCACTCCTGGTTGTGAAATTTAAAAAACAACATTGTCCCATTTTACTTCTGGGATTTCTAGTTTTTAATTACATCTTTGATACAATTGGAATTTCTTTTGATTACAGATGCAAATTTTTCTATTTGTATAACTAACTGTCCCAACATCGTTTACATCACTGCTTTTCCAGGAACGAAATGCCGTCTATGTTGGTTGTGAACGTGCATTTGGCACCTGGCAGGGCCAACCCTCGTGGCGTGTGCGTGAACACATCCCTAAACCATAGTCTAATTTATCCTATTTTTGTAGTTCACGTGAGCAGAATCCAGTGTCTGTGTTCTCGCATCTGGTTTTCACTCCACGTGTTTGGGGTGTGCGCATATCGCTGTGCATGGTGTGGACTTTCTCCACGTCCCGTGTGCAAACGCCACCCCACCCAGAGGCCACGCCAGGACCCAGGCCTGTGGGCAGTGGTTCCCAGTTTGCTCTTGCAAGGACGCTGTGTCCTCTGCGTGAGTGTCCCTGCCTCGGGTCTAATCCTGGGAGTGGAAGGCAGGTCGTGGGTGTGGCTGCATCCTCAGCTTCTCTGGATGATGCCCGCAAAGAGGCTGGCCCAGGAACACGCCCAGAGCCAGAGGGCCCAGCTGCACGGCTCCCTCACACTGGGCTGGGCACTTGGTTGCCAGCAGTTTGGGGAATGTGTTCTCATGGTTTCAGGTGTGAGTCTGGGCACCAACCCCGTGTCCGCTGGACGCTGGAGTTCTTTCCTCTCTGGCGGTGTTTTTCATCAGGGTTCCCCACTGGCCTACTGCACGCTGCGTCTCTCCTGACCTGCAAGAGTCCTCTACGCCTCTGGCTGCTCGACTTTGTTGGTTTAATGTTTTGCAAATGTCTTCCTCCATTTTGTGGTTTGCCTTTTCATTCTCCTAATGAAACATGTTGCTTTACAGAAGCATCTAGTTTTAACAGAGGCTTGTTTTAAGACGGTGTCAACACGCACTGGGCTGGCCTGGTCCCTGAACTCAGGTGTGTTTCCTTTGCAAACTCTAGAGCAGAGAGACAAGGGAGGAAGGACAGATAGTGGCAGAGCGTGTGGAAATGTTTTCCAGGAAGGATGGCTTTCATTTCAGTGACAGCATCATTTGAGTGACAACAGTGGTAGGTGGTGTAATGGATTCTATGTGGTGGGGGTAGGGGGTGCAGCCAAGCTCCGATTCCTCCTGCTCGGCCCAAGGACCGAGGACTGTGACAGGAATGCATAGTCCCTCCTGTGTCCTGCCAGAGGCCAGAGACTTGTGTCCACCACTCTGCCGGGCTGTCTTCAGCAACTTGTTCAGGAGGTGCTGGGGTACAGGGCACGTCTGAAAGGCATTTCTGGATACCTGCTGTGGCCTCATACAGGAGAGTAGGTGACCTGGCCAAGGCTAGCACACAGGACAAGATTAAGCATCCAGCGACCGGGGGTCACAGCCCTCACTGGTCTGGTGGGGATGACAGAGGCCAGAGGGGATCAGACAGGGGCAGCTGTTGATGGTTCTGAGATACAGTTTCTGTCTGAGGGGCCTCCTCCAACTCCTGGCCTCTGCAGAGGGGTGGGTGTGTGGAGGGAAGGTAGGTCTGCCCTGGTCGAACAGCAGAGGCATTGCCAGTTAGTCTCATTCCATTCCGAGTGCCCCCAGGGACAGTCAGCCACCTTATGTAGAGAGGCAAGGCCAGAAGGCAGGGAGGCCTCCCCTCTGGTGAGCAACAGGGCCTGTGGTACAAGCAGTGCCGGCTGCTGCCTTCTCTGGCCCTTGTCTCCTTCCAGCCTCTCCACTATTAGCAGAGGAGCAGAACACTTGACAGGTGGACATGGGCCAACCCCAACCCTTGGCCCTGGAGGAGGCTCCACAGTGGCCTCCTAGATCCAGGAGACTGGACTGAGCTGAATCTACTGCTCCCGACAGGACCTCACAGGGGGCGCCTTTGAGGACAACCTGAGGTCGCTGCACTTGCAGGAGGGCCAGGACTTCCTTCACTTCAGCTGACGGACCCATGGCAGCTGCTCCCAGGTGGGTCTTTTCATCGAAGCACCCTCTGGGTTTGTTCCTTTATTATACTTCATTTCCTTTTCATTCTGTTCTTATTCTAATTTTCTTTACAGTTAGTCTTCTGCTTATGTTCAGCTCACTAATTTCCAGCCTTTCGTCTCTAATGTATAATTCACGACTTCAGAATCGCTTAAGCACCACTTTAGGTGAATTCTATCTGTTGTGATTAACTTTTATAATTTTCATTATTTCTTTTAAAGAGATGTTTTTAAAAACATCTTTTTAAAATTTGTGTGTACACACACACACACTTGGGTTCTGTAACTGTCCACTGGGTCAAGCTTTTCTCCTTCAACCGTGCCTTATGACACTTTATTGAAATGTACCAATTCAGTAAAATACACTGTGGTACTAGGTCATCAATTTCTTCTTGAATGTTTGCTTTAATATCTTCTAAGACTGTGTTACAAATGTAGGAAAGTTCTATCATCTTCCTGTGGAACTGAGCCTTTAATCATCATCATATAGTAATCTATTCCTAATAACACTATTTGCTTTCCTTTAACTGGAGAACTTTGTCATTAACATAGAGGTTTTCATCCATTTGCATTTATTGTGTCCCAAAATATTTATTTCTAATTGTGTGTGTGTGTGTGTTTCACAGCTTGTTCTGCCTTTTCCTCTTGCCATTCTTGCGTATTTTGATAGTGTATTTTTTATTCTTGTTCCATTTCTCTCCTACTAGTATAGAAGTTATCTTCTCCATATATTAACTGTGTGTGACTAAATACTTCAACATGTACCTAGCGCCAAGCTGATAACTGAATTATCCGCACTCTGTTCCAGGAGAACATACAGACTTAAGATGCTCTAAATTCAGCCACCAACTCTGCCACTGATTTATATGCTGCTGTTGTCCATTTTAAGCAGTTCTACATGCTTTAAAAGAAAATCCACATATAAGCCATCCTTCTATGTTTTTATGGTCACAGTTTATTGCTTCCCTTTCTCCACATTCCTCCAACTATCCAACTGCGATCATTTCCGTCCTGCCTAAAGTTTATCCACTAAAGCAGTGGTTCTCAACCAGGGGCACCCCCAGAAGGTATTTGGCAATGTCTGGAGACATTTTTTTTTCTTTTTGTCACAGCTGGGTAGGGGGATCCTGCTGCCATCTGGGATGTTGCTGAACACCCTGCAATACACAAGACAGCTCTCAAAACAAATGACTCAACCCCAAATATTAAGCCAAGATTAAAAAACCAAACATGGATAAGAATGGCATATTTTTATCTAAATGACTTAATTTTGTTCTCTTCTTTAATGTTATGCTGTGGGCACAATTCAGGCAACTTGACAGCTATTTTCGCTCAGCATAATGAAGATCTTGGTCTACTCATTGCTCAACTCCAGTGCTGCTGCTGGGAAATTGGTAGTCGTTTATATCACTCTGTCCTTCTTACAGTTCTGCAGTTTCACCGTGGCAAGTCTAAATGTGTGAGACTGTTAGGCTTCTGTATCTGGGGACTGTTGCATGTCAGTATGGAATATCTGCATCATTTCATTTCATTCTGAGACCCCAATTACCCAAAGGTTAGACATTATTCAGTGTCTCTTGATGTTGCTTTCGTATCTTCCAGTTCTCTGGATTTTTTCAGATCTTCCAGTTTTCTAATTCTGTCTTCAGCTGTGTCTAAGTTATCCATTGAGCTTTTAATTTCACTTCTTACATTTCTAGGGGCTCTGTTTTTTTCTAATCTCTTCTTGATAATTTCTAGCCCTTTTCAAAAATGTACTCATATTATAGCCTACGTTCTACCAGAGAGGTTTTGTATTTGCATCTTCTGCCCCTTGTCTGGGAATACCACTGGTCAGGGCCAAGTCAATCAAATTTTCCACTTTAGGAGTTTTGGGGATCATACAGGTAGTATTAATTCAGGCCACTTCAGGGGAGATTGAGGTAAGAGTCTTGCTGCTGTTCCTTTGAAAAAGATTTATTTAGGGTCCCAGCTTTATATAGCGGTCCATTAGATCTGGCCCTGGGCCTTACATTCTCTCATCCATTCTGCTATCAAAATAGCATGACTAGACTCCAGGGTTCAGCAGAAACCCTCAGGATCTCCAAGGTCTCTGCTGTCACATGGAGGGTTTCTGGTTAGCGCCTAGAACGTGTTTGTGGGTGCACAAATCCCACATCAGCTCCCCGGTCCCAGGGATACTGGCTTCTTGCTGCTCTCTAAACTCACAAAGCTTGCTCCACTTCTGGGACCACAAGCATTCTCTTTTCTGCCATTGGGCACAGTTTGTTTGGACTTCTGCCCAAATGCTGCCCCTTCACAGAGTGTTTTCTGAACACCTCTTCTCGGAGTCAACACCCAACACGCCGTTCCATTGCCCACTTTATCTTTGTTCGTAGCACTCAGTATTGCCTGCCTTGATGGTACTTGCTTGTTATTTGCTATTGTCTGCCCCAGCTATCATGTGAGCAAGGGGTTCCTTGCCAAACTCCATCACCTGGACCCTGGTGGGCTCCAGAAACGGCTGCTGAATGAAAGTGGGCTTTCCAGGCCACCAGGTGTCTGGTGAGCACAAGTGCCCCAGTGATGGATGGGATCCAGTGGGAAAGAAGCAGTGGCCAGTGGAGTGATCCACTTTCCTCGGGTTGCTAAGTTAGACCGACATTGAAAGAAGAACTGCTTTGCCACATAGTGTCACTGCTGGGTCTGGGTGGGTAATCGACCTGCCTGCATGTCTTAAAATGCGATTTATCTGGAATCTTCTTTTAATTGGACTAAGAACAGTTCATCATGTTTTTCTCAGAAGCCACTTATTCCCTCCATCCTCGGTGCTTCCCAGGCCAGCAGGAGCTTCCTGAGCTACAGGCATGGCAACAGTGCACCCCAGTTCCACACCCAGCAGGCGCAACCAGTCTTGTGTGTGCTGACCACAGGAGCCGAGCCTTTTCCTGCATGTGGACTCATGCAGCCAAGGCTGGGCCTGGTCACCCAGGATCCTCACCATGTGACCCCAGCCAATCGAGGGGACAGTTCAAGGAGGAGACCCCTATTAGACAGGTTGGAATAAAATGTTTAAATCTTGTAAAAATGTAACCCAAGGCTCTTTTAAGGGATAAAGACTATTGGCCACCAGGTCAAACACAAGAACTGTAGTGTGTTAACCCCACACTCCTGTGTGGCCAGGTCATCACACACATCCCGTGAAGAGCTGTCTGCTAAAGACAGCATGGACTGTCACAGTCCTGGCCTTGTGGTCCTGGTGACCTCACAAGTGAGAACCACAACTGAGCCTTGCCTCACAGATGTGGGTGGCACCTCCCAGTTCTTGGCTTGCCCATGTTCCTGTGTCCAGGCCCCATCCCCACCTGAGAGCAGGCCGGGGAGCCACCCTAATCTACGCCACGCACACGGCACCTGGCACCCCTGGGCTCCTCACACGGGAAAGGGCTGCTCACCCAAGCCCTTGGGCCTCCGAGTGGCCACACCTGGGGCTGCTGGCCGTGGTTCTGCACCTCAAGCCCTGTGAGCACAGCACAGGTCCCAGAGATGGGTGTGGGTTGCTATCACAGTGAAATTTTTATACACGTTCCCCTCACCAAGCTTTGGGATGGATCAGCACGAGCTCAGACACGGAGACAAAGGTAGCCTCCTGCCCTTTGCTTAAAAACCCAAGTGTAGACTCTGCCCAGGCTCTCCTAAGACAGACAGTGTAATCATTTCAAGAATGGTATTTCCCACATTATTGTAGAGGCACACATTGGACTCACTCTGACGATTCCCCTTGCAGCAGACGTGTGAAGCTGCTGGTCTGCACACCCATCAATCAATGACTCCTGCACTACAGAGGGACCACGTGCACGATGCTCACATGTGCACAGGGGGGAGGACGGCACCCCCACCAGGGAGACAGGCCCAGAAACAGCATCTGCCCAGCACTCCAGACCACGCCTGCCACCAGGGCTTCTCAGTTCTCTGGCATTTGAACCTCTGATTTAACATTCATCTCTCTCCAAGACTGGGCGGGGCACCGCCTGTGGCCAGACGTCTCCCACAGCAGGGACAGCACCAGGCAAGAAGGGGACCTGGTCTCCAGGCAGGGGGAGTGGAGCCCACCTCCCCTCTGGCTGACCCCTGGGCAGTGAGCCTCTCCATCACCCCTACACACATCAGGCTCAGAGACAAAAGGCAGGAACTTCTTGGTACATGATTTTATAGGAAGCACATTTGTGTTCAAGTGAAGGCAGAGGCATCCACCCCAGGTCACTAGAGCACAGGTGCAGAGAGGAAAAGCTGTCAGCTGGTGGCACCACTGTGCCAGGCTTTCCACACCGGCCTCCTTCAGGAACAAGACATCCTCACCAAGCAGGGTGAGGTATGGGCTCCGGTATGGGCTCCAGGACTGGCTTCAGCAGGCACCAGGCTGAAGAAGAGACAAGACAAGCTCAGGCTGGTCAGCTCCCTCACACACCATTCCCAGCCAGGGGACCCTCGCCCCTCTGGGCCCTGTGTGGGGACTGACACTGGGTTCCTGCAGGAAACTCTTATTTGTGCCATTTCCCACACACCCGGGAGCCCGAGCTATGTGGTTGACAGGTGCTGATGACTAACGTGTCCTCAGAAGGGCACCCCATCTGGGCATGCTGCATCTGGGGAGCGGGAAGGGAGGTTCACTGCACTGCTCTTAACCTGCATTCACACGTTTGAAATTTTTCCTAATAAAAATGTAAAAAGCACATTTAATTCCAAAGTCTGCTGTTGAGTTCAGCCTTTACACACACAGAAATGGGAGAGGCTGTGTCCTGATGCTCAGCCCATCCCCACTGCCCCCATGTATCTGGATGTGGTTCTCCTCCTCCCTCTCGGATATAACCTCCTGCTGGAAGGAGGCTGAGAGGAAGGAGCCAACCCTGGTAACCAGAGAGACAGCACAGCAACCCTGGGCCCCAGCCCCCGTGAGAATTGAGGTACTTGTTGTTGTTACTTTAGAAGAAGAGTGATGGGCTGGCGAGGTACACGGGGGCAGCTTCTGGGGCCTCTCACCCAGCCCTGGCCCTACTCACGGGAGGCAGATGAGGAAGGGTAGGGCGGCACTCTTGGCACCTGGAGCACAAACAGACCCCAGGGCCAGGCATGAGGAGCCTGGATCAAGCTGGTGCCAGCCCCACCCACTCCCCGGCCCCCCCAAACACGCCCTAGAGCAAGTGGCCTGGATGCCACAGGGGCCCACAGGTGTGGGCAGTGGCCAGAGAAGGCAGTTCTGCTGGTCCCGTAATCCCAGGGGTCCTGACATGAGACGAGGGAATGGGCCATGTGGACGCACTGACAGAAGCTGAGCATAGCCGCTGGCCCCAGAACATTCCAGAGCTCAGGGAAGCACAGGCACCTCATGCTGCGAAGGTGACAGGGTTACCTGGGGCACCAGCTGGGGCCTGGGCACGCCCAGGAGGTCACACAGACGGTTGCGCTGCTTTCTCACCACTGCAAGTTCCGCATCCCTGTGAGGAGAAGGAGAGCCATGAGTCTCTCGAGTGCCCACCTGAGAACCTCCGGTGTGCAGAGGCCCCGCGTGAAGCTTCCATGGCCGTCGTCAGGGAAAGGAGGCCTCACCCCCGATATCTGCAGCCAGGCTGAGGGCAGAAAAGACATCACAGGAGCACGTTCTCCAGCAGAGCATCGAGCCTGAACCCTTTCCAGAATCGCAGGAGGATGCTCCCTTCCCAACAAGGGGTGCCCCTCGGGAAGGACCACGCCCAGCGCAGGGACTGCGGGAGGACAGACCAGGCGAGGCCAAGGAGGGGCTGACAAGGGTTTTCGAGGTTTTAATTTAGCTGTTGATGCAAAATAAAAATTCTAGCAATGCTGTGGAGATATCTGAGGCATGTTTTTTGTTTGTAATTAATAAGATTCTCTTTAAATTCTAAGGATTTTTTTTTTTTTTTTTTAACAGAAAGGGGATTAAAGTATAGGAGAAGCCCCCAGGCCCACCCTGCTAGTTCCTCCCTCCCTGACGTGAGGAAAGGAGGCCGCCCCGGCCCAGCCTCACTGGAGGAGGCCTCGCCCCGCTCGGGACACCTGGCTTCTTCAGACCTAAAGCCAATTATTTTAGAATCTGATCCAGAATGCACCTTGGTGTTTTTTTTAAAAACATCATTGTAAAAACGTGTCTCCAGAGCAGTAGTTAAGATGGCCATTCTCTCAATGGATGTTGAGAAGACAGCCCAGCTGCTCCCGGTTCTTCTCCTGGGACCACGTGTTTGTTTAGGAGCAGAGACACTCACTCCTCCCCAAACCAGAAAACCTCGCGGAAGCCCTGGAGAGGCCACCTCTGTCCTCCGAGGCCACAGCGGCTGCCCGGGGCATGAGCTCTATGGGAACCCAGCCCTGTCGGAAGGTCAGTGTTCCAAGGAGACACCTAGGGAACATCACCTACGTCCTTGCTGGATTCAACAGGGGGCACGGACCCCACAGACCTGTAGCAATGCACCGGGATCAGCACAGAGGCCCTCACAGTCGGTGCTCTAAACAGAGCAGCGTCCACAGGCAGGACACCTGGGACTCCACCACCCCAGGTACGCCATGTGGACACCCACACAGCCTCTGGTTGCTTCAGTCCTGATCTCCAACACGGGGTGACGAGACTGCTCCCCTTTTAGAAGTGTGTGCGTGTGCGAGTGAGCATGTGTGTGAGCCAGCATGGGTGACCATGCCCATATGTGTAAGGCACCATCACTGCTGTTCCCAGGACCACACGGGTTGGCCCAGGACACCTGAGCCTGCACTTTCCCCACTCTGCTCTCTCATTCAGACCCTCCCACCCCCCACTCAATACACACATCTTTCAAAACCGCCATTCTAATCCACCCACGGTAAAGAAGCCAGCCCATGCTGCAGAAACTGTGCCTGCCACAATAAACATGGAGAGTGGCACTATGGCCTCCTGAGGGCCTCATGGCCCTGAGGAAGGGGGTGGACATCAGAGCAGAGGTGTGGGGAGAGCTTTTCTTGTTTCCGCCTGTGCCTCTTGATTTCCAACAGGTGCTCACACGGCCTATTCCAAGAAAACTTAAGAGAGGTCTGGGGCAGCAGCACCTGCCAGGCCTTCAGTGCCCTCTGCTCCATGGGCCACCAGACATAGCCTTGTGGTGGCACAGGTGCCCGCTCCCCTGGTGGGATGGATGACTTTGCTGTGTTTCTGACACCTGACACTGTTCGGGGACAGGGCGGTTGAGAAGAGGTTTCGGCTACAGCACCACTGCTGCCTCGTAAAATCTAAGCAGAGGCTGTCGAGGCCTGGGAACCCTCTTTCCTCCTCCTGTCAGAGGGTTTTGGGAGAGACGAGTAGACACGGTGGGGACAGGAAGGGGGCGGTGCCAGGCCCAGGTGGCCGTGCAGGAAGGGCCTTCACTCACCACGCGGTGTCACTGAGCACAGTCACGACCTCGTCCAGCACGTCCGTGCCCACGATGTCACTGTAGGTGAGCAATGTCTCGTACACCTGGCTAGCCGTGGTCTTCCGGATCTGGGACAGGGATGCAGTGCGTTTGCCGGAGGGAAGCGCCACCGCCCCACCCCAGAGAGACGACAGGAGCCAGGCCAGGGAGCCCCGACAGTGGAAGGCGTCAGGAGGAGGGAGCTGACCCTGCATCCCATCCCAGCCACAGCAGGGCTGCAACCAATTGGAGGCGTCTTCCAGGCCCATTAACCACCTCCTCCCTCCACAGACACAGCTAGCTGCAGGATCCCAGCAATGAAGATCACATCATTCTTGTTTAAATGCTTTATTAACCAACCTGCTCCCTCAACCAGAGAAGCAATCTCGCCTGCTCTGTCTTCATCAGGGAAGCAACCTCACCTGCTCTCTTTTCTAGCGGTGCCCTGGTCATCACGTCTCACTGCACTGGTGGTCAGAGCCTCAGGCCCACCCCTGGAGGTCCTGAGTCAGCAGGACAGGGCCCAGGAACTGCACTGCTGAAGCCCCAGAGGTGCCGAGGCTGAGGGTCCAGCACCCCGCTTCGAGGACCACTGTATAACGTGAAGTTACTTTTGCCTTTTAGGAAAATGTCACCTTTGGATCATCTGAGGTTTTTTTGCAGCCAGGAGAAAAGAAATCCTAGAAATCTAACAGTGGGGGCGTGCTGGGGATGAAGGGCACTGCCCCTAGGTGTGGCTGAACCACTTCAGCCTGGGTCCTTCTGGAAGCTCCTGAGCCAGATCCCACTGCCAGGTCACCCCTCAATTTATGTCCACAGAAATGCCAGCTGGACAGCCCGTCCTTGAAGCCAGAACGCCTGGGATGCATCATCACCCAGGAATGTTAACAAGAGAGGGGCTCGGCTGGAAAGCACACCAACACAACAGTGCCTTCGAAGGACTTCTTGTCACCGAGGGGCTTGAGTCCACACGGCAAACACACGTGAGCAGGGGAGGCACTCACCAGCGGGAAGCGGTGGCAGAGGAGCAGACACAGCTGCAGGAGGGCCTTCCTCCTCACATCGCCAGGGAACTGCACCATCCCGCAGAACCTGCCGAGAGCAGCACATGGCTCCGAGTGAGCCCCACCCCGCGCGGGCCAACCCCAGGAAACCCCAGACCCAAAGGCCCATGCAGAGACCTGGGGAGAGCAGATCCGTGAGCACAGTGCGGGCCTGGAGCCCCGAGCCAGAGGTGTGTGTGTGTGCACATGTGCACTGTGCCAACACACGCGAGTGTCGCACTGGGAAAGCCACTGTGGGAAGTGAGGACGCCTCACAGGATCTCCTGCAGGGCCGCTCGCCCGCCATGAGGACCCCCGCCTCGAGGAGCCACAGAGCAGCCAAGGTGCCTGTCGCTGGCTGGCACACCTGCCCAGTGTCCGCCTGAGCGCCGCAGAGCAAGGCACTCAACAGCGACCCCCAGGGCACACAGGAGAACTGGGGAGGCAGCCCCTGACCACGCACCTCCTTTCCGGGGCCTCCCCACCCCCCAGGGCAGAGCGCGAGGGCAGCAGGGGCGGAGCTCGCCTGTTTCAGCGGGAACTCCCTCCACCAGCACCTGGACAGCCTCACCTCCCATTGCGACTGCTTTGAACACTGGAATGCACGATCTTAGCTTAGCGTGAGGAGTAACACTAACTGCTCCTCTCCTGCCTGGAGCCGCGGACTCCTGCCCTCAGCCAAGGGAAGCTGCGCCCTGCCATTCCGTCTAAGGCCAGTAGCACTTGAAACTCACACTGCAATGCCTGACAGGAGTTTCTGGACGTCTTTTGAATTCTTGATTTCTTTCTTACAAAGCGCAAGCAACTTCACAGCAAAGGGGTGGCTGGAAGAACAACACACACTTTAGAGATGGGCTTTCACATGCAGCCCCGGGATGCACACTTTTCCTGTCTCAAAGAAGGTCAACTCCGTCCTCCCAGTGGCTCAGTCCAAGAAGCCTGCAGCCCTGTGGCCCCTCTGCCAGCAAGTCCGCTGGTCCCCATCCCGATACCTCCACAGGCCGGCCTGGTTCCTAGCAGCTGTGCCACCACCTGGCCGGCCTCTGCTGTCTCTCACCTGTGGTGCAGCAGCCCCCACGGGGCCCCATCTCCCTTCCTAGGCCCCAGGGTCTGTCCCGAACACAGCAGCAGCCAGGATGCCCGTGCTCCTCCACCGCCCTCTCCAGAGGCGGCCTGGCCTGGGCTGCTGCAGAGCCGGGGGAATTTGCTGACGCACAGAGGACACACAAGGCTGTGCAGTGTTGTTTTGAGCCTTCACTGGCAGCAGGGACAAGGGCCGAGGCTTGGTGCTGATAAAGGCACAGCCCTGATGAGCAGCTCTGAGAGGGCACCTGGAAGGCCACTCCAGGGAGGAGACGACACGCACCTGCCTCTCTCAGTGGGGAATGCAGCCAAGCTCCAGCCACCCAACAGGCCAGGAAACCCTCACTGCTGACCGTGGGTCAAGGAGACCCCAGGCTGCTGCGACCCTCCCGCAGGTGCCCAGAAAAGGCAAACTAAGGTCCTGCCTGCCAAAGCGCAGGCTTAGCCCAGGCCTCAGCTTGCTGTGAGGTGCAACCCCTCAAACACAACATCCAGAGAGAACACAATGCCAGACAAGTAAGACAAAGAAACCCGCTCAGGCTGCAGCTCGGACACACCCAGCCAAACAGGCAGGAAAAGAGTGTTCAAGAGGATGAACACCGGGCACGGAAGGAAGGGCCGCAGCGAACGGCGAAGCGGAAAGCGCTACAAGCAGACATGGAAACACGCGAGACAACCTGCACCTGAAAAGACGCAAAACTCCACAATAAGAATTCCACAAATCACAGTTAAAAGTCATTTAGAGACATCTTCAGAGAGAATCAGCAGCTGGCAGGCGGGCCAAAGGTAATGAAGCAAAGAGAGAGGGAAAAGACGTGTGAAAATTGCAGAGGGGGTGACCGAGGGAAACACGTGAGCGTGATAATGACAGGAAAACCAGGGAAGGAGCAAACCTGGGCAGGAGGTGGGAAACCCAGGCCGTTTCCAGGGAGCACAGGCGGACTCAGGGGTGACACAGGAGGAAATGGGAAAATATTTTTAATGTGCCAAAACAAAACAGCTGCCTGAATTCTATATACCCTCTGAAAATAATCTGCACAGAAAATGGGCAAGTTTCACCGCAGCAGACCCCACTCGAGGAAATCCAAAGGAGTGTGCTCTAGGGAGAGGGAATGTGAACCCCAATTCGGGGGGGGTCCCAAAATCACTAAGTGATGAGAGACAAAGAAAGTAAAAACATGGAAAATTCAAAGTAACGCAAATTACACAATACCACAATGAACAGGAAACTACGTACATCTAAGACAAAATATCCGACAATAATAACTCAAGACGGAAGCACGCGGAACCAACACGTTCTAATATCCTTGCTATTGTCCAATAAGGACAAAATGCTGAAAACTGGACTTCGCTAAGAATATGTGGTGTCATTTCTAATTTCTAGGGTAAGCGTTAACAGAACAGAACAAAGAGTAAAACGTCCCAAACAAATATATGAAAATAATGGAATGTCAAAAGCAATTCTACTAATCCAACAAAAAGCGCAGGCGGGGGGGGGTCCTGGGAGCGCAGCACGGGGAAAAGTCCTGTGAGTGGCGGGGGCGCCCTGGGAACACAGCACGGGGAAAAGTCCTGTGAGTGGCGGGGGCGCCCTGGGAGCGCAGCACGGGGAAAAGTCCTGTGAGTGGCGGGGTGGGGGGGACCCTGGGAGCACAGCACGGGGAAAAGTCCTGTGAGTGGCGGGGGGGGGCCCTGGGAACACAGCACGGGGAAAAGTCCTGTGAGTGGGGGGCGGGGGGGGGCCCTGGGAACGCAGCACGGGGAAAAGTCCTGTGAGGGGGGGGGCGGGGGGGTCCTGGGAGCGCAGCACGGGGAAAAGTCCTGTGAGTGGGGGGGGGGGGGGGGGGTCCTGGGAGCGCAGCACGGGGAAAAGTCCTGTGAGTGGCGGGGTGGGGGGGACCCTGGGAGCACAGCACGGGGAAAAGTCCTGTGAGTGGCGGGGGGGGGCCCTGGGAACACAGCACGGGGAAAAGTCCTGTGAGTGGGGGGCGGGGGGGGGCCCTGGGAACGCAGCACGGGGAAAAGTCCTGTGAGGGGGGGGGCGGGGGGGTCCTGGGAGCGCAGCACGGGGAAAAGTCCTGTGAGTGGGGGGGGGGGGGGGTCCTGGGAGCGCAGCACGGGGAAAAGTCCTGTGAGTGGGGGGGGGGGGGGGGGTCCTGGGAGCGCAGCACGGGGAAAAGTCCTGTGAGTGGCGGGGGCGCCCTGGGAACGCAGCACGGGGAAAAGTCCTGTGAGTGGCAGCTGAGAACCAAGGGGATTCTAAAGGTCATGAAGGACGCAGCTAAAAGCTACAAGCTGAATTTTTACAAACTATACACTGTTCTATGAGAGACGCACAGAAACACACATGTATGAAGATACTGAAAGTAAAAGGATGGAAAAACGTTCAAAGTCAAGTGAAGCAAGACAAAGAATGAGTGGAGCAAAAAGCATCCTAGAAATGGGTGATAAAGGGCAAGATTCAGCCCACAAACAGCTTCAAAATCTGAAAAGCCAAAACTGACAAAACTGTAGAGAGAAATACAAAGCTGTATTCATAGCAGGACGTGGCAGGAGGTATTTTCTCTACCAACCATCCTATTTTGGGAAAAAAAAAATTTTTTTTTTTTTTTGAAACAGAGTCTGGCTATGTTGCCCAGGCTGCAGTGCAGTGGCTCAATCTCAGCTCACTGCAACCTTTGCCTCCCAGGCCCAAGCCATCCTCTCACCTCGGCCTCCCAAGTAATTGGGACTACAGGCACCACCACACCCGGCTAATGTTTTTGTATTTTTTGTAGAGGTGGGGTTTCACCATGTTGGCCAGGCTGGTCTCAAACTCCGAAGCTCAAGTGATCCACCCGCCTTGGCCTCCCAAAGTGCTGGGATTACAGGCATGAGCCATGGTGCCCAGGCTTATTTTGAAATTTTTAAGCCATAAAAATATATATTAATATTTTAAGCCAGGTACAGTGGCTCATGCCCATAATCCCAGCACTTTGGGAGGCAAAGGTGGGCATTATCACCTCAGGTCGGGAGTTCGAGACCAGCCTGACCAACGTGGTGAAACCCCATCTCTACTAAAAATACAAAATTACCTGGGCATGGCAGCACATGCCTGTAATCCCAGCTACTAGGGAGGCTAAGGCAGGAGAATCACTTGAACCCAGGAGGCAGAGGTTGCGTGAACTGAGATCACGCCAATTCACTCCAGTCTGGGCAACAACAGCAAAACTCCATCTCAAAAAAAAAAATTTAAATGGAGTATTTAGCATTGTATTAAAGGATAATACAACACAACCGAGCTGGGTGCACCTGTGAACATGGAGGTTGTTCCAACAGCAGGTATAAGATCAGTCAGTGATGCCCCATTAAGAAATTAAAAGGGGAAACCCTTCGATGGTGTTAGATTAAAAAACATGTGCAGCGTCCAGCAAAGATGGAGCAACAGAGACCAGATCCGCCTCCCGCCCGAAGGTTAAGGCAGAGCCAAGTCCAGCAGGTGGCAGATTCCAGCGGGAAGCCCGTGGTGAGAAACGGGGAATCCCAAGTCTGCAGAGCTCGCTCAGGTTCTCAGCACCAGAGGGGTCTTCCTGGGGGCCCTTGAGGACTCACCTGGGCCTGGGTCAGCCAGTGCCTGAGTACGAGGACGCTGTCCAAGGCTGGGGAGGAACCACCCAAAAGATGGCCAGAAGCCCCGGCACTGCCCCAGCAGCGGTGGGAAGGGAAGCGCCAGGGAGCAGAGACCTTAAAGGGGCAGAAAACCCCAGAGACCAGCACGGCTCTGGGTCCACCTGACAGCTTAAGAGCAGCGCCCAAGCCAGGCTCAGTGGCTCACGCCTGTAATCCTAGCACTTTGGGAGGCCGAGGTGGGCAGGTCACTTGAGGTCAGGAGTTTGAGACCAGCCTGACCAATGTAGTGAAACCCTATCTCTACTAAAAATACAAAAAATTAGCCGGGTGTGATGGTGCAAACCTGTAATCCCAGCTACTCAGAAGGCTGTGACAGAACTGCTTGAACCCGGGAGGAGGTTGCGGTGAGCTGAAATCGAGCCACTGCACTCCAGCCTGAGCAACAGAGCAAGACTCCATTTCAAAACAAACAAAAAAAAAGCAGTGCCCCCAAAAAAAGACCACGCTGTCTCCAGATGACCCAACGTGCCCCAGATACAAATATATCCAGGCCAGGCGCAGTGGCTCACACCTGTCATCCCAGCCCTTTAGGAGGCCAAGGCAGGCACCTGAGGCAAGGAGTTCAAGACCAGCCTGGGAAATATAGGGAAACCCCGTCTCTACTAAAAATACAAACATTAGCCGTACATTAGACTACAGCGCATGCCTGTAGTCCCAGATACTTGGGAGGCTGAGGTAGAGGCTGCAGTGAGCTGTGACTGTGCCACTGCACTCCAGCCTGGGCAACAGAGCTAGACCCTGTCTCAAAAAAAAAAAGACTGGCCCAACACGGTAAAATTCAATGAAGCAAGAAAATATGGCAACAATGAGATGACCACTCAGAGCCAACAACCCAGCTGAGACTGGCCAGGGACATCTGCATGGCGCAGAAGCAAGGAGCTCCCATCTCCTGGGCAAGTCCTCACCAGGTCACTGGCCTCTACCCTCTCCCCTGCGAGTCTCATCCCCATACAGCCGAGGCCCCTTCAGGTTCCCGCAGCTCCCAGCACAACCCTGAGGCCCACCCCTGGCCCAGTGGGATACCTGAGGGCAGAGTGCACAGCAGGGCCCCCACCTCAGCCCCAGATGGGGCTGACTGCACTTACAGTCATAATATGTCATTATGTAAATATGTTATCATTCCGTTATTCTGAGGGCCAGTTGTGATGACAGTATTTACAGTCATCATAACTGACCCGGAATGCACTGGAAGATCATTTCCTGGAATTCTGATCTCTGTGCCTGATGACTTTTTCTTTAATACGTGAGCTACTTAGGCTTAATCGGAAAGGAAGTCATGAAAAGCAGAGCCTCACTCCTCCTCCGTGGTGAAGATGTCGAAGCAGCCGTGGGTGAGCACGTGGTCCAGCGTCTTCAGCAGCGGCACGGACACCCTGAGGGGAGAAGGAGCTGTGAGACCCTGGACACCAGCAACGAGGACGCCCATCTCCCTGAACAGCTGAGAGTCAGCACGATCCCAGTGGAAACCCTGGCACCACTGTGGAAACGCAAAGCTTCAGGAAAAGACAAAACAACTGTGGCAGGAAGAAACAAGGCTGGAAGCTGACGCTGAACTTCGAAGATGATGGTAAAGCAGGAACGCAGAGCTCTTACTCGCCCGGGTGGCTGATGAGCGTCCGCAAGCACGTCCCCGGGAGCACCAAGCTGGAGGAGCTCCCCACGACGCCTTCCTACACACAGGGACCACCTTCTACTCATATTACCTTTACGTCCAGTGTACACAAAA
The DNA here is from genome assembly GCF_028885625.2 of Pongo pygmaeus. Taxonomy (NCBI): domain Eukaryota; kingdom Metazoa; phylum Chordata; class Mammalia; order Primates; family Hominidae; genus Pongo; species Pongo pygmaeus. Next base: position 101,202,791 of record NC_072392.2, on the reverse strand, counting down.
CGGTCATTTCTTTCCCTGCCTAACGTGGAGGCTGGAAGAGGTGGTGCAGGGGCTGAGGCTTGGCCGCCCAGAGAACCATGTGCTGCAGGCACATTCTCCTCACTGAGCCACCAACTGGTAAAGCGTGTGTCTCGCTTCTCCCTTCAGACCCCAGACAGACCCTGCAAGACCCCGGGGATCTGTGGGAACGTGGTGAGAGGCACCAGCACCACTCACACCTCTGAGGCCCCAAGACACACCACTCACCTCTCATTCAGAAGGTTGTCCTCAAAGATCTGCAGAAGGGTCCCGCTGAAGCTGCCCAGGGCCTGCGGGTCACTCTGAATGCCCTTCATGTACTCAAAGAGGCTCTGGGTGGAGTGCCGGATCTGCAACACGGAGACACCTCAGAAGGCAGTGGGACCCCCGAGCCTGCCACCCCTCAGGCTTGACTACAGCCGGTCAAGCATCTGCTGAAGAGCAGAACTGCTCCGAGCTGCAGAGACGCGAAGGTCTGGCCCCCAGCGGCTGGTGCGGAAGCCAGCACAGAGCCACCCACGGTGCAGACACCCGAAGCAGACACACGGCTCTCGGCAGCGGCCAGCTCAGCCTGAGCTCTCACTTAGGATGTGGGGGAGCGCACAGGACGAAAGGCTGTGGCCACTCCCATTGGGTTTCACTCACGTTTCCCACTCAAGCGGGATTTGACAATCCCCACAACTCCCCCTGTGTGCACAATGTCTCGGGGCCATGCTCGCATGTGGCCTGGGTCTCCCCACACGCCCGCACGGCACAGAGGGCACCTCACGTCCTGTTACGTGTTTTCTAGGACGCAGCAGCCGTCACAGCGTTGCCACACGAAGCAGGTCAAGACCCAAGGCGCAGGGGCCACGAGTGACAAGGCAGAGACGCCTTCAAGTTCCACAGCTCAGCCACAGACTGACGCTCTGGAGACCCTCCCCACAGACATGGAAAGCTGGGCCTGGAGCCCTGGAAGTGGAGGGCGGAGGCAGACCCAGAACCCGATGGAGCCCAGGTACCCACATGCAGGCGTCAAGACACAGGTCCTGGAGGGTTGAACCCCGAGGGGATGCTGGGAGCTCCAGGGCTGCGGCCACAGGAAGAGAGTGGCGCCGGCCCACTTCAAAGTCTGCTGCTGGCCTCCACTCAACGTGCTGTTCCACCTTCATCAGACTCAACCATCCCACAGGCCCTAAGCCTCCTGGGTCATGAGGAAGACACTGGGCCCCTGACCCCCTAACCAAATATGCCCGAGAGAGATAGAAAGCAATGGAAAAAAAGGCCCAGCTCCATACACGCTCCCAAGAGATGGGGAAGCACCAGGCACCCCTAGAGCCACCACCTCCTGCCCCAGCCAGCCCGATGCCTCCTCACCGTCGACTCCGTCAAGCCACCCAGGGACACGACTAGCCCCAGCAGGACGTGGTAGCGGTAGGTGGGCAGCCCAAGGAGCTGGGTGATGCGTGGGAAGGCCTGGGAAGGTGCATTCCAGTTCACGGAGGCCACGTCGGACCTGCAAGAGAGTGAGTGGGACAAGGCCGGGCTGCCGATGATCTTGCCATGGCTGCGGGGCCAGTGCAGGGGGCCTACACCCCAACAGTACCTGGAAGCCAGCCCGGGGGGCCTACACCCCGACAGTACCTGGGAAACAGCTTTTCCAGTTCTCCTCGGTGGGGCACGTGGGGGATGGGAGGGCTGTCAAAGTGCAGGAGCGTCAGGAACACGCTGGCGGCGTGAGCACGGAAACGGTCAATCTTCTCACTGGCCTGCTGGGCCACACAGCACATGATGCGCTCACAGCTGCAAACCGAGAGCAGGAGGTAAACCAAGGGTGGGCGGTAAAGGCGGGTGGTAAAGGCGGGCAGTAAACCAAGGGTGGGCGGTAAACCAAGGGCGGGCGGTAAAACAAGGGTGGGCGGTAAAGGCGGGTGGTAAAGGCGGGCAGTAAACCAAGGGCGGGCAGTAAGCCAAGGGTGGGCGGTAAACCAAGGGCGGGCGGTAAACCAAGAACGGGCGGTAAACCGAGTGCAGGAGGTCCGAGCTGTAACTCCAGCCCAAGCACCATGAGGACATGCGGGCTCCTTGGGACATGGCGGCTGAGTTGGCAGCTGACACTAGGACACTGGCTTGGGAGGACCACACTCCGTTACCTTCACATCCCAGGAGCCCAACCCTACAGGTGCGCAGCAAATACATGCTATGTACATGTTACACATGTGCTACATGTTATATGCGTGCTGATGAGGTCTTAGGGTTGAAGCAGGGACAACAAATAGGATTACAGGAGTGAGTGGAGAAGAGTGATGGGGACAGAGAGGCCGGGGATGGGGACAGAGAAGCTGGGGCTGGGGAAGAGATGGGGAGGGGGAAGGAGAAAGAGGTGAGAACTAAGGAAATCAGGCCCCAGGATCCCCACGACCGAGTGCCCCCAACAGAGAGACCAACAGCAAGGGCAGGGCCTGTACCCCCATGACTGAGTGCCCCTAACAGAGACCTGCAAGGGCAGGGCCTGGACCCCCATGACTGAGTGCCCCCAACAGAGAGACTGACAGCAAGGGCAGGGCCTGGACCCCCATGACTCAGTGCCCCCAACAGAGAGACCGACAGCAAGGGCAGGGCCTGGACCCCCATGACTGAGTGCCCCCGACAGAGAGACCGACAGAAAGGGCAGGGCCTGGGGGTACCTACAACCCAGTGCCCCCGACAGAGACGCACAACAAGGGCAGGCCCCAATGGCAGCCTCAAGTGCAGGGAACTGAGTGATGGCTCAGCTGGTCCTGGCAGGAGCAGACCCCCAGGTTCAGGGCCCTAAGCTGAGAAGTCCCCACCTCCTGCCCGGCCCTACCCCAGGAAGCTGGTTGTCATCAAACTGGCCAGAGCACTGTTGGAGGCCCAGGCTGGGGAGCAGAGCCTTGTCCTGGGGGCACTGGGCAGAGGAGGAGGGGCCCCAGCTCAAGCCACGGCTACGGGGACAGGAGGAGGGGCCTGCACAAACCTAGGGTCAGGGACCAGAGAGGCTTTCTGGGAGGAGGATGTGTGCCCAGCAGTGCAAATGCCACTGAGCACCAGGACCGCCCGCCCCGCCAGCCTCCCCAAGCTCGGGGCTGCCCTCTAGGATGCAGAAGAGCTGCGATGCGACACTCACATATGGGCCTCAATCAGCTCAGGCTGGCTCCGAGCCAGCAGAAGTGTCAGATCCATCAGACTGGTCATGGCAGCCTTGCGGACCCTGATGGGACAAGGAGAGGCAGAGACACCCAGCTTGAGAGGGGGCTTCCAACCCTGGTTCTGCCAACCACGCCGGCAGCCTGTGTGAATTCGACACCCGTGACTAACCCCACACAGAGCCCAGGCACGCTGCCATGGAGAAAAGTCACGGGGCCTGCAGAGGTTCCCTGTGCGCTACAGGAACGCGTGCAGGGAGTGACCCACAGCCACACACACCGGGGCCCTGAGGCATCCTACACACACAGGAGTTTTGGAGGTTCCTGTGCCCTACAGCAACGTGTGCAGAGAAGGGAAACCCACAGCCACACAAACCGGGGCCCCGAGGCATCCTACACACACAGGCGTTTTGGAGGTTCCCTGTGCACTACAGGAACGTGTGCAGGGAAGGGAGACCCACAGCCACACACACCAGGGCCCCAACGCATCCTACACACACAGGAGTTTCAGGGATTATCAATCCCACTTCAGCAAGAAATGTTGGCAAAACCCAATGTAAGCAGCGGGCAGCATTTCATTGAAGACACGTCCTCCCTCACACCCTGTCAACAAGGACGACACAGGCCCAACACCTGAGGACGGGCTGGACAAGCACCTGCAAAGCCCTGCCACGCAGGCTCACCCGGGAGCACAGAACAGTTCATCTTCCCCAGAGCCTTTAAAACGCAAAACATGGCACAAATCTACAAAGATTTCTCCCTGCAGAAAAGCCCGGGGCCTCCGAGCTTCCATGGAATAGACGGGCTTCTCAGAAGAAGAGCTCACCCACTGCTACGTACGTACCAGGCACCCACATCCCCTCTGCTGTCCGTGGTGTAGTCGTCCATGCAGCTCAGCAGCGCACAGTAAATCTGGGAAACGTTCTCTCTGCACACAGCTTCGTCCGGGGCTCCTGCTTTCACACCGACAGTCTGGCAAATCCTGAAATTTAAAATGTGTGAGCTAATGAACAAACATCTGTGAGCCTCGTCTTCCACATCACAGAGGTCTGATATGTGTTTCTGATCCTGAGACACGCTCAGAACAGTCCAGGACCCTCTGGTAGATCAGAAATCCAGAGCTCCTTCCACACGTACGGAACGTGGGACGTGCTTCCCCGAGGTCACGCTCTGCCGTCTCTCCGGTTGAAAGGTGGATGGGGACGCCCCCTGCGGCTGATCCCTCCCACTTCCCACCCTGACTAGCGGGGACGGATGCTGGCATAGGAGGAGAGAAGGGGGCGTGTGTGGCCCCGCGGGGCGGCTCCTCTTGTGTGCCTGCAGGGAGGAGAGGGCACATGGCGTGGCCCCGGGTGCGTGTCTGTCAACGAGTGCAGAGATAATTCCAAACACTGGCTGGCAGGGTCACCTCCTCTTTGCCAACCTTGGGCCAGGACACATTCCTCAATTCTCGAAGGGGCCCAGTGTTCCTAAAGAAGTTTAACATTCACTATGACTATGACAGCAGGAGAATGAAAGAGCCTCCAGCAGCTGGGACTGACAATCCTCTGGAAGAGAGGAAACCTAGGAAGTGAAGAATCATAAATCCTGCCTCTGAGCAAAAACATCCCCCTTAGCGTTCATCTGCTGGCCTTTCAGAGACTTACGACTTTAGGGAGGAACCGTTGGGACTCACCTAGCAATGGCCTTCAAGCCATCTCTCCTGGACTCAGCAAAGCTTACGTCCTTGGGGGAAGTGTGGGTAACTGCTCTTAAACCTGTGAGAACCTGGAAAGCAATAAAGAATCACAGAAGAACCATAAGCTATAACGAAGTGCACTCTTTAGGGAGGTGGCAATGTCAGCCCGGAGCCACAGACCACGCACCATGAGACAGGCAGCTCCTGGCACCACCTTCCTCACGGCCATCCACGGCCCCCAGTACAACCCAGGAAGGACACCCGGGGAGAGGTCACCTCCAGCCTCTCCACAGCCCCCGGTACAACCCAGGAGGGACACCGGGGAGAGGTCACCTCCAGCCTCTCCACAGCCCCCGGTACAACCCAGGAGGGACACCCGGGGAGAGGTCACCTCCAGCTTCTCCACAGCCCCCGGTACAACCCAGGAGGGACACCCAGGGAGAGGTCACCTCCAGCCTCTCCACAGCCCCCGGTACAACCCAGGAGGGACACCCGGGGAGAGGTCACCTCCAGCTTCTCCACAGCCCCCGGTACAACCCAGGAGGGACACCGGGGAGAGGTCACCTCCAGCCTCTTCACAGCCAGCCCCCACCCCAGGGCGTCACTGGGGGTCTGGCCACACCCTACCTGAGGTCCCCCCCTTTTGTCCTATGCTGAGACCTGGGGTATGGGACAAAGGAAGCTGCTGGGTCCCAACAACCTCATCTGTCACGTCTCCAAGTGATCCTGTTTCACGTTTATCTGTGTTTCAACTGGATAAACCCCCACACGCGAGTTTTAGATGGCATAGCGGCTGCAAGGCCCACCTGCCACACAGGCAGGAGTCCGTCTGGAGCTGCAGATCCTGAAGTGCCAAGGCTGGATCCCATGGGGAGGGAAGGGCATGGGGAACACAGTGGCCAGGGCCTATTCCAGCTTCAGACGCCAGGTGGCCGGAGGGGAGACAAGCAGGAGTTCCCGGCAAGTTGGTCAGTGGGACCAGCACCACGGGAAAGCGTGAGAGAGCAGGTCACCGAGGCCAGCGTGGGGCTGACCTGTGGGAGGATGTGGAGCCACCTCTGCCCCCGCCTGGATGCGCGGCCGCAGCCAAAATAGGACCCGGCTCCACAACCCGCAAAGGCAACTGTGTTCTCCTCACTCTCGGCAGCTGCTTCTACAAACAACAGCGTCTCCTCCCTCCCAGAATTCAGCTTTTCGAAGTCTGTCCTCTGACAGCAAAGGGTTCGCCAGGGCCCTAAGGGGCCACAGACCTTGGGTGCCCTCTGCCCCCCTTCCTCCTGGCCACAGGTGCCGGTTTCCAGGAACCCCCTCCCAGCTACAAGCACTGATGGGTTTATTAACGGCTGGGCCTACCTCATGCCCCAACACACGAGGCTCCCACACCCTCGCCCTAAGGCCCCGTCCACTGCGTGTGGCCAGCCTCACCTGCTGGAGCCGGCCTTTCAGAAGGAAGCCTGGAAGGGCGCCCAAGGCCAACGAGAAGCCACAGCGAGTCATCTCCTCGGGGTTCCGAAGCTCAGCCAGGTACTGCGTGATCAGCTCCTCTGAAAGGAAGCAACAAGTGTGAAGAGAGGCCCTCTGCTGCCCATCGTGTACAGCCACACCCGACGTGTGCCCCAAACAGGAGCAAAGCCACAGTGAACAAAGGAGGAGCCGCCTGAGGTTCCCAAAGCAGACACGTTTCCAAAGTGGCCTACCTCAAATAGGAATCAAAAAGAGAGAGTCTCATACTGTCACCCAGGCTGGAGTGCAGTAGTGCAAGCTTAGCTCGCTGCAGCCTCAAACTCATACTCAGCCTCCCAAGTAGCTGGGATTACAGGCGTGTGCCACCATGCCAAGCTAATGCATGATTTTTATATACTTATAATAATTTTAAGTGGTGATTCGCACACTTTTGATGTGATTAATAATGCATGTTCTATCACATGACATGAAGGAACACTGTGGGCCAACATATGTGCATGTGACACTTTAAAAATAAAAAGTACGATTCATGAAGCAGATCCCTCCAACAGTTACATGATGTGCGAGAAGCAAGCCCGAACTTCAGCACAGGGGTGCAGGATGTACAGTGAGGCGGCACAGCAGCTACGCATGGGACACGGCATAAAGCCAGCCTCATGCTACTTTCATAAAGAAGGAAAAAACAGCAAAATATATTAACGAGTGAAACACACACCAGAAAAATGTCACGGTGCGTACAAAAATTCTAAAAACACTGACCGAGTGCAGTGGCTCACACCTGTAATCCCAGAACTTTGGGAGGCTGAGGCAGGTGGATCACCTGAGGTCAGGAGTTCAATTCCAGCCTGGCCAATGTAGTGAAACCCCGTCTCTACTAAAATTACAAAAATTAGCCGGGTATGGTGGCAGGCACCTGTAGTCCCAGCTACTCAGGAGGCTGAGGCACAAGAATTGCTTGAACTCGGGAGGCAGAGGTTGCAGTGAGCCAAATCACGCCACACCACTCCAGCCTGGGCGATGGAGCAAGACTCTGTCTCAAAAAAATAAAATAAAAAATAAAAAATATATATATATGTAATGTAAGAAAACACAACTGAAAGCGTGATTCTGCGCTTCAAAGAGTAACGCTGTGCTCCAGGACCAGCTGCCAGGGTGCCGTCAACAGAGACGCGTCCCTGCAGAGCCACCTGTTCAGAGGTGATGCAACATCCTGGGCAGCGGCAGGACCTGCCCACAGGTCCTCGGCTGGGAACCTGAGACCCCAACAGTCCCACTCCAGCCATGATCGTGGTAGCTCTGCTCCACTGCACAACTGAGGCCTCCTCCGTGCCCAGACACTCCCCAGCAGCTTCCTCCTGGAAGCCCCTGGAGTCTTCAAGGAAAGGGCCCCCCACTCACCCTGAATTGCGGGATCTGCCTCCCCCGGCTCCTTCACGTAATATTCACTGCATAGAGCAGCCAGGGCCGAGACTGCTGCATCCTAAAACAAAGGCAGCATGGTGAGCACACAGCAGCTCTGCTCGGAGAAGCCCCCGGCCAGGGACAGAGCAGGTCACTCTGAAGTCGGAGAAGCACCTGACTAGGGACACCGTGGTCACCCTGAGGTCAGAGCAGCCCCTGACCAGGGACAAAGCAGGTCGCCCTGAGGTCAGAGAAGCACCCGGTCAGGGACACAGCAGCTCACCCTGAGGTCAGAGAAGGACCTGACCAGGGACACGGTGGGTCGCCCTGAGGTCAGAGCAGCCCCTGCCTGACCAGAGACCCAGCGGGTCACCCTGAGGTTGGAGAAGCACCCGGCCAAAGACACAGAAGGTCACCTTGAGGTCCGAGAAGGACCTGACCAGGGACACAGTGGGTCGCCCTGAGGTCAGAGCAGCCCCTGACCAGGGACACAGTGGGTCACCCTGAGGTCTGGGCACAGCGATGACTTTCGATCCAAACCAAAAGAACCCCTAAGTCATGCTACTCCTTTCCAGCATGCCTGCTCACCATCATCTGTCAGATACACACATCACTTTACTACCGCTACAACTAAGAAACTGAATGGATAACCTGATTATTCCTTCCACACTTCCTGTCTTCTAATGTGGAACAATAATAAAATGGAGCATATTTTTCTTTCCCAGAAATAGTTATGAAGGAAAAGGCACACACTGTGCACCCAGAGTAATGGGGCAGGGCCTCCAGGCCAAGCCACATCAGCCTCATTCAGAGAGACAGGGCTCCGGGGGCGCACTGGGAACAGGAGTTGGGGCCGGACAGCAGGAGACCCTCGGGAACCCATCCCAACGCCACCAGGAGCTGTGGTGGGAGGGACGGCAATTGCTGCACAGAGCAGGAGCGTGCAGAGAGTCACCAGTCCCGCCGCGTGCGGGGCTCAGTGCCACTGTCTCCTCGAACCCCCACTTCTGCCACCTACGGAGGAGCCTTTCGTGACCACACAGCCAGCAAGTGGCAAACACCGAACCCACGTGTTCTTTCCACTGCTCCCCCAAAGCCCAGGAGCCAAGGCCAACAGAGCAGCCTTGGAGAGGCACTGGGGGCGGGGCGGGCGGGGGCCATGAGCAGAGGAGGTGTGTCGTCCACAGGGTGCTGCATTCCACGAGTCACCATCTGTGCCAATCCCAGGGGCAAAGTGTACCAGCATCATGGCCGGCGTGAATTAGTCAGGGACTTTTGAAAGAAAATTTTGAGGCACTGATCACGATGCATTCAAATTCAATTAGTAGAACCGTACTTGGATCCTACAGAATGTTCAAGTTCCTTAAGGAAAAAAAAATAAGGAAATTGAAGATGCTAAGGAAAAAGAAATGCTAAGCATGGAGGAAGTCAGAGAATTACAAGACACCTAAATGTACTTCCGTTCTTCATCCTTAATATCAAAACCTAGTCAACGTTGGTAACCATGGTTTCTTTTTTTTTTTTTTTTTTTGAGACAGGGTCTTGCTGTTGTCACCCAGGCTGGAGTGCAATGGCGTGATCTTGGCTCACTGCAACCTTCGCCTCCCAAGTTCAAGCAATTCTCCTGCCTCAGCCTCTTGAATAGCTGGGATTACAGGCGCGTGCTACCTCACCCCGCTAATTTTTGTATTTTTAGTAGAGATGGGGTTTCCCCATGTTGGCCAGGCTGGCCTCGAACTCCTGACCTCGAGTGATCCACCCGCCACTGCGCCGGGCCCATGGTTTCTTATCTATGCAATGAGATCAGCGTTACAGCTCTGTGAGTCCAAAGTCCACCTGTATCCCCCAGGACGGAAGGGGAGGGCAGGTGGCTGGGGACACACACACACACACACACACTGGCACCCACACAACATGACCAGGTCAATGTGTGCGAGCAGAGGTCCTGGGGTGCTGTTTTCTCATCTGCATAAGAGCATCATAAAGGGAGTTTCCAAACCTCGGATCCTACAGGACACGGAACTCAACAGAGCACAGTTACTATCGATGCAGAAAAAGTGTTTCAAAGGTGACTATAATTAAAACAGCCAGAAACAATAAAAAATTAAACATTCTGATTCCAATGGCTGTATCGGACTTTCTGGTTATAAACCATGTAGACACTACCATCTGGGATTCCAAATAGAATGCCCCCATTTGTCAGTTATCAGGCTAGCGCAGGAACAGCCTCATGATGCACAGTCGCCAACACAAACACCATCCGTAACTAACACACTAATACCGCCACAGCGCCGCGCCGGGAACGCCCGTGCTCACCGTACCTTGATCTGCTGTCGGGAGTGACTTGAGATGAGATGGAGATGTCTCAAAGTGTCATTTATCAGCCACTGCCAACCATCTGTCAAAGAAACAAGTTAGCGTACCCCGGCAATTAAAAACACCATGAAATCAAAAACAACAGCAAAAACGGCTTCTATTAATACCAATCTTAAAGTCAACGGTAACCTTTGAGAGGAACCTGTGGAAAAGCAAAAGTGAACATTCTCCACGTTGTGGTAAGTCTAAGGCCCCTTCCATTTGAAGGGAAAAGGCCCTCTCATGGCTGTTAAATTGTTAAACTCTTATTGAGGGAAATATCAGCATTCTGTCAACTTTTATACATCACATTTTGGGAAACTTTTATTCTTTTGTTACCCCTAAATCTTTTCCTTCAAATGGTCTCCCCCGGCTCCCACCAATATAAACCCAAATCTTTAACTCAATTAGATCCTGCACAAGCAACAAATGTGAAGGCTATTCAATTAACAAAAAACAAAAGTCCTAACTTCTGAGGCTGCTGAGACAGCCCCGGGACATCACAGCCCTGGGGGCTCCCTTCACTGTGCTCTGGCAGCCCAGTGCTGGGGGCTGCTGAGGGACTGGAGCCGCCTCTGCCCACGGGGTCCGTGGTGTCGGCGGCCAGCACGCTCCTGGTCCATGAGGGCCTGGGTGGCTGCAGCTCCCAACTGTCTGCCTGGGAGAAGAACTGACCCAGAGTGCCGGGCCCCGGGCATGGCAGCGAGGAGATGGGGGGTACTGAGATGATGGCGGGGAAGGGCCCTCCTGTGTGGGGGGAGAGAGGGTGGTAGGTACCCATTATTTAAGCAGGTTCTTGTAGCAACTTCAAGGCAATGTATCCGATTAATATCGTGAACCTTTAAGCTATAATCCTTTATCGCCCCCATCCTAACAGGTTCATTTTTACCTTTATAATCTGAAGTCATTCTGGAAGAAAATGCTATTATTAAAAACAAAAGCACTTACCAATTACGATGTCACCTCTAAAGGGCATTTTGGAAAGTGACAACTTTTCTATTAAAACGCACACTGGAAAAAATAAAAGGATAGACGCAATGTTACTTTTCCAAAAGCGCCTGCCACAGCGCCTTGCCCCTGCCGCGTTCTGAGTTGTGTGCGGCCAGCTCCTGCCCCCGCCCGCCCAATCTACCCTGCTGCCAGGGCCGGAAACATCCCAGAACCATTTCAGAACCACCACGAGAAGCCCGAGACGCCTCCTCCGCTGAGCAGCTGGAAGAAAGTGCTGCAGACCCAGCCACGTGGCAAAAGGCCCACGTGTGAGCCCACGTGCACTTCGGAGAAGCCGGGCCAGCCTGTCAGGGAGCTGCAGACGTCCCTGTGACAGGCTGTACGGGAAGCGTAGCGGCTTTTGCTCCTGGACCTGTCACTCAGGACCCAAGCGACAGCCAGCCATCATCTGCACTGCTCCAGACTGCAGGCCATGCCTGTCACTTCCCCACATAGCTCGTCACTCACGCTCTCCATGACCAGAAACGCGACCCCGACCAGCCACGAGGGGCCGGGACGCACGAGACACAGACGACTGAACAGAACCAGCAGCTCCCACGGCCACACACTGCTCTGGCTCCCACCGTTTCTACCTAACAACGGAACCCACTCGCAGACGTCTCCTGCACGCTTTTTTTCATGGTATTTGCTATTTCTCCTGAGGGACTAAACTCTCCTTCCATTTTTTGTCACCGTGAACAAGGAGGCCTGACCGTGCTACAGATGCGGAGGCCGTCGGTCCACTCGGCATCCCTGCGCACAGGACAGGGACCACACACACTTCCCATCATCACAGGCACTGCCACTCAGCAAACTCAACAGACCGGACAACTCCTGTTCCACGAGAGACCCTGCTCTGTGTCTGTCAGCACCAAGATTCTTCAGTGCCAACCGCAGCCGACTGGAAAGAGGAAAACGGTCCTCTCGACGTGAAGTAACCTGGTACTTCCTTGCCTCCGAGGTGAGGCCGGCACCCTCACCGTCCGCGGCCACGTGAGTCTGCTCCTCTCCTGCACGAAATGCCCACACGTCTGCTCTGCCCCATTTCATACTGGATCCTTTACCTCGTCACAGGCAATTTTACAATTTAGTCCTTGTACACTAATTAACTTTTTACCTTTTCGACTGTAGAACAGACGTTTATTCTCAATCTCTGTTTTCCCTACCAACTTATACATGGTCTATTCTTCAATATAAGGCCCAACATAATTATTTCCTTTTGTTTCTACTTTGTGGAATTATTATTATAAAATCTGTTAGCTGGGGATTACATGCCAAGAGGGGGGAAACAAAAAGAAACAAAAAACCCCAGAAAACCAGTTCTTACCACCAGTTAGAAAAACCTAGCGAGGGGCTGCTGGGACCTGACATTCAGGGTCTGCTTTAAACTCGGGGGAGGGGAGGAGAAAGGAAGCACTGGGAAGACGAAACAAGGGTCTGTGCTCAGGGACGCCAGGCGAGACTCTGGGCCCCGTAAACTACTTCTCTTTACTTCTGTGCAGATTTGAAAATTTCTAAACCAGGAAGTTTTCTTCAGAGACTGACATTGTCCTACAATGTCTCCTAAAATTTCTTCAAGGATTTTTATGATGGTAGTTTTTATGCGTAAGTTTTTAGTTACTCTCACGTTTAGTTTTAGATACGATTTTACCTTCTTCCACGTGGGCACCTGTAACATCATCGCTCACTCAATGCGTTCCCCTTTTCACCAAAACCAGACACGCCTTTGTCACAGTGCGAATCCTTTCAGCTCTGAACAGAGTACTGCTCTGATGTGTTTTAAGGACTGGGAAATGAAAGTCTTAACTAGTTTTTAAAACAATTTTCTTGGAGATGCACCTGCATGTGAACTTTAAATGTATTTTATAATCAAGTTAAAAACGGCACGCGGGGCTCAGCGGGGGAATGAAGCGGTGCCTCAGCCTCTCACGAAACGGCACGCGGGGCTCAGCGGGGGAATGAAGCGGGGCGTCGGCCTCTCACGAAACGGGACTTAGTGGTAGACATGAAAAGGTTTGTACCCACATCTCACACAGGAATATTCCTGGCAACCTTGTTCACAACAGCAACAGTCAGAAATAGCCCCAGTGTACTTTACTGAGTGATGGTTGAACACACTCTGGTAAAACCCAACCGTGGGCTAGGAAGGCACAAACTGTGAACACATGGACAGCTGGATGGGGTCTCAGGGCACCACGCTCACAGAAAATGCCCACCTCAAAATGCCACGACTGTACGAGTCGATCATGGCATATTCTAGAAGGGACAGACTGGCGGCAGGGGGGCAGGGTGAGAATGCAAAGGGCAGGGGCTGTCTCTGTGGGAAGGACGCAGGTTTCTGATTGAGTGTGGAGTTAGTTACAGAAATCTACACAGGGCATCAATCTGCACGAAACCAGACACACATGGACACTCCACACACACGTGAAGCCGCGAAACCACACGGGCCTGCAGTCCAGTTAGGGGCAGGGCCTCAACAGCGCAGTCCCGGCTCCAACGCTGCCGCACCCGGAGTCACCGCGGAGGAAGCGTGGGAAGCACAGCCAGGCTCTACGACTCATCTCATAACTTCCTGGAAGTCTATAATTATTTCAAAATGAAGAATATTTTTAAAAAACTAACAGACTAGATAACGCAGACCAACCCTCCACTAAGACATTTTTAAAAGCCAGACAAAATGAAAACACACAGGAAACGCCTGCAGTCACCAGAGAGCTCACGAAGACCTGAGGGGGACGGAGCAGCGGGGCCAACTCTCCCCGGCTCACGGCTGACTCCAGGGGGCGCCACAAGAACCAGAAACCCCCAACAGTGCATCCAGGAGCATCTCCAGCTAGCGGGAGAACGGGAGTCCAGGACGACCAAGCCCTCACCACAGGTTCTGAACCCAGAGGACCACACCTAGAAATAGGTGTAAAACGTGGGCCAGCCCAGCACTGACCCCTCTCACGTCCCGAAACCCGACGGAGGTGACCCCAGCAGCAAGCACCCGCCTCCCGTCAAGAGCCAATGTCAAGTCTCTCTGGGACAGGAGAACATTCCAGGCCTCAAAGCATTTCTGTAATGTTTTGTTCCTGTAGCTTGGTGGAGATGCTTTTCATGTATGATATGCCGTCCTTCAGAAACAGAGCCACAAAGGCTCCAGATGATGACATTAAACAAAGATTTTAAACCATGCTTAGTATGTTCCAGGATGTGAAAAAAATGAAAACTAAGAAGAATATGAAAACTATAAAAAATAAGTTCTGAAAAATAAAAAAAATTCAAGGATGCGTTTAACGGCAGATAAGGCACACCTGAAAGAATTTGTGACAATGAAATTTAAATCAAAGAAAATGTTCCTGTAATCCCAGCACTTTGGGAGGCCGAGGTGAGCAGATCACAAGGTCAAGAGATCGAGACCAGCCTGGCCAACGTGGTGAAACCCCATCTCTACAAAAAATACAAAAATTAGCCAGGTGTGGTGGCGCATGCCTGTAGTCCCAACTACCCAGGAGGCCGAGGCAGGAAAATTGCTTAATCCCGGGAGGCGGAGGTTGCAGTGAGCTGAGATTGTGCCACTGCACTCCAGCCTGGTGACAGAGCAAGACTCCAACTCAAAAAAAAAAAAAAAGAAAAAGAAAAGGAAAAAAAATGTCCAAACTGAATCAGACAAAACCAGAAGAGAGAGTGTAAGAGGCGTAAAGAATTAAGTGCGGTGATCCAGACGAGACGTGGGTAATAAGAGTCCCAAAAGGAGAGGAGAGGCCAGTTAGCAATGTTCAAAGAGATCATGGCTAGGAATTTTTCTAAAGTGAACAAAACATTGACAGAAAATACAGATTATGAAACAAGTATGAACCCTAGAGCCCCAAGTCAGATAAACACAAAGGGAACTTGTTCTAGGAATATCACAGTAAAAGTACTGAAAACCAAATAAAGATAAAATCTCGAAAGAAGCCAGAGAAACTTAAAAGACTGTTTCCAATAAAGTAATAAGTAGACTGGCAGCTAACCTCTCCAGAAGACAAGAGACTATTATCTTTAAAGTGCCCAAACACAAACGAATGAATAAATGCAAACTGAAGTTTCATTCTTAGCAAAAATAACCTTTAAGAATCAAAGTGGGAAAAAAAAAAAAAAACAGCACCTTTGGGAGGCCGAGGCAGGTTGATCACCTGAGGTCAGGAGTTCAAGACCAGCCTGGCCCACATGGTGAAACCCCGTCTCTACTAAAAATACAAAAATTAGTCTGGCATGGTGGCGCATGCCTGTAATCCCAGCTACTCGGGAGGCTGAGGCAGGAGAAACGCTTGAACCTGGGAGATGGAAGTTGCAGTGAGCTGAGATCGCACCACTGTGACTCCAGCCTGGGCAACAAGAGCGAATGAAACTCCGTCTCAAAAAAAAAAAAATTTTGGAAAAAGCCATTTTGGGATAAACAAACAAGAGGGTGCCACCAGCAGACACACACTATGGAAAGCACTAGAGTGTTCTCCAGGCAAAGAGAAAATGGTCCTCTTAGAAGGTGAGAAATGCAGGACAGAACAAGGAGGAGAAGCAGCAGGTGGCTGTGTGGGTAAATCCCAGTGAATTCCCACGGAACAAGAAAGAGAACAGGGTATCTGTACGGGTAAATCCGAATGAACTCTGACTACGTAAAACAACATAACGTCCTGTGTGATTTAAGATACAGGTAAAAGCGAAAGGCACGACAGCACCGGCCATGTCTCTGCTGAGGGGACAGGGGAGGTGGCAGGTGTGTTCAGGACATCAGGGATGGAGCACGGAGCCCTCACCCCCACAGCAGGAAGTCCATTAACAGCGTGTCCCCGGCTTGCTAAGTCACGATCCTCCACACACCTGTGGCTGACTCAAGGCCCACCAATGCCTCTGGTTTCCCTCCCGTCTTCGGCATGAGAGGAGAGAACTTTTCCTGATTCTCGTGACGCCTCTGGTGCCAGGCTGTGAGCCAGATGACCCTCCTCCTCCCAGCTCCTGCCCTCGGTGACCCACATGTGAGCAGGATAAAAAAACACCTGTGGTTTTAAGACACTGAAACTTGGGGATTGTTTCAAGAGCAAAACGCAGCCCACCCTGACTGACGAACCCCTCCTTCATCTCTGCTTTACTAAACAGAGCTCCTGTTTCTTTCCTTTGATTCTAAAGCATGAAATGCAAGAGCCACTGAGACTAAGATGGAGACGAGGGGACGCTCGTCTTCCTGGCACCGGGGGAAGCAGCTCAGTTCGGACCACGCTGAGGACACCCAGGATGTTCATCTCCTCTCGTGAATATTCATGACAAAGGCCAACCTGTACGACATTTCTTTGATATGGGGACTCGGACAACTCCCAAGGGTTGAGCCACTTTTCCCACAAAATGTGCAAAAAACTTCTGAAGAAATCTGCGGTTCAACACCTCTGGGGTACCTGCGGCCGGGGCGCACTTGATGCTCCTACAGGCGCCATGTCACTGACGCACCGGAAGAAATCTGTGGTTCGACACCTCCGGGGTACCTGCGACCGGGGCGCACCTGATGCTCCTGCGGGCGGCGCGTCACCAACGTGCCAGAAGAAATCTGTGGTTCGACACCTCCGGGGTACCTGCGACCGGGGCGCACCTGATGCTCCTGCGGGCGGCGCGTCACCAACGTGCCAGAAGAAATCTGTGGTTCGACACCTCCGGGGTACCTGCGACTAGGGCGCACCTGATGCTCCTGCAGGCGGCATGTCACCAACGTGCCGGCGTCCTTGGGGGTAAGGGCGCCATCATCTGGCCTGGGTGAGAAAGTGACCAGCAGCCCCTCCCTGTCTCCCACATGCAGCCCATGAACCCACGGATTTCTCACCCCGACAAGAGCTTGGAGTCTTGTCTCACTTGAAAGAACACATCTAAAACTAAGGATATCAGGAAACAGCTGTGTACATACAGAACTCAGAAATACAGAAGCAAGGAAAACAGATAGCTAAAAAACTGAAAGGGTTGCCTTTGGAAAATAAAAATGTGGGACTGGGAGATGCGGGGCCGAGACCACAGACGCTATGCAGAACCATTTCACCTTCTGCACTATTCCTACTTGAAAGCTGAAAGGGAAAATAATTTCCTACGAAGTGTAAAAATGAACGAGGAGGAGAAAAAACCCTGAGTTGACACCAAGGCTCAGTCAGGGTCACCAGGGACACAGCCGGCTTCAGAGCCTGCAGGCCACAGAGTCTCCTGGGGCCAGCAAAGGCTGTGGAGGGGAAGGAGCCGCACAAGGAGGGCCGGCACCGGGAGCTGTGGTCACGGCTGGGGAGTGCAGGCAGCGAAGGGGCCCCCAGGGAGGGCGTGGGCAGCATGGGCAGCTTTCCACGGGACATGCCCGCCACGGTGCGAGGCCACATGTGCAGGAGTGCCGCGTTTACACTTAGCGGTGTGAGGGAGTACAAACACGGCACTCCAGCAAACACACTCATGGTGCAGACACAGCTGGAGGCCGGCAGGGGGCCCAGAGCAGGGATGCCTCCCATAAAGATGCCCTTCTCCACGATGCCTCCCAGCAATCCACACCCTGCCGTGAACCCTGAGGGATGCACCCCAACAGCACACGTGCCCCAGAGCAGAGGGCGGGGTGGGAAAGCTGGAGTTGCGGGTAGAGAGAGGCAGACAGAAACCACCCTGCACCCAGCACCCCCAACAACAGACCACAGCCCACCGCCATCCTTCAGAGCAGAGCACCGAGAACCCGGATGGCGCAAAGACGCCAAACACTGAAACCGCGGTAAGGGCGCCTTTTTAAAACCCGGACGAAGCACATCCGTGCTTATGTTCCACGGTTACTTGTGCGGCCTGCAGTGCAGCCAGCGGGGAGCAGTGGGTGTGGTGGGCGAGGAACGGACAGGACAGGGTGGCTACTTTGTCTCAAGTCTTCCCAAATATCACCATCAAAAAGCCCAACTAGAACCCACAACACTCCCCCTCTCCCCGCTAAGTGCAAATGCAGCCTCACGCCCAGGGCGGGCACGTCGCGTGGAAAGCTGCCCACGACAACCACACGGAGGCTCCAGGACCTGCGGTTTTTCCATGGTTTCCTCCTGGGCTCGTGACAGTTCTGCCCATCATGGGTAGGTGGCAGCAGTGCACAGGCCAACGGTGCCCTGCGGCCAACAGCGGCCAACGCCCAGCAGGACCCCAAAGGGGCAGTCACTCTGGAGCCTGGGGGACATCAACGCATATGCCCTAACCACACATTCAAGAAGAAAAGCAGATTACAGAGCAGCACCTCCCCGATGGGCCCCGCTTCACGAAGCAGGAGGGTAAAGGAAATTCAGCAGAGATGGCATCCTGGGGACTCAGAACGCATTCACCTCCGTCGCCGCCAGCCACAGGGCTTTGGAACATGTTCAACTCCATCGCTGCCAGCCACGGGGACACGGAACGCCTTCAACTCCATCGCCGCCGGCCACAGGGACAAGGAACGCCTTTAACTCCATTGCTGCCAACCACGGGGACTCGGAACGCCTTTAACTCCGTCACCGCTGGCCACGGGGACTCGGAACGCCTTCAACTCTGTCACTGCCGACCACGGGGATTCGTAATGCCTTCAACTCCGTTGCCACCAGCCACGGGGACTCATTACGCCTTCAACTCCGTCACCGGCCACAGGGACTCGGAATGCCTTTAACTCTGTCACTGCCGGCCACAGGGACTCGGAACGCCTTTAACTCTGTCACTGCCGGCCACGGGGATTCGGAACGCCTTCAACTCCATCACCGGCCACGGGAACTCGGAATCCCTTCAACTCCGTCACCGCCAGCCACGGGGACTCAGAACGCCTTCAACTCTGTCACCGGCCACGGGAACTCGGAATCCCTTCAACTCCGTCACCACCGGCCACGGGGACTCAGAACGCCTTCAACTCTGTCACCGGCCACGGGAACTCGGAATCCCTTCAACTCCGTCACCGCCGGCCACAGGGACTCAGAACGCCTTCAACTCTGTCACCGCCAGCCACGGGGACTCGGAACACCTTTAACTCTGTCGTTGGCCAAAGGGATTCGGAACGCCTTGGTGGGCAGTGGCTCCTGTGTAGACTTACTGCACAAACACCAAGAGCAACCCTAAAAGCAGACCCCACAGCACACGGGGAGCACGTGAAGGTCGTGTGAAGGTCATAGGACTGCCTCCAACTGCCATCTCCAGGGCACGACCCGTGTCGTGGGTGGGAAGTGGGGGACAGTGAACCCCTCTGAGAGCACCCGACACCCCACCCCATCCCAAGCCAAACTCCTAGATGGCTTACAGGTCACCAGCTGTCCATGACATGTGGGGGATGGTCTTGATCCCACTAAGGAGGCAACTCTGGGCACCCATGGGTACGTCGGAAAGGTGACACCCCTGCACCGTGTGCTCTGGAGGCATCTGAGGGACAGTGACCAAGTCTACATCCAAAACATGACACGCCGGTCTTAGCCAACAGGGACCACCTGCAGAACTGGCAGTCCCATGCCTCCGACGTCAGCTGACAGAAACTGGCTCACATTTCTAGGATTGACTTTCCCGTGACGTACATCAGACTCATGAGAATACTGAGCTGACACCAGCAGAAATGCAAGCTGGCTGCTCTCAGTACAGAAGCCCTGCCGGCCCGGCCGGAGGTAGATGGCTGCAGGCCTCGGGCAGGTCCCCATCAGGTCAGGACTGGGAGGTGTGGACAGACAGCACAAGAGGCTGGTACAGCCCTGACATCTGGCCGTGGGTTCCCCGAATCCCAGCCTGCTCTCCTCTGCTCAGACCACGCAGACCTCAGCAAAAGTCTGCACACAACAGCGATTTTTCCAAGCTTCCTCACCAGCTGAGCCTCCACACTCACACTCACAGTCCCACAGCGAGGGGCTGAGGGTGGCGTGGGATGGGCTGTCCTCAACAGCAGGGCCCCGGGAGCTGTCGGAGAATCCAGCTCCCTGGACCTTGGGGTTGGCTGCTGCCATCAGGAATGTCTATGAAATCAGGCTTTTCCTTTAATACTCTGTGGAACTGTCTAAAATGTGTTCTACGCTTCCCTCCTCACATGCTAAAAAAGAATCAGCAAAGAAAAACTGAGGCATTGCCCGACTGTGCTAACCCCCGGGGGGTATCAGAGGCTTGGGAATCAGGCGCAGAGGTTCGCCTGGACTTGGGTGTGTAAGGAGCTTCGCCTCTGCTCAGCTTTCCTCTTGCCCCCGCCTGAGCTTCCCATGCTCGCCCAAAACGGCTCTTGGTGCCTGCGCTGCTCAGCCCACCAGGGCAGGACCGGGGCTGCTCTGTCCACGCTGGGGCCGTGCTCGGAGGGATCTGCAATGTCCACTGGGTCCACAGGCGAGCACTGGCCCCACTGCCCCAGCTGCCTCTGCTTCCTGAGAAATTTCCAGAACCAGTGGCTCCTGGGTGCAACCCCTCCCAGCTCACAACTTCCTCTCTTTCTCAATCTCAGTCTCTCAATCTCTCCCTCGTAGGCACCACTGGGCAAACCAAGCACATCACAGATGCTGCCTCCACAGAAGAAACACACCCAGCCCTGCGCCCTGGCGGGCTAATGGGCCGCCCTGCACACCACGAGCACACCTCCCTCATCGATGGCTGCGGTAAAGGGCTGCAGCCTTCAGCCTTCAGACCTACCTGCTTGTCTCATGAGCTGTCCTCCCAGACCCCTGAAAAGGAATGAAAACATCAGAATTAGAAGAACCTCTTGACATATAAAACACCATGAAATATGCTTGCCAATGTAACCTCAGGCTCCAAAAAGCATTAAAATGAGAACTAGTTGAATGTGTTACTGAGCATGAGCTACCTTTTATGAAAAGAAAGGAAAAAACGTGGTACAGCCATCTTCCAGAGGTCTCCCACCCTAGCGGGGGGTGATGCTGATTTTTAATTTTTACTGGACATTCTAGTCCTGACTGGTATCCCATCACAGAACTAATTCCAAGCAGCACTCAGCTCTTACTTTACAAAAACTAACCTCAGATGCCAGAAAGAGCCCCCTATCCAGCCTAGAGAAGCAGCGCACTGCGGTTCTACCATGAGCAAAGCCAGGCGGGGCTCCGGGCTGCTCTGCCCATCTGGGACACCTGCCCCAGCCCTGGCGCTGACAGCGGGACCCTGGTGCACAAGGGCAGGCACGCTGCCCTGGGGAGGGCAAGGAATTCACTCCTGAGACCCTGGTTTCTGGCCCACACAGACTGGCAGGGTCGGATGTCCCCTCCTGCAAGTAGAAAACTGGACAGAATACAATATATGAAATGCTGGCTCCAACACCAGGAGGTGAAGAGTGCAGGACTGAGGCCCAAGGGGTCCTCCAGTACCCCAAGGAGCACCTGGAGGAGCCCTCCAGGCCCAGTGTGTGGGGTAGAGCCCAAACAGGACCACCCACCCTGCTGACTGAGGAGGTGGCCAGAAACTCGTGGGAGCGCCAAGGGACCTCTTGGGAGCAGCCTGGAAGGACTAGCAGGCAGGAAGGAAGGCTTCACCCCTCGATGGTAAAGGAGAACAGCACGAGGTTCACTACCCCACACAAGTCCCAGTAAAAAGCCACTAGGAGGCCAGGCGCGGTGGCTCAGCCTGTAATCCCAGCACCGTGGGAGGCCAAGGCGGGCGGATCACTTCAGGTCAGGAGTGCGAGACCAGCCTGGCCAACATGGTGAAACCCTATCTCTACTAAAAATACAAAAATTAGGTGGGCATGATGATGGGGGGCACCTGTAGTCCCAGCTACCCGGGAGGCTGAGACAGGAGAGTCGCTTGAACCTGGGAGGTGGAGCTTGCAGTGAGCCGACATGCTGCCATTGCACTCCAGCCTGGGCGACAGAGTGAGACTGCTTCTCCAAAAAAAAAAAGTCACTAAGAGAAAAGAAAAGTGAACCACAGAGCTGGAGAAAGCACTGGCAGATCCTGTGTGTGACAAAGAGCTGGCATCTGGAATATATGAAGAGTTCTAACAGCTCAATAAGACAGATGATAAAATTTTTAATGAGCAAAACGTCTGAACTTTTTAATGAGCAAAAAACTTCACGACAGACCCAG
The DNA here is from genome assembly GCF_028885625.2 of Pongo pygmaeus. Classification (NCBI taxonomy): domain Eukaryota; kingdom Metazoa; phylum Chordata; class Mammalia; order Primates; family Hominidae; genus Pongo; species Pongo pygmaeus. The sequence goes on along the minus strand of NC_072392.2, from coordinate 101,180,717 downwards.
GAATGCTTGGTCAGCACAGGGAAAGAGGCTCAGCACCAGGAGCCCTGGGGAGAGGCAGACTCCAGCAGCAGCGAGAGGCCTCTACTCACCCAGAGGGCCCACATTCAGAGCCGACCACACCAAGGGGTCACTTGCGGATGGGGACGTGCAGCAGCAGGGTCTGAGAAGTTGGCTCGGCTGCTGAGGAAGTCACACATGTGCCCCACACCCTGCGATGCCGCTCCTGGTAGTCAGCCAGGAGATGTGAAACGTACCAAGACTTGTATGTCTAGATGTGCACAGCAGCTTTCCTACAATAGCCAAAGGCTGGAAACCCAGATGAACCCGGGCTGGTGAGTGGATAACACACCACCGTACATGCACACCACGGAACACACAGCGACACAGGTATCTCAAAGACGCGTAGGGGAAGAAACCACACCCAAAGGCTTCCTACTGTGTGACACCCTCGGTAGCAAATTCTAGAAAAAGCAAAGCGATCTGTCAGAGCAGACAGGCTGCCTGGGCTGCAAAGGCACAGAGGGAAACCCTCAGGGAGGTGCCCGGCCAGATCTCGGGGTTGGGGAGGCCACACCCCCGCCTATGATCAGCAAGCCCTGGGAATGAGGAAACGCGATGACACCTGCAGAGCTGAAAACCCAACCAGGTCAGACCCTCACGCGCCTCCCACAGCAGGCCGGGTGACACCGGCTCAACCCAATCACATGACCAGGTCAGACCCTCACGCGCCTCCCACAGCAGGCCGGGTGACACCCGCTCAACCCAAACACACACAGGCGGCGAGGGCAGCGAACACACCCGCCCCACCTGCTCCTGACAGCGCAGTTCTTTATTAGGACACAGATATAAGAACTTTGGTTTTGTAAAGCTCACCTGTATAACTGACGATCATAGAGCTGAAAATAAAAAATTGAAAGTTATTTAATGATTTAAATTTTAAAATAATACGTATATGTTAACAACTGTCAAAAACAAGAACAAAGAGAAAATGGCAGAAGACGCCACGCCAGCCAGGAGAGCCGCCTAGGGTGCTGAGGACGGAGGCCCCCCTACTGACGAAGATGGCCTTGTTTAACCTCCAGACAGGCCCAGAGCTCCCTTGAAGGGGAAACTGAGGCACAGAGAGGACGAAGAGAGGGCCAGAGTAGGGAGCTGGAGCCACCTGCGTTCTGGCCCCAGGGACCGATGTAGAACCCACCCAGGCAGCCTCTTGTGCAGAAAAGTAACTGTGCCAAACAGGATGCTGATGTTTCTTTTTCTTTAAAAGCGCTTAAAAGCCACATTGTGATGGCCACTACAACTAAAATTTACTGAATGCTCACACTGTGCCAAAAATTCTCCTAAATTCTTTAAAATGCATTCTTTAATTCTCACAAAAACTCAAGGAGATCGGCTCTATTACTGCTTATATTTTACCAAAAAAGGGAGCCATGGCTCAGCCTCAGTGGGGAGCCCACATTCACGGCTGCTGCCCGGGGCCACCTCCCCATCTGCACTCTGCAGCCATGCTTGTCTCGGTCAGAAGGGGAGGCCACACACATTAAAAGTGAAAAATGTAAGCAAACAAAATGGCTTTGCCAAAATCATAAAGCAAGTTAATGGCAAAAATAGGATAAGAATCCAAGAGATGAATCTTAAAGAATACAAAGCTATCTGGAACAACAGACAAGTAAACCATGTAATCCCTTGTGAACAGTTTTCATATTCTCCTGTAACACCAAGATCCACAGTTCACACTTTACCTCTGGGTCACAGAAGCCTTTGAGAATCTCTCAAAGCCCAGAAAGATGAACAGACCATCTCCCCAGAGAAATCCGAGAGACGCACACACAAAATTCTGCTTTACTTTCAGGAGACATCAGACCCCAGCTGCAGATGCACGGCCGGAAACCAGAGGCTTCTGTGCTCATTCTGTGTGCCCCCAACTCCACGAGAGCACGGGGCCCAATGCCCCCACCCAGAGTTGGCTGCACGCTCCATCCTGGGACCACAGCCGAGCGCACCGGAGCGAAACCGCACTCCAGCTGTAGCCGAAACCTCCACCCACTGCACTGGCTTCATAAGCCTCCCTCGGAGACCGAGGACATGCTGGCTACGTGCACAGGAAGCCTGCACTCATTTCCTAGGAGTCTCTTCCCTCCCAGGGCAACCCCCCGAGGACATGCTGGCTACGTGCACAGAAAGCCTGCACTCATTTCCTAGGAGTCTCTTCCCTCCCAGGGCAACCCCCCGAGGACATGCTGGCTACGTGCACAGAAAGCCTGCACTCATTTCCTAGGAGTCTCTTCCCCTCCCAGGGCAACCCCCCAAGGTGGCTGTTCACAAGCATGACGCCAGCGGAGAGCCTGTTCCCAGAGCGATCACACCCCAGGTCCCCCACTGAGCCCAGGACTGATGGTGCACAGTGGCCACCAGGACTGCAGACCCTGCCTGGGGAGGGTGGGAGGCCCTAAGGGGGCAGGCCCTGTGATGCCTCCTGAGGGGCACACCCAGAGGCTGCACACAAACCTGCTGGTGAATCTGCTTCAGGCCCTGCACTGCCTGCTCGTCCAGATGGTCCGTGACGGGCCTGCAGAAGTTCAAACACAGAGCTGAAGTCACACTCCGCCAGACCCTAACCCCGAGTACACTCCGCCGGACCCTAACCCCGAGTACACTCGAGGAGCTGAGGCCACACTCCCCAAGACCCTAACCCTGGGTACACTGGGAGGAGCTGAGGCCACACTCCCCAAGACCCTAACCCTGAGTACACTCAGAGGAGCATGGTCTCAGCAAGGTCTCAGCTTGTTCAGGTCCCGGTGGGTCCCGGAGACCTCTGCAGGACATACCTCCGATTATTTTTGTATTCTATTGTATTGTTTTATATTGCATTGTTTTGTTTATTTATTTTATTTTAGAGATGGGATTTCACTATGTTGCCCAGGCTGGTGCCAAACTCCTGGGTCCTAACAATCCCCCCACCTCCGCCTCCTAAAGAGCTGGGATTACAGGCGTGAGCCACCATGCCCGGCCCATTTATGATTTTAGATGAAGCCTGGTCAAAGGAAGAGGATGTCAGGGCATCCCCTTAAAGCTGTGACCCCTGCCAATGTGGCCACCTTGGAAAACAGACATGTCCAGGTGAGGCTGAGACGAGAGCCCATGTCCACTGCCATCCAAGGGAAGGCCCCTGGCGAGATCAGCCCTGGGCTGGCAACCGGGGGCCTGGACCAAGCCCTGCCTGATGAGGTCCCTCGCTGGCTCAATCTGCACAAACCGTGTGCTTTACGCTGGCACCTGCTTTCCTGCTGAGGGTCTGGAATTTTGTTTCGTGCCAGGCGGAGGTGTCCACGTGGCCAGACCCCAGTCTAGCCCGGGCACTGAGGCTCAAACATGCTTCCCTGATAGATACCTCACAGGTGTGGTCACATCTCACTGCTGGGGGAATGACACAGGCCCTGTGGGACCCAATTGGAGGACCCTGGGAGCTCCCGCCTGCTTCTCCCCAGACCTCACCCCATGTGCCTTTTCCACAACCACAGAGCATTGCCATAAAGGCCAGGTCTTGCGTGGGCATCGGCTGCACCCACACGAGCGAGCGTCCCTGAAGGAGCTGCACTGTGCCTCTGAGCTCGGGGCCAACCAGAGCTCCCTCAGGCTTGGGTGGGAGGTGGGCCCGTACCCTGCTCTCAACCCATTCCCAGGGAACTGTCTCCAACACAGGGCATGAACTTAAAAACGTTTCTTAAACTGGAGTTGGAGAAGCAGGTTGCCGTCACTATGGTAAGTCCGGGAGTGTTTACTCTTGAGGAAGAGTCGACTGGGAAGAAACTTAAGAAGACAGTCGATGCCTCACAGCCTCCTGCACACAACTTCCCAGTGACCCCGTGTTTTTCATGCTTTATTATTATTTGTACAAACGTAGCCAACTGAAAAATTCAAAAGAAACGTGTATATTCTCTGGCATTTTAAACTATCGAACGTGATGAAGAAAGGATACCGAACATGCAAGTCGCTCGACGCCGCCTCGGAAAAAGGACCTTTGCTGTTATGACCTCACTTGTCACCTCTGAGACCAAGAGGTGCACAAGGAGGCAGCAGGGGCAGGGCGGCCGCGGGGAGACGCCCGGCCCATCCCGCACCCGCGCCGCTGAAGAGAGGTGGGTGGTCCACCCCCGGCACAACCATCAGGAGAGGGGGCCACTTACACACTCCATCAACGCAACCTGGGGCCTAACGACTGTGACACTGGTGCAAATAAACACAAATTAGAAGGGATGAGACAGTCTCGAACTGGAGAGCACTGTAATTATACGGTGAGGGGATCGGGAACGGAGCCCTGTGTCTCCTCGAGACCCGCTCTTCCTACCTGTTCTCTCGGGCTGCAAGTTTGTACAAGGCGTAGGCAACTTCCGCGCAGGCGAGAATCGACCCATGCCTCGTGTGTAGATCTGGACTCAGTGTCATGGACAGCAGCCTCGGGAGAACTGCAAGAGACAGGGCCAAGAGGGCAGGTGAGGGTGTGTACATGTGGACAGCCTGTGGGACGCCCACACGCACCCACACAGGGCCGGGAGGGCAGGCGACAGCGTGCACACACAGACGACCTGTGGGACGCCCACACGCACCCACACAGGGCCGGGAGGGCAGGCGACAGCGTGCACACACAGACGACCTGTGGGACGCCCACACGCACCCACACAGGGCCGGGAGGGCAGGCGACAGCGTGCACACACAGACGACCTGTGGGAAGCCCACACGCACCCACCCACACTGGCATCCCTCAGGGTCATCACCCCAGTGCCCAGGATGGCACCCATGGTGATGCGGATGGCCTCTGAGACACCAAGGGCAACAGGACAGAGGCTGCGGTGTGCTGGACACGGCCCGCTCCCACGTGCCCCAGACGGGGTGGGTAACTCAGACAGGAGAGGGAGCGAGGAGGAGAACACACTCCCCAGGCCTTCCCTGTCGGTGTAGGGTGGCCTCTGGTCCTGGCAGGAGCTCTGCCTGGCTGCCTGGGCGGTGGAGGCGGCGGAGCAGGACAGAGGCAGGGCTGCCCCCGGGGGCGTTGCGGACACAGAGCGAGGCGGCTCTGCCACACCTGCATTGGGAAACCAAGCTCCCCGAGCCTCAGCCTCCCCAAGTGCTGCCAGGCTTGCGATGGTTTGAGAATCAGAGAGGCTAAGATGTGGTGGCTGGGGGTGATCGGATTTTCGAGAATCAGAGAAATCTACAAAAGGTCACAGTCCTGTCCTGGGCGTCCGTGCTCTTCAACTGGGCGGAGGACAAAGCTGAGCCCCCTTAGTGTCAGCAAGGGTTAATTATGCATTGAAAAGTAGCGGAGCGCCACACTAAACCCGTGACGTGGACGCCTCATTAACAGATCATGAAGCTGAAAGATCCCTTAGGAATTAACGAGCACCCACAGGATGTTCAACACAGGCGTCACATCAGCAACTCCACCAAAGAGCCACAATCCAGCCTCCAGTGTAGCCCCTATAATACATGTCGGGGGAGTGCGGGTAATGTTGAGAAATGTGTGTATTCTTCCCCACATTTAAGTCAGATGATTATTTATTCCAAGTACAAAAAAAACAAGACAGAACAAACGGGATTTCTCTCTTCACTGATGAAGTGTAAGAAGTACAGACTTAGCTGAGCCATTCCAAGGTGATGTTAGTCCTGGGCAGACTTTGAGTCTCCCATTTAGGCCCTTTCTTTCTATACACGCTGCCCAATTCCAAAGTGCATTCACGTGTGGCAGGTGCGCGCCAACTAGAGACCAGGGAAGCAGCACTGCGTGTCAGGCATCCGGCAGGACCATCACGGGCTCTGGTGTACGTAACACAGCTCAGCTGCTCCCTGCCCTGCAGGCGGACACACTCACCGCATCCGTCCTCACAGCCTATCCCCCGATCAAGTCCACAGCTCATTCCTCAGATGCTTCTCACCATGACAGAAGCACAACCTTATTTTCAGCCCCCAGCCTTTGAAACCAGCAAGCCAGGCCTCTCTGCGGTGCGTGCACGGGGCCCGCGGGCCGGCCGGGACGCACACCCACCTTGCGTGGCGCTGAACTCGGGTGCTTGCTGGGCCAGGTTGTGCAGCGCCTTCGCAGCCAGCTCTCGGATGACCCTGAGAGTGAGGAGAGAATGTCGTAAGTGCCTTCATTTTGATGATTCTAGCTTTATTCAATTCATAAAAAGAAAGTGAGGGAGACGACACAAGTGAGTCCTCAACCGGCCACTTAGCAGAGGCTCACTCACTCACACGAACCAGCACAAGAACCTCCGACTCCAACAGATGACAAGGACAGTCTACCACGGCGAGGTCACACAGCTAACCACGGTTCTTCTTGGGACACAGCTGCCTTTCCTTCTCAGGGCCAGGTGGCAATTGGGTCTCCAGCCTCCCCACCCCCACGCTACTCTGAGGTTGTGAGTCTGAGAGAGAGCCACGTGAAACCACCCCTCCACGATTACAAGGGGTGAACAGAAGGAACTTCCTAAGGCTCACCCACCAAATCTGGGGCACATATCCAGTAACTGCCTCATCAGACACACACTGAAAGCACCCAAAGGTTGAACACGTGGACAGCGAAAGGCTGACCCAGCACCGGCTCAAGAGGCTGGAGCCCCTTCCTGAGCCCACCTCTCCTTCCAGAGCTCCACACAGAGGCAGAGGGTCAAGCTGGGAGTGACCTGCACAGCCCATGCCCCAGCCCCTCCAGACCCAGATGGAGCAGCAAGTGGTCATGACTTGGAATCATCATGAGGGTGACCATGTAACAACAAAGAAGCAAAATGTGAAGGCGGGTGTCTGTTCTCTATTTAAAAACACCAAACCCACAGCACCACAGTGAAACAAGGCACAACGGCAGACGCCTGTGCTGGCAGCACCCCCTGCCACAGCCCCTCCAGTGTCGGCCAAGGGCCCTGATCAGGATCCACTTCCAACAGTAAACAAAGAGCTCTTCGAGGCAGGTGGTGTCTCATGTGCCAGGAAACTCCACACCCTGAGCAACACCCAACTGCATGCTGTCTATAAGACCATCGCCCGCAACTGAGGGAACAGAAAAGACAAAGCACCTGAGAAGCGGAGGCAATGCAGTCTACAGCCGCAAGACCAGCCCGAGGTGTCTTGGTGTAAGGACGGCCCTCAGCTAAGAATGGTTTTCACATTTTTCAAGGGTTACATAAACTAAATAAAATAAAATAAAGCAAAGCATATGGAACAGAGATCTACCATGTTTATCTAGCCCTTTAAAGAAAAGGCTTGCCAACCCAGGTACTACACCAGTCATCAGTTACTTTAAAGCAAGAAATCTAACATGAGACAATGAGGGCCATTCCACAAAGATAAAGGGTCAATACATTAGGAAGAGACAAAAACTAAAAGTGTATCTGCCTCCAATAAGTGACCCCTTTCCACATGAAGGAAAGGCCGACAGAACTGAGGCAGAGACAGACAGCAACAGCTGGAGAGTCCCACAGCTCCGACACCATGGGCATATATATGTAACTTTGGTTTTAAAGACGTTATTGACTAATCGGCTGATACAACAGACAAATTAATTAATTTTCCCCAGGTTCGGTTTAGGGGACCTTGTACCTAATGGAGAGAGTTTTGGTGTAACATTTGCGGGGACACCCCGAGTGTAAGGAACTCACACCCCTCTCTGTAAGCGAATGAAGGGAGGGTCTTCCCCCGGCAGCCCGAGTGCTACCCAGGAGTTCCCTTCCCAGGGGCTCCCAGTCCTGAGGGCCCTGCCTGGACCACGGCAGGCAGCCGGGCCGCTCCTCAGGCAGCAGGACCACGGCAGGTAGCCGGGCCACTCCCCAGGCAGCAGCAAACGCATCCCCCATGGATCAGAAAGGACCTCCTCCACGTCACATCAAGTCTGAAACTGAGATTCTGGACTCGCACCCTCACAAAACCACCTCCACCCACAGGCATCTGCCGCTCCTCAGGGCTCCGTGAGGAGTGCCACAGCATGGCACTGTCCTAGAAGGGGACCCTCTGACCTCCTCGGGGTGGCGGTCACAGCCCTAACACTCTGTTTATGCTCCAGACCGCACTTCACTTTTCCTTTCTGAGACACATTTAACTGCCTATGAAATGCAAGGAAACCCTGAAGCTGCTACTGTAATGATGAAAACGGCCACTAAAAACTGCTGGGCTCCCAGCAGACAGCGCAGAAACCACCGATGAAGCCACATGGAGCAGAGTCAGCGGGAAGCACTGCTGAGGGAGACGACGCAGGGTCCGCCTGCAAGCTACGCCCGTGCCCCCTCGGACGGCAGCGGCACTCCACAACACGCCAGCGTGGGCATTCGCACAGGTACACCGACACGTCGGACACACTGGACCAAGCTCTCCAGAAGTGGAACTGGAGACAGACCATGACTCAACACATCCGGCATGAAAACTGGAATTCATATTACTTCTCAGAAGTTATTTTAAAATACGACATCCACAGTGAGAAAATACACTCAAGGCTTATAAGCTCAACTGAATCTCTCCTTTGGGGGAAAAAAAAACTCTTAGAAAAACAAAACCAGAAAACCTACCCATCCCAGTGGTTGATCTTCAGGGTAACCAGGTGGTCTATCATTGGCTGGGTGTACTCAGGAAAGCCGGCAATAAACACACTAGAAAAGACAGCATGGAGAGGTGGTGAGACGCGGAAGAACGAGAACTCACTGCCTGTGGGTGAGAATTCAGCACAGTTACTTTCAAAACCAGTTTGCCCATTTCTTCAAATCTACCACGTGATCCAGCCATTCCCTCCTGAGCAGTTACCCAAAAGAAAAGAGCATTTGTGCACACACAGGCTTTACACAAACGTGCACATAGCTTCATGTGTAACAGCGAAATCTGGAAACCGCCCTGACATCATCTACGGGGAAAACAAACCGTGGTTGATCCACACAATCGAATACTCAGCAGCAACACATACAATCTGAATCTCAACTACCCTAAGCCAAAGAAGCCTGACAAAATGAGTGCACACAGCTTTGTTTCATTCACACAAAATTCAAGGACGTGCAAACTCATCTACACCCACAGAGGCAGATCAGTGGCCTCAGGGTGGGGGAGGACCCAGGCAGGAATTACAGGGAGCAGACACGGGGAGGCTCCAGGGTGATGGCTGTGCTCAGGCCTCACAGGTGCATACCTACATCACACACAGCAAGCTGTGTGCTCTGGTTAGCGTGTGCCAGCTGCACTTCAGTAAAGCCCTGCACTCCATATACAGTTAACATGTGCCCATTATACCTCAGCAAAGCTGTTAAAAACTTTTAAGAAAATCAAAAGGCAAGCCGACTTGTAACAGAATATATAAAGATAAACCCCAAACAAAATATTGGCACAAAATGTGTACATAAACATCACAAAAGAAAATAAATAAAAGGCCAATAAACACATGAAAAGATGTCCAACATCAGTATTCAGCCAGGAATGCTCATTGTTAAATCATTACCCCCACTCGAATGGGTAAATTTTAAGACTGGCAAATACCAAGTGTTGGCACAGATGTGGGAAAACCAGAGGCTGCATACGTTCTGGTGAAAGTACAAGATTATACAGCCACTTTGCAAAACAGTTTGGCAGTTTCTTATAAAGTTAAATATACAAAAATTCTCTTCTAATTCTTTATCTGAAAGAAATGAAAATAGACATCCACGTGAAGATGACTTCTAAATAAATATATACAACTGCTTTATTCATCAGAGCCAAAAATTCAAAATAACCTAAATGTCAGGCAAACTCACAGAAAAATTGTATAGCCACAGAACAGTGCACACAACTCACCAACAAAAAGGAGGTACAGACACACGCGCTGCGGACACACGCACTGAGGACACATGCGCTGAGGACACACGCGCTGAGGACACGTGCGCTGAGGACACGCGCGCTGAGGACACATGCGCTGAGGATGCGTGCGCTGAGGACACATGCGCTGAGGATGCGTGCGCTGAGGATGCGTGCGCTGAGGACACGCGCGCTGAGGACACATGAGCTGAGGATGCATGCGCTGAGGACACGAGCGGAGGACACACGCTGAGGACACACACACTGAGGACACACGCACTGAGGACACACGAGCTGAGGACGCACGCGCTGAGGACACACGCTGAGGACACACGCACTGAGGACACACACACTGAGGACACACGCTGTGGACGGGCCCCAGGTGCACTACGCTGAGCAAAGAACCTGACACACAGGAGTATGTTCCCTCTGGTTCCATGGATACGACTGTCCCCGAGGGGCAGCCCTGCTCCATGTCGAGGGCAGGGCTGGGAGGAAGCGGTGTTGGCCGTGGAAGTGGTGGGAGCTCCCCTCCCAAGGAAGACGCAGGTGACGCAGGTGGACACACTGTCAGCCCCTCCACAACCGTCCACTCCATACAGGAGCAGCTGAAAGCATGTAAATTATGTCTCAAAAATAAGTTACATCTTGTGAAAACAACACGGAAGACTTTTAAACAATAATCTCCAAGTAGGATGTGCCTTTCTAATTATGACTCGAAACCCACAGCCACAGAAGCAATCGATCCCTACAAACACATATGCCGAACAAAGTCTACCAGGAAAACACCAAAAACAAAGTCAAAAGTCAAACAACAAATCTAGAAAAAGCATCCGCAACTGGTCTTACCAACAGGAGGCTTCCCTAAAATAAACCAGTTCTTCTGAATCAATTAAAAAAACATAGTGTAGTAGAAATATCATCAAAAAGTTTACAGAAAATACACACACACTTCAACCACTTGAAGCAGCGTTCAGCCTCCTGCACGTAGGACAAGAAAACGAAGCCTCTGCTCAGCTGTCCAATGGCCCAAGCCCCAGGGTCTGCAGCCAGAGCTGCAGGAAGCAGCCGTGTGCTCACACCAAAACCCAGAGCCATGCCGTGTGCTCCCACCAAAACCCACAGGGGCTCAATGCTCACGACAAACAGAAAACCAGCCGGGGAGAACAGAGCCGTGCCGTGTGCTCCCACCAAAACCCACAGGGGCTCAATGCTCACGAAAAACAGAAAACCAGCTGGGGAGAAGAGTTGTGCCGTGTGCTCACACCAAAACCCACGGGGGCTCAAAGCCCCTCAACTGTGGGGCATCCACGCAGCAGGAACCACTGAGGAACCCTGAAACACAGGCAGCTGAGAAGGCAGGGAGCGGATGAAGGAAGCTACCCACACAGATTCTAAAATGGTGGCACCCCAGGGACAGCAGGTCCGTCAGGACAGCGCCTCCTGGAGGGAGGGTCATGTGCCCCACATCGACCACGGTGGTGGTCATTCAACAGCTCACATCTGCCAAACCCGCTGCCACCCTGAAACCCATATTGAAAACTGGCCATTTTACTATGTGTAAACTAGATGTAATAAAGTAGATGTACAAAGATAAAGCTGTTTTTTTTTTGTTTTGGTTTTTTTTTTTTTTTTGAGACGGAGTCTCATTCTGTTGCCCAGGCTGGAGTGCAGTGGCACGATCTCGGCTCACTGTAACCTCCGCCTCCCGGGTTCATGTGATTCTCCTGCCTCAGCCTCCCGAGTAGCTGGGATTACAGGGGTGCGCCACCACGCCCGACTAATTTTTGCATTTTTGGTAGAGATGGGGTTTCACCATGTTGGCCAGGATGGTCTCAATCTCTTGACCTCGTGATCTGCCTGCCTCGGTCTCCCAAAGTGCTGGGATTACAGGTGTGAGCCACCACACCCGGCCCAAAGCTGATTTTTTTTAAAAAAGGCTTTGACTTAGGAATATACGGGATACTGAAAGGGAAAGCCACAGAGCAGGAGGAAATATGTAGCAAGGAAGCATCTGAAAAAGGAATTGTACGCAGAATGCATGAAGAATTCTCAAATTCTCAACAGGAAGAAAACGACTAGCCTAATAAATAAATGGGCGAAAGATTTGTTAAACATGCCCCTGAAATGGATGACTGAAACTGCATCATCAGTCACTAGAACACAATTTAGTCAGCTGCTGCCACACCCCCACGACAGTGGCCAAGCTTGAAAGACCAACACCCCCAGCGCTGGCAAGGACCCCAGACCCCGGACCCCAAAAAGCTCATCCAGCACCGGGGGCGCATGGCACCATCACGTCGAAAGCCGTGTGGCCATTTCCTAAGAAGTTACAGGCAGGGTGTGATGGCTCACACCTGTAAGGCCGGCATTTTGGGAGGCCAAGGCAGGCAGGTCACTTGAGACCAGGAGTTCAAGACCACCCTGTGCAACACGATTTGTCATCTCCACAAAAAAATAGAAAACTTAGCAAGGCGTGGTGGCGTGCACCTGTAGTCCCAGCTACTCAGGAGGCTGAGGTAGGAGGATCGCTTGAACTCAAGAGGTTGAGGCTGCAGTGAGCCGTGATTGCGCCAGCACACTCCAGCCTGGGTGACAGAGCAAGGCTCTGTCTCAGAAGGAAAAAAAAAAAAAAAACTGACAGCACAGCCACCCAGCTCTGGGCATCTGTGCCAGAGAACAAGAGCGCAGGCCCAAAGACAGACGTGTACACACATGTTCACCGCAGCTGCACCTGTGACAACCCAGACAGGACACTGCGCAGAAGCCCCTCACCAGGTGAGTGGAGACAGACACCATGCACCACACCCCTGGCCCTGGAGGCTCCGTGGATGGTCCCCACAGGTGGACAGTCTGCAGGAAGCATGGAGCAGAGGACGCCAGTGTGAGTGAGGAGGGCGCCCACTGCCTGAACCCATTCACACAGAGCTTTGGGAAATGCAGACACAGCTGCAGTGACAGCAACAGACCAGGGGTGCCTGAAGAAGGGGGTGTGGGAGGGGAGGGACCCCAAAAGGGAAAGGGGAAACCTGAGTCTTTTCTCATCTTGATTGTGGTGATAGGTACGAATTTACAGATGTTAACATTTACAAAAATGTACCTATTGAACATGCACAGCTTACTGCGTGTCATTTACACCTCAAAGAGGCTGTGATGATAAACGCGAGAGCAGGGCGACGGCTGGTCCCCCCATCCTCCTTGTCTCGCCCCACAGTTTTCCCGGGGTGCCCTTCTGTTAGTTCAATTCCAGTCTGTGTGTCTAAAACTCCAATTTGCAGAGGAAACATCTCCGTGTCAGCAAGGCTAATGCTTCCTCGCAGGCCAGCACGTGCAAGCTGAGCCCCCAACCTCCTCGCACTCAACGACACTATCGCCCTCAGCTGTGCCCTCCAGCTGCGAAGTGATGCCAACACTGCTCTGAGACCCTCTGTAATGCCCTGGCAACTCCCACCTTCCTCCAGCGGGCACACCTCCAGGCCCCCAGCCCTCTCCCGTCTCCCGAGAGCCCCCAAGCCCTCTCCCTATTTCCAGTCACCAAATACAGCCACAGGGATATGTTCAAAACACAGACCTGACCATCAAAGTGCCATGACCTCAGGACAATCCACACTCTTCACTATGGCTCAAAGGCCCCCAACAGCTCCCCGCCAGGGCCCAGGGCCTTGCTAACTCTCCTCCCTGCTGGGCTGTGCTCAGTCCCATGCCCTCTGCTGAACAGGACCACCGCCTCCCTCACCCCAAGGTCCAGGCTGACAGCAGGACCCTGCCTCGGGTGCAGGGAGGGCCCCGCAGTGCTAGGGTGCAGCCATGACTGCTACGGAGATGCCGCCCTCGGGATTGTAGGGGCCTGCCTGCCGGTGCGTCCTCACAGGTGGCATCTGGTCTGCACGCAGGGCCTGGAATCGTGAGGAAGCCAAACACACTGGGGGGAGACATGCCTGGACCCAGGTCTTGTGTTGGCAAATGTTTTTATAAAACACACACAGCAAATTACATGCAAGTGTTAGGCTGACTTAGAAACCTCAGCAACAAGGGAAATATGCTGAAGCTTCCCATAGCTGTCAGGTATGTTACCCAGGAAACTCGGGAAAAGGTGGTAGATTTTCTTTTTCTTTAGAGAGTCTCACTCTGTCGCCCAGGATGGAGTGCAGTGGTGCGATCTCGGCTCACTGCAACCTCCGCTTCCTGGGCTCAAGCGATTCTCCTGCCTCAGCCTCCTGAGTAGCTGGGATTACAGGCACCTGCCACCACGCCTGGCTAATTTTTGTATTTTTAGTAGACACGTGGTTTCACCAAGCTGGTCTCCAACTCCTGACCTCAGGTGATCTGCCCGCCTTGGCCTCCCAGAGTGCTGGGATTACAGGTGTGAGCCACTGCATCAGGCCAGTAGATTTTCCACATAAAATATATGGCCAAGTATTAATAGGAAAGAACTGATAAGGCAAAAAAGGACATTAAATGTTGAGGAAAACTGAAAGGGTATAAAAATACAGATAAGTGTGTTCCAAGATCCTTCCTGGCAAAGAGGCCAAATGCTACATATTCAAAATTCTGCCCAGGCTGGTGATGGAGAAACATCCTTTCTGCACGGTCTACACAGCAGGGCTGTTGGGGAATCGATCTTTAGGGTATTTAATGGTTAATGTTAAAAATGCATCGGGCATGCTTCTGGTCCTAATTTAAGGCAAATAAATCACTTCATAAAGTCACACCCCATTGCACTCCAGCCTGGGCAACAGAGCTAGATTCTGTCTCCAAAAATAAATAAATAAAGTCACACCCTTTTTCACATTTCTGCTGCAATGGATCAACTAAGATAACTGAAGTAACCTCCCCAGTACCTAATTACACAACTAAAACAATTTGATATAATTCTGTAAACTGCAATTAGAGGTGCTAAACATTTGTTTCTAACCTGATTTCTAAAATACCTCTTACTCATTTCACAATCTACAGATAACTTCAACTTCAAAACACTTTCTATTACCGAAACAGAAAAAGAAATAGTCCCTTCCAATCCAAGATTTCACGCTGGGAAAGCATTTAGGACATCCAGTACGGAAGCAACAGGAGGAGGTGTGGCCGTGCTTGCAGCTGCTTCCTGTCAAACTCCAAGCCCCACACAGAACCAGCACGGGTAAAACGGGGCGACCAGGAGAAAAATCATGAGCAGAGACAGCACTCACTGCAAGTCCGCACTCCTGAAGCTGAGCCCCTCTTTAACACTGAGTAAATGTCCCCTATCTAGCGTAGTAAAGCATGAGGTGTGTCCACTCAACATGAAACACAAGTTTCAGTCACTGTTCCCAATTCCATTTTTAATTTTTCACACAAAAACTGCATTCCATTTAGTGGATGTGACAGGATGAAAAAAGAAAATGGTGGAAGCTGATTTCTGACATCCAATCTGATTTTAGGGTATTCTATTTTTGTGATATACATTAAAAACTTACCTTATAACCAGGAAACAGTTGGATCTGTTACCGACAGCAAAATAGTCAGCTGTGGTCAAAATATCAATACCATGAGGGAAAGTGCCCTAATAAGAAAGTGGAAATGGGGGAAAAAGAAGAATTTGAATGAACAAAGGCATTTCACCAAGTTCAATAATCATATCCACAGACATTTACACTCATGAACCCCGAGCCCTGAGGCAGGTGGCGAGCGAGGCACACACCACAGATACTGCTCACCGAGGACTTCCATGTCACATTGACTTCCTGAGGGTCTACCCAGGCAACACCACGCTAAATCATTGAAACCACTCACAAGTATTTCATCTTTTTCAAACAACTCAAACATTTCCACTTCAGTATGCTGTAAGAGACCTTTCCTGAAAACATACACCGTCAACGGTCTTCAGGTCTCAACAGTGTTACAGCCACTGACCTCCATCGGCCTGAGCCCCATGCCACAAAGCTGGCAGGTCGGTGCACACCAGAGCGAGCAGACCTGGGTTAGGTCGGGGATGCAGCCGCCTGCATGGTCTACAAAGCCTGGACCAGAGCCCAGGCCTCGCTCAGCTGTCCTAGGCAGGCAAGACGTTGACTGGGGGCAGCCGGCCCAGCCGGTTCTTGGGGGTAGTGACAGCTGACCCCAGAAGCATCGAGGACCAGCAGCCGCTGAGGCTCTGACATGGGAGAGGCGGCACTTCCTCCCACCTCACCACGACAGCCTCCCAGTGGAGCCCCAGCTCCAGCCCCGAAGCCTACATGGTGTTACTGATACCACTCAGGTTCCAGGATGTGAAATTCTGGAAACAACATAAATAATTTCCTAAGAAAATACAAATGACAAACTTTAAACCAAACACAGAAAGCCTTACAGCTATAAACCACAGCAGGGTTTTTCAAAGGTCTCCCAAGCCTGCCCACCTCCGAGGCCAGGATTCAGATCCTTCCTTGACGTCTTTAGCACATTCATCACCACCCTGCACTTGATCATTAAAACTTCACACCTTCATGTAATAGCTTCACAAGTAAACGTAACTGAGCAGCCAGCACTCCTGAGAACACCCAGGGCCACATCCCTCCTTCCCACCAGGAGAGGCCGGAATGAGTAGGTACCATGCAGCTTTCTTCCAGCAAATCTCTCCCAAGGGTTACACTGGGAGCTTGGGCTGATGGAGATACCATAAACTTCTGCCTGAGGCTGCTGGAATCGGTGACAGCACAAGCGTCCTTCATTGAACCGTGGAACAGGGGAGAAACCTGCACCCGGGTGGAGGTGTTGCGGCTCACTCTGCAGAAAGACAGCAGGTGCCACAACCTGGGATGTCGCCCACTGGGGTACAACTCCATGTCCCACATCACAGCAGGCAGGAGCCCAGGGAAATGTCCAGGGTGGCCCAGGACCAGGTCTCACCAAGAACAAGAACAAAAGGACTCTGTGCCCAGCATCCCCCCACGGTGAGAACAAAGCAAGACCAACACAGGGTCCAAGGCTCTGTCTGGCCAGGCTAGGGCTGGAACAACAGGCTCCAAGCAGACAAAGGCGGGCTCAGCTGCCCTGAGCCTCAACTTCCTCACCTGTGCAGGGGGAAGTGGGGGGCCTGGGTGTGGACAGGCCACCACAAGGGCCTGATGGTGTCGGGGGCCTGGACAGCACTCGCCTAGGAGCAGGGTCATAGGGCTGGAATGTCGGACAGGCCCTGGACATGGAAGCTGCCCATGGGTTAGTCACAACCTGCTCAAGAGCCCCTGGGCTCAGTGGGGAGAAGGCAGAGACCACTCAGGACCAGAGTCTCCAACTCCAGCCAAGATGAACCTGGACAGAGAAGCTGGTCCCTCATCTCTGCCCCCAGCCCCCTCTGTGTCCCCCAGGCCGCTCCCCAACCACCCCCCATCCCTGCTGCTGTTACCCAGCGGCCTCTACTGTAATGCATTTCTTACAACTTCATTCCACATCTGTGTATTAGAAACAGCCTTCTCCAAATCCGAGGATTTTTAGGCTGCTTCCCTGTGTGATATGTGACACGTCCACTCCCGTTTGCTTTGCCTTGCCAAGTTCTCGACGTTCTTCTCAAATGTTTCTATCCAACCTCATCAGGACATGGCCATGCGGGGCTGGGAGACGCTCCGCACCTGCACGTCTTGCATTTCTTTCAAAGTCTGTGTCTCTTCAAAATCTGTGCAGCTTCTTCCACGAGGCTCCCGCTGCCGTCCGCATGCTGGTCACTGTGCAGGATGCTCTGAGACTCACACAGCTCAGGCTCAGGACTGAGGTGCAAGACTCCTGCACCCATGAGAATATCCCATTTTCTGGCTGCTTGCCTAAATTTAGACCAAGTGTAAAGACCTTTCCTTTCCCTGTCAATCAATCCCCAACCTGAGCTGCTCCGACAAAGGTAACATGGCTCAAATCCAGCCACACACACAGGGAGGCTGGTCAGCTCAGCTGCAGGGCCCCATGGCTCTCTACGCGACCAGGCTGCTCCTCCCAGGAAGCAGCATCTGGGAACCCAGAACAGAGTGTGACGGCGGAGTGTGCCCCAGGGCCCACCCAGCACGGTTGCCACCCCGGGCTCTGGCCTCAGCACGCCCCTCTCCAGTGGGGGCTCTGGAGGGGCTGGAAGCCCAGGGACAGGGAGACTTCTTCTCCTGGGCTGTCACTTTCCGGGAAGCTGGCAAGTCCCTCGGCTCAGCTAAGTGGTTTCCAACAAGCTCCTTCTTCCTCACAGCAGCCACACTCTCCACTCAAAAGACCAAACCTCGTTCACATTCTCCTCGGCCTGGGCGGCTCTTGCTGTCTGCACACCCAGGCTCCCCTTCCAAGGCTGGTGTCTCTTCCTAGTGAACTGGCTCCGACCAGGGCTCAGGGCTCTGAACACATGCAGACCCCACAGCACCCCAAGGACGCTGGGTGGGCCTCGGCCGCCTCGGGCCAACAAGAGGAAGTCACGCCCCTTCCTGGGCTCCGTCTACAGCAAGCCACCCACACCACTCACGCCAGGCTCCTCCAGAACCATTTCAATAACAGGCGCAAGTCCTCGTCCGCCCGCCTCTCCAGCTGACTCTGGCATCCGGCTTTTCCTTTGGACTCATTTGGCCTCGATGCTTCCACTCCAGGTCAGATACCTTGCCTGGAGGGCTCCCCACGGGTCAGAAGGGTCCACAGGCCCACATCCACCCCATGCCGCCCCACACCACCCAGCCACAGCCCTGACCCCAGCTGCATTTGCTTTGCTGTCCGGGAACTCCAGAGCCTTCTCGGCTGACTTCTCATGGGAACTTTGCTCCCCGCCCAGGTCCAGCCCATACTCTGGTCCCCTCTCTGGCCTCTGTCCCACTGTCCTGCAAGACCCGACCACACGCCCAAGATGTGATGTCATCACACACAACATGAATAACCTGGGGCCCCCCATTTACAGGCGAAGCTGACCAGTGACCAGATGTCAGGGTCAGAGGGCACAGCAAAAGCAGCCCCAGCATGACGTGGGGTCGTGGGGTCCATAGCTTCTGGGAGCTGACTTCTGGGCCCGTCTACGGTCTGGATGAGGCACAAGCTGACGTCAACAGAGCCAGCTCCTGCTCTGTGTGGGATGAGGCGGGGTCAGGCCTGCATCCCTGCAAGGCCAGGCTGGTCTCAGGGACCCGCCCCACCCTGCAGAGCCACATTATGTGGCTCTTGGCAACCCGTAAAGCACAGCTTTCCGGCCTGTGTATGTAAATTACTGTACGTGCAGGTTCCCTGTGAAACAGGACTCGCTGTTTAACATGTGCGTCCTATAGTGAACTCATGACCCTGGCATTGATGTAGCCACACCACATCTCACAGTGCAAGAAGACACCAGGGTTACAGCTCTCAAGATTCCTACCTATAAACCCGCAGGAAGTTTTTGGAATAAAGGTGTTTAAAAGCAGCCATACCTGTCTCCCCACATTCTCCTGGAAGGCGGCCTGCGGAGCAAAGAACAAACACAGCAGGTGAGCGAGGTCAGCTTCCGCCAACACCAGAGGCAAGTTCAGAACAAACAGCACAACGTTAATGACCCAAGGCTTTATTTTTTAAATAAAAGCCCTCATTGTTGGCTGAACAGAGCCTCAAGGTGCGTCACTCTGTTTCTACGTCCTGGTGCTCTTTAAAACCACAATTTAAGAATTCAAGTTTATAAAATCAGACACATCCTGAAAAGTGGCCTTTACCACTGAGCCTCCCAGCAGCACCCACTCGGAGGCCCAGACTGTCTACACGGAGAGACAGACAGGCAGGTTAAATCAAAGCCCAGAGCCCGAACACTCTTCCTCAGGAGTGAGGCAGCTCATGGTCACCAACTGGCACCGCGTGCCGCCCTCCAGGGAGGGTGCCCTGCCCGCACCCATGGTACAGTGTCAACAGGCTCTCCAGGCCGAGTCCCAGGGCCGGGCACAGGCCCAGAGCAAGGGCTGCTGAAAAGGTCGAAATGTGAACTTCAACAGGATGAAGTGCTTCCAGGAGGCCTCTCATGTCCTCCCCACACACCCTGCCCTCCTTAGGCGCACCGACCAGGCAGAGCAGGTTACCTGGGCAAGGTGACAACCACATCTCCAGTTTCATGTGTCACCAGCTGGTGCCCCGTCTTTCCCAAAAGCACCCGGGCTCCGAGTTCTCAGGGCTAGAGACACAGGAGACTTCAGCGTCCCAGGAAGAACCAGCAAAGTGCACCCACGGCCACACCACAGACACCACCAGCAAGGGGTGAGGCCAGGGAGGCTGGCGGCTTCAGGGACCATGCTCTGGAGGAGCGACCTCCCACCTGGCAGGATTCCTGCCAACACTCACCTGGGGGCTTCCTGAGAGCAAGGTTGAGCGAGGGCTGCTGGGAGGAGCACACACAGACGGGCACCAAGTCAAGGAGCCGAAACACAGCCACCCAGGGTCTGTGCCCTCACCCCCCCGGGAAAAGGAACGCCCGCCACCTCTGGCCAATCACACAGAAACCAGACGTGCAGGTGGCTCCAAGGCAGACCCCTGGGCTGGGCTGGAGATTGGAGGAAACAGGTGCTTCGCAGCACGCTCCTGTGCAGCTCTTACAAGGGGAGGGAGGAGGCCTGACTGCTGCTTTGCAATTTTGTAACTTTTGCAATAAATTCATTAGGAAAGTAAGAAACAAAACCTGCCAAAAGGCAACGCAACAAAGATATACTGTAACGTCAATTTAACATACACTATTAGGAAGACATGTACCATTCCAGTGGTTATCTAAAAGATGTTTTAAAAATTCAAGATTTATGTGGAAAAGCACAAGCCCTAAAACAGGGAAAACAGTCCTGAGAAAGAAGACACTGGGAGGCATCTCCCTGCCCAGTGCGAAGGCTGACTACGCACAGCAGCGTCGCAGCACAGCCTGTCACACAGTGTGCGCTGGCAGAACAGACACGCAGACCAACCAACAGAACAGAAAACACGGGACAGCATCCCTGGGACCGGGCGAGGCGGAGTTCCCAGACCTTAAGAAAGTCTTCACATTTTAAAAAGCACTAAAAACATGAGCCACAAAAACAAAAAACTGATCGAGACCCCAGCAAAATTTAAAAATTAAAAACTCTTGCCCTATGAAGAGGATGGAAAGATGAGCTACAGACTGGGAGAAAGCCAAACACAAATCCAACACAGGACCAGAATCCTACATATGTAAAGAGTGCTCAAAACTCAACAACTACAAAAAACAATTCACTTAGAAATGAGTAAAAGACCTGAGCAGACATTTCACCAAAGAGGAGGTACAGATGGCAAGTAAGCCCGTGAAAGATGCTCCATACCATCAGGCATGACAGAAACGCAGGTAAAGACCACAAAGACGTATCACCACATGCCTGTCAAAAAGGCCAACACAGAAAACAGTGGCCATGTCAGACACAGGAGAGGACAGAGAAATGAAGGGCTGTGGGCAGGTGGTGGTGCGAACGTGAATGGTGCAGCTGCTCTAGAAAGCAGTTTAAATGTCCAACTACCATGACCCAGAAACTACTCCTGGCATTTATCCCAGAGAAATGGAAGTTACACTCACACAAAAACCTGAGCACGAATGTTCACAGCAGCTTAAAGACTAGAAACCATCCTGATGTCCTAACACACGAACGGTCACACAAACCACGGCACCCACTCAGCAACAGAAGCAGCAAACCAGCACCACCCACCACGCTCGGGGTGGGTCTCCAGAGAGCTGTGCCGAGAGAAGAAAGCTACAGCGTTAGAGGCCACAGAGTCCATTTACACAGCATTCCCGAGATGACAGAATAGAATAGGCAACGGAGAGCCCACCGGTGGCTGCCAAGGGTCAGGAGAGGGAAACAGCAGGGGCTGTGGGCAAAGCAGTAGCACAGGCCTCTCGGGAAGACAGGGCTGCTGTGTATCCTGAGTGTGGTGGTGGATACATGAATTTGTATGTGATACAATCACACAGAACTAAATGTGTGAGCTCACGCGCACACGCGCACACACACGAGTACAGGTAAAACCAAGGAAGTAGGAATAAGACTGGTGGGTTGGCTCGATGTTCTAGGCTGTGATGTTCCATTGCGGTTTTGCCAGATTTTATCATGGAGGCAATGGTGAAACACGCATGGGCTCTCCCTGCATCAGTCTTTAAAACTGCATGTAAATCCCCGCCAGGCGCAATGGCTCACGTCTGTAATCCCAGCACTTTGGGAGCCAAGGTGGGCAGATCACTTGAGGTCAGGAGTTCGAGACCATCCTGGCCAACATGGTGAAACCCCATCTCCACTAAAAATACAAAAAGTAGCCTGGCATGGTGGTGCACGCCTGTAATCCCAGCTACTCGGGAGGCTAAGGCAGGAGAACTGCTTGAACCCAGGAGGCCGAGGTTGCAATGAGCCAAGATCGCACCACTGCACTCCAGCCTGGGTGACAGAGCGGGAAGGGAGGGGAGGAAGGAAAAACTGCATATAAATCTCAATTATCCCAAAATAAAAAGTCACAAATAGAGGTCAGACACTATGTATCAAACGAAATGCTGGAAGAAAAAGATTTAAAATCTTCTCAGTTAAATGGAGGCTTTAAGTGCCTTTACTTTAACTGTGAGTGAATGGGGGCCCCATCCCCCTTCCTCATGGTGAACAAGAAGCCACGACCACACCCCACCTCTACTGCCCCTTCCTTCCCCGCCGGGAGACATGTCTTCTTGCAATGTCAGCACGTTTGGGGGTCTGCTAGATTCCTTCCAATATGCAGAAAAACCAGCATTCAGCAATGAACACAGCTGGAACTGTTTTCACAAACTCACTAACACGCTGAGTGCCTGAGTCGCCATGCTCCTGCCAATGCTGAGAACCAGCTGCAGCACCTTCCTCGCAGCGTTGCTGGGAGGGTCACAAACCACGGGAGGGACAACCGCGGCCTTTGCTGCCGTGGCCAGTCTCGACATGGGAGCACCAAGGCAATGCAGGGCGTCTGGAGTTCAGGGGCAAGGGACCGTGTCCAGCCCCAAGGAGGGACAGGACTTCAACACCTTTCGCTGCTGCCTCCTGGCCGGTGCTGAAGAGGCCTCAGGGCCTCACAGGGGTGACCTCACCCAGTGAGACAGCGTCAAACAGGAACCCAAGCTGAGCCAGAAAGACCGAGACATCTTTATCTGAAAGCAGCAGCTCCACAGCTGGAAAAAATGATTCCCAATTATGAGGCCCTCAATCCTCACATTTCCAAATAAGCTTCAAACAAGGTATCTTTTGCCTTTGGCTGTTTTAATTTTGCAAGCTACGGGGTAAGCTAGGTGCACTCGGTGGTATTTATCAGAAAAGAGTGCACTCGGTGGTATTTATCAGAAAAGATTTGTTGCCAATTTAAAGGGATTTTAATGTGAAAAATGATTTATATTATTTCACCTCATATTCAGGGTTCATAGAAGCCTAAGTACTTTAATTTTATTACTGCTTCCCATGAAATGTCTTAGGTTGCAGTAAAGAAAATCTAAAAGCTTAATTTTAAGTACAGATTTAACATAAAATTGTATGATATTTCAAAGTCTTACATTTACTGCCTTTGGGTAAATAGCAGGGCAAAAATGTGACTTCCTCAAAAAATTATGAGGTTTTTACTGATGCTGAAGACAAAATAAGAGCAGCTTCAGGGACCGAGAAGAGCTTCTGAGCTCTCCTGGTGAATTCTCTCTAGTTTTAAAGGACCTGAGGCAGAGAAAGACTTCTAACTACTTCAGGATACAGAGAGCAGGCAGACCACCAGAAGCTATAGAAGATGACAGACATTTTGAGCTAGAAAGACTTCAGGGTATCATCTGAGCTCCTGCATTTGAGAGAGAGAGAGAACCAACACTGCACCTGCATGGCCCCACTCACCAGGGGCCACACACTGCAGGGCTGACAGGAAACCCTCACCAGTCCCAGCACCCCTTCCACCTGGTCCACTGGCCCCCAAGTCTCACAGTATCAGGGAGTGTGAACGGCTCCCTCAACAGGTTCCCACTAAGCCAGCTATGCTGAGCCTGCAAACAGAGTTCCAGCAGCTCGAGCCCATGAGGAACTGTGGGGCCCACCCCATCACCAAAAGCCAACCTCACCCCTCCATCTTTCTCAAAGTGCTGCCTCTCTGTTCTTACCCTCTTAAAACGTGTTCAGTGTCTTATCTGTATCTGACATAAAGACTCTTGAGACTGGTCCACCGTCTCAACTGCCCGCTCTCTGTGGTCCCAAGAGACACAGGCCTCACTCCAGCCCAGCTCTGAACCAAATGAAGTAGTCTGGTTGGCGCGGCAGCAGTTGCTACAGCTCCTCACACCCAGAATTCACCCCAAACGTCACAGGGCTCTCTCTAGAGGAAACCAGCCATCTGTGTTCAAGACGCACCCAGTCCTGCAGGCAGCTCCCACATCCAGCAAGGCCCAGGCGAGGGTGGCCAGGTGAAGCAGAGCTGACCACTGCTCGCAACAGCCCCTCCCGAGGTTCAAAGCCACCCGGTGAGTGACCCGTCCCGCCGCCACATTCTGGCCACCCTCGCAGAACCCACTCTCTTCTGTGTCTTCTGCGCACAGCTGCCTGCACCGAGACCTGTCATCAGGCACCTCCCACTCGCCTGCATCACCCATCAACCCCCAGCAGTGACGGCTGCAGCTCTCGGGAGGCTTAACACTGACTGCCCTCCAAACGCTGAAGACCACGGCTCTCCCGACACCCAGAGACTGGAAGAAGCAGGGGCCTGCCCGCAGCTGGCACTCTCAGCAGCTCCTTCGCGGCTCCTGCTGTGGACAGGTGAGCTGGCCAGGCGGCAGTGCACAGAGGAGCATCGGGGAGACCAGGCCTGCCCCCCACCTTCAGGAAAGGAAATATCAAAATGAGAAAACTTACAGAGGCTGCTCTTCTGCAGTTTATGTCTCGATCAAACACCGCAGCGATCACCAGTGCACTGTGAAAAAGAGAAAGGATTAATTAAAAAGATTCTGCAAAACAGTACAGACCACACTATCGATGAGAAAGCCTTTCTCTCACAACTCAGGACCACTTGAGGTTCAGACATGCCCCACAGGCAACACGCAGCTTGAGGCACCTAGGGACTGCAGACAGACACATGTGACCCCCAAGACACCGGACGCCATGTGGGAGCTGGGGGTGGCTGACCCTGGTTCTAACGAGAGCCACGAGACAGCGCACACTGAGGGCACAGGATCAAAGAGCCGCGAGGACAGGGCCTGGGGGCAGAACGCACCTGGCCGGCTGTGGTGGTGCGGCGCAGGAGGTGGGGAGGTCCAGTGAATGAAAAGACAGAAACGGGGTGCCCTGGAGGACAAGAACTGGCAGCGTTTGGACAGGAGGGCAAACCAACGTGGCCAACACAAATGCCCCAGGGCAGGGGCTGTCCAGGTCCTGCAGACCACGCCGTGCACAGAGCCTAACCCTGTAGAAACACATGAACACCCACCGTGCCCAGAGGGGCCTGAGGCCCTGAAGGCAAGGCGTCTTGCAGAGGCCCCTTCCAGAGATTGGCAGGAAAACCACCACACCACACACAGACGCCAAGGCGCTGCCCCCATGCGAGCCACACTCAGAGCAAGGCCTCTCCTGGCCCCCGCCAGGCTCCTTGGGCTTCATTACGTCCTCTCGTGAGATCACCCAGCTTAGTTACTGTGAATAACCCAGAATGCTCTCATCAGACGTTGCAAAGAACACAGGGGGTTTGGGGCAGGGTGGAGGACAATCATCCTTTCTAAGGAAGGCTTGAGAGATTGTGCCTCCTACCAGCCTGAAGGAAAAAGGTGGAAAACAGAATTTCAGACACGCGGAGATAAGCGGCCTCCAAGGCCGCCAGCGCCTCCGACGTTCCTGGTTTCCAGGTCTTCCAGGGGCCAAGTGCTCTGCTTTGTTCCTGGGAAGTTGACAGACCTGAGCCGTGGGGCGGGGCCCGCGTCAACATGAAGGACGCTGGGGACATGCACGGGGGACAATGGTGACGCCAGGTGTGCGTCCTCTCACCAGCTCTGCTGTTAAACAAGGTAAATGTGAAAGATACATCCAGCTAAGGAAAAGTGAGCGGGTCCCACTGCAGAGAGAGCAAGCTCCGCTCCAGCCCAGCAGTGCAGACATCGTCACCAGCTCCAGCCTGGCAGCGCGGACACCGTCAGCACCACACCCTGACTTCCGGGGCGTGTGTGTGAGGCGCCAGCCCCACCGGCCACAATGCACATGACATCCCGTCTGTTCTCCTGTGTCTCGCACTGTCTGTCGCCCCAGACCCAGACCCACTGGCCTTGCTCTCCGGGTTCACAGCATCCCGCCTGTTCTCCTGCGTCTCGCGCTGTCTGTCACCCCAGACCCAGGCCCACTTGCTCTCCGGATTCACAGCATCCCGAGCCTGTTCTCCTGCGTCTCGCACTGTCTGTCACCCCAGACCCACTGGCCTTGCTCTCCAGGTTCACAGCACACCTCTCAGGCAAGGGGCTCACGTATCCTCATGTTCTCTGCGCTCCTCTCTCCTCGGCCCCATGAGTCCCCAGGGCGTGGGCTCGGGGATGCTGAGCTAGGAGACTTACAAACTACAGCCACAGAACTGAAACTCGGAGGCATTTATCAGAGAGAGCACTTGTCCCCCAGCCTCCAGCACTGGGCACAGGTGCCCACTCCAGGCCCTGGAGATGGCCCAGAACATGTCACAGGGCCACAGTCTCCTCCAGCGTGTCCAGCGTCAGGGGCTGGGGGGGAAGGGGCTTGACAGCGGGGTGCTGGGCACAGACTGAAGGAGGCAGGAGAAATGGGTGGGAAGGTCCCATGGGTGCAAGTGGGTCTGAGTGAGAAGCCCACAGAGGTGAGCCCACAGCAAACAAGGAGCAGCAGGACAGCTGGCCCCAGGGCCGGTTGAGAAAGTCCTCCCTGCGGCTGGACTCTGCACTTCCTTGGAGAAGCTGGGGCATGTGACTCGGGCCTTGTGACCAAGCGCTCTGCTGCTGGGGATTCCGGACGCCCAACCATCCAGGAGCCCCAGGAGAGGCCAAAGGTTGGGTGGGGCAGCAGCCGGATGGCCAAGAGGGCCTGGGTTCTGGGGAAATGCCTGCAAGTCTCACAGGCTCTGCCTAGGAGGGAGGAGGGATGGAGGAGGGGAGAGGGGAGAGGGGAGACGGAGAGAACCCCTAGACTGTGGTCACTGAGAACCACAATAAAAACAGAAATTTGTAGATGGAAAGGGTAGGAAGTTAAACTAACAATATAGCACAAACGTAGGAAGCATCTTTTGAAATAAGAATGGCAAATGAAATTAAATAAAACAGAAATAACATAATACAAACCACCAGGTGCATTTTCCACCCCAATCAAGCTCAGACGTGCCGAGGCCCAGAGTGGGCTCCACAATGACATCAACGCAGCCCAAAACACGGCCACCAACCACGGGCAAAGCCAGGAGGGCACACAGGCACGGGGTACCCCGAGGCTCAAGCAGAGGGGCCCCTCCAGCCCCTGCAGCAGGCAGCAGGCCCGTATCGGCTGGGAGCGAGAAGCTTCCATCCAGAGTGGGTGCGGGGCTGTCAGGAGTGGCCTGGCAGCTCTCCCCACTGGCTGCTCCAGCATCAGCACAGCCCACACCCACATTCCGGGACCTCCCCAGGATGCTGCAGAAGCTCCGCACCCCTCATCAACGGCAAGCGGCCTGACCAAATGAGCTACCATTTACTTGGTTTAATTACTAACAACCACGGATCACCAGTGGATAAAGCGTTTATCTCACATTTCAGAGAAATGTTTGCTTATTGCAGGGACAATCTGTGGTCTCAGCATAGAAAGGCCCCCTTCTACCACAGGGCCGCTTCTCAGCTCTGGTATACAGACCACCACCGGGCCGAGAGAGACCCCAGCGTCCAGGCCACAGCAGCAAGCCCAGGTGGTTGCAGTGTCCAGCCAGCCTTGCAAACAGACACCAGGAACCAGAGCCAGAAAAAAAACAGAAGGATGGAGCCCAAGGGGAATAGGGTGGGAGGCTTCTGAGGGATGGGGGAGGCCCTTCCCAAAAGCATTGACCTCCCTGCCCCAAGGCCCTGCCCTGTGTGGCCACAGCCACAAACAGAGCCCAGAGCTATGGGAGTACACGGCTTCCTTCCCTGAGTTCCGCCTGGAGCCATCCAAAGTCTACCCCTCGGCCACTTGCTCACTCAGACTGCAAGGATGGCCACAAACCACCACCCTCTGCACCCTGGGGAGACGGCAACAACAAAGTCCCTCACGTATGGGTCACTGCTATGCTCAGACAGACCCTGTGTCTTCCCTGCCCAGCCCCTCCTGCTCCTGCGGACAAACGGACGGACAGACAGGCGTCACTGTGTGGGGAGCCTGGGGTAAGGACCCTACAGTTCCTGCTGAGGATGGACGGGCATCACTGTGTGGGGAGCCTGCGGTAGGGGCCCTGCAGTTCCTGCTGAGGATGGACGGGCGTCACTGTGTGGGGAGCCTGCGGTACGGACCCTGCAGTTCCTGCTGAGGATGGACGGGCGTCACTGTGTGGGGAGCCTGCGGTAGGGACCCTGCAGTTCCTGCTGAGGATGGACGGGCGTCACTGTGTGGGGAGCCTGCGGTACGGACCCTGCAGTTCCTGCTGAGGATGGACGGGCGTCACTGTGTGGGGAGCCTGCGGTACGGACCCTGCAGTTCCTGCTGAGGATGGACGGGCGTCACTGTGTGGGGAGCCTGCGGTAGGGACCCTGCAGTTCCTGCTGAGGATGGATGGGCGTCACTGTGTGGGGAGCCTGCGGTACGGACCCTGCAGTTCCTGCTGAGGACGGACGGGCGTCACTGTGTGGGGAGCCTGCGGTAGGGACCCTGCAGTTCCTGCTGAGGATGGATGGGCGTCACTGTGTGGGGAGCCTGCGGTAGGGGCCCTGCAGTACCTGCTGAGGATGGATGGGCGTCACTGTGTGGGGAGCCTGCGGTAGGGGCCCTGCAGTTCCTGCTGATACCTCCGGGCCCAGCACCTCCCAACACCACGGAGGCCCACCCGCTACCTGCCCTGAGGGCCTGGATGCCTCCTCCTGCCAGATCTTTGGGGCATCCAGCAGCACACCCAGGTCTTTCAGTTCCTCCACATAAACAACAACAAAGTCATAAGCCCAACTACCCTGGTCACAGCACATCTGTCCACACCCTTGTCTTCAGCAGAATAATACCCACTCCCAAAGATAGGAGTGTCCCACTTCAAATATGTTCCTTTACATGACAAAGGGGAATTAAGGTTGGCAATCAGTTGACCCTAAGATGGGGAGAGAGCCCTGGATTATTCCTGCAGCCCAGCAGGTGCCGAACACAGTGGTACACACCAGTGACCGTGGCTACACCTGTGCTCCATCTGCCTGTGGGAGGCAGAGGCAGAAGGATCCCTTGAGCCCAGGAATTTGAGTCCAGTCTGGGCAACACAGCGAGACCCCATCTAGACAGACTGATAAGTAGACAGGTAAGGAGATAAATACATACAGGAAGGAGGAAGGAAGGATGGACACAGGAGGCAGAAGAAAGGGCCACAGGCATAGGGTATGCAAAGGATGAAGCGAGACGTGGACGTGGCTGGCTGTGAAGGTGGATGAAGGGCCCATGAGCAAAGGAATGTGGGCAACTCAGGCAGGGAAGCAGAGTCTTCCCTTGAGCCCCCCTGAGCCTCCAGAAAGGACTGGAGACACCAAAGGAGACGGGTAGGCCTGTGACTGCCAGGTCCGTCCAACAATACACCACTCCAAAAAAAAACGAAAGATCACTGGGATGAGTCTTAAGGGCACTGTGCCAAGTCAAAGAAGCTAGAATCAAAAGCCTATTGATTATTTCCGTTTATAAGATACTCCAGAAATGGTAAACTATCAGGACCAAAATCAGACCAATGGTGGCCCAGGGTTGGGGAGCAGACTGGGGAGTTTTGGGGGGAGATGGACTGTCCTGTTTGGTGCTTGAGTTGTAGAACACAACCACATGCAGAACGAAGAAGCAACAATCACAGACCTGGGGAGCCCAGCACAGAGGAAACCGGCAGACGTGTTTGCATCCCAGACCAGCACAGAGGGAACCGGCAGACATGTCTGCATCCCAGACCAGCAGCACCAGAAGGGCTCACCCGAGCGATGGCCCTGGCAACGCTAGGCCCAGGGTGAGGAGGATGCACAGAGCGTCCCACCCTGAGTGGTGAGTCTGTTGCTCACACAGGTGTGGGCTGGCAGCTCCAAAATCACATCAGATGCATGACGGCAGATGCATGACAGCAGAGCATGCCGCACAGTAGGCCCAGAAGCGGCACACGAAGGGAGGCCAGGAGGAAGCTGGGCTACAGCCGGTGTCTGTGCAAACACGGACTGTGAAGAGGGGCACACACTCGGCTACAGAGGGAGAGGACCTGGAGGCAGCTGAGGCCAAGCCCGGCGTCCTGGATTCCAAATACTGTTCTCCACCAAGAGGATGTGAGACTCCTGAGAAGTGGTGGATGCCAGGGCTGGGGCAGGGGCAAAAAGATAAGCCAGGTGCATCTTGTGGTGCCAGAAGGAAAGAAAAAAACGCTCAGGAAAAAAAGAAAAAAAAAAAAAAGAACAGGATCTTGCTGAAAGGACACAGAAGCCAACCTGAAGTGGCCAAAGCTGGAGCAATTTCAGCAACATTAATAACAATAGTTAGTGTTAGATTATAACTCAAACAAAATTAATAACAATAGTGTTAGATGATAACCCCCAAAACAGGATGAGCACCCATGAGTCCACACTGGCAGGAGCGAATGATGAAATAAAGCGGGGAGAGGAACGAGCCTTCCTTAAGAACAAGCTGCAATCACTGAACGTCGGGGTGGGGACACAGGAACCACCACCAGACCACACAACAAGGTCTTTGGACAGAGCTCGGATGGGGTGAAAACCAAAGGACAAACAGCAGGATGTTGCATAACCTTTGAGTACCCCCACAAGAACATTGCTAGTTCCAGAGGAAAACACAGTCCCCTCAAGTGGAGGTAACTGGCAGGCCCCATCTTGACCAGGGATCAAGGTTCAGACCACGCAGGACCTGTCGTGGGGCGCTATGGGCCCAACAGCACATGGAGGAGGGCAGGTCACCTCACATCACTCTTTCCAGTAACACACGAGAAAACATCAGAGAGAGGGGCGTCCTACAGAACACCTGGCCAGTCCTCTCTGGAGGTCTCAGGGTCAAATCCACAGGGGCGGAAAGCAAGCTGGCAGTGCCGGGCTTGGAGCGCATGACGGGACCTGGTGCACATGGCTTCTGTCTGGGATGAGGTCTCCTCAAGTCTGAGAATACACTAAAAACCACTGAAATGTGGACCCTAAAGGGGTGAATTTTATGGCAAGTGAATTCATCTCAATAAAACCTATTTTTTTAAGTGCCCCAAGATCAAGAAAGATAAAGACTGAGGAGCTCACAGAGCAGAGGAGGCTGAGGGCACAGGACCACCAGATGCCACGCGGGGTCCCGGGCAGACCAGCCTGTTAGTGGCCTTTATCCCACACTGCACCTCCTGGCTTCCAAATGTGAGATGTTCACATTGGAGAACGCTGTGGAGGGTCTAGAAGAACTCCACTGGTTTTGGAATTCTTCTTTAAGTCTAAAATGAGTTCAGAATTAAAAGTTATTTTGGAAAGCAACTAATTATCTAAAGATCTTAAAAGACCCAGGATTAGTATCTGGGAAACTTTCTGTTAACACTGCTTTCACTACTTGAAACTGAAAATTTTAATTTCAGAAAAACTCTATGAACAGAAAAGCACTCCCTTTTCCTCTCTAAACTCTTTATAACAAACTATAGCCTAAATAAAAAGAGAAAAATACTGGTTTAAAATTAAAGGGAACTCATGTTACGTTAGCACGAACGTTTTAAGATCAATCCTGTTTCAATACATCATAATGGCTTTTGTTAATGATAGCTTAGAAATCATTAAACTGATCAAGACATATGAATGTGATCTTTTAATAACTAAAAGTTATAGAACTACAGCCGGGCGCGGTGGCTCATGCCTGTAATCCTTTGGGAGGCCAAGGTGGGTGGATCACGAGATCATGAGTTCGAGAACAGCCTGGTCAACACAGTGAAACCCCGTCTCTACTAAAAATACAAAAAAATTAGTTGGGTGTGGTGACGCGCGCCTGTAATCCCAGCTACTAGGCAGGCAGAAGAATTGCTTGAACCCGGGAGGCAGAGACTGCAGTGAGCCGAGATCACACCACTGCACTCCAGCCTGAGCGACAGAGGAAGACTCCGTCTCAAGGGAAAAAAAAAAAAAAAAAAGTTATATAACTGCTATTTTTAACAACAAATGGCAGTTTATTCTAAATCTTTTCAGAATGCATAGAAATTTGTGTCATATTTAACATATGAACAAGAGCTTCATTTTTTAAAACCCGTAAAGTCACGTGTTCTAGGGAAAAATATTAATCAAGAATTTCTGGTTTCCTTTAACATTTGCCACTAGAGGAACACAGGCTTATATCTTTATTGACTCTGGCTCCAGCCAATAATACTGAAAGGTCACATTTTACACTGAATTCTTGAAATGTGTTATTTGTTTAAATTACTATATTTAAAGTATGGAAGATTGATTAATGAAGAAAGAATGGAAAAAAGAGAAGAAACTTAAAATCATCTACCACCCTAACCAGGTCTAACCCTCTAAGGTTACTGTTGTTCAGTCCACTTCAACAGCTCCGCTCAGGCAGCCAGACCAGCTGACAGCAGGAGACACAGGAGCTCCCGGCTCCCTCTCCCGGCAGTACTCAGCAATTTGGACACAGACCACACGGCTGCGCAAAGCCACAGCCACACCGCTGGGCAGCTCATCTGAAGCAAGAGTGGTGCAGAGGCCAGCTTCTGGGGAGTCATGTGGGCTGCAGCAGGCAAAGCTGGCCTTGGGAGGAATGACCACAGCCTGGCCCACTTCAGCTGAGCTGGCTCCTGCCATGAGAAGTCAAAATAGTTGCTGCTGTGTGTATATTTTACTGAACCTCACAGAAAATACAGCAACGCCTGAAAAACACTGCTTTTAACTAAATACAGACTCCCAAGCGAATTCAACCAATCAACTCTATATGGACCTACAACAAATTTAACACTGTCCTGATTTGGACATTTATTAAAACGGCTCTATTTTCTCATTCTCAGAACAAAACTGGCTCATCGAGAAATAAATACAAACAGGTTTAATGATGCTGGTTAAATATAAATATAAAAGCTCCTTCCTAAGGACTGCTCCAACAGGGCACCCAACGTCCCACGTGGCCTCTCAGTTTCCCTTCACAGGAACACCCTGAGTGATTCACCACGTTCATCTACCGTCCCCGGGAACCTGGAGAGAGACACTGTAAGACCGCGAGAAGGGCCGGCCTGTCTGCGCTGAAACGTGCCCTAGGTGTCCTCGCCCGTTTGCTTGCGCTGGAGTTCATGTGATACTTCACCAGGATTTCCCAACACAGAGAAATGGTCTGTGTCAAACAGAAAGGGACTCTCTTTCCTGTCCCAGTCGAGGGGAAGTGCACGCCGCGACTTGCCCCAAGCTCCAGGCACCTCATTTTCGGCAGGTACAGCAAAGTGCAGACCTCACCCCAGCTCAAGTTTTCTTATTTATATAATATTTTATAGCAATAAAAAGCCAAATACACTGTTTTTACCTTAAGAAACAATAATTCTGTGTCATTTGAAAGTCAAACATTTAAAAGATATCAGACTGGTAACTTGTTATTTAGCCATCCTGTTTTTTGAAAGTTGCAAATCATAGCGGACCTGTCTATGGCTGAATTTTCCTAACCCCCAAGAACCAAAGCTCACACTAATCAACACAGTGGTAAAACACGAGAATTTTTTAAGTGCTTTCGAGTCACATCTGAGCTGACGTGGAGGCAGGATTTGCCGGGTTTCGCGGGGTCAGGACTCTGCTCGGTAATGGCCACTTAACTTTTCTTGAAAAACACGAATCGTCTTCCCCTGGAAGCTGTGCCACTGAGAAACACCAGTGAGAGAGAACAAGACGTAGCTCTGAGCAATGCCTGCCATTTCCTGATTTTCCAGGACAATCCTGCCCCGGAGGAAGAGATCTTGGATCTGCAGGCCTCGGCGGATCCTCCCTGGACCGCGCCGCTCAGCAGGTTTGCTCCAGGTGGAGGCCGAGAGTCAGAGGCTGCCCCCCGGCAGGGGAGGGCCCCGTGGCTGCCTGGGCAGAGCTGATGTCAACACGAGCTGCTTACAAAAGAGTTTCAGGTGAGGAAATCACTGGACGCACAATGGCAGCAGCGTAGGGCTCGGCTTTCTTTTCCTTCTTGCAAATTAGATTGTGATTACTGGTTAGGAGGGATTTTGTAGATAACACACAACCACTCTGTCCCACTTTAACTTCGCACTGTCACTGCCCCTAAATCGCACTCGGCTTCTCAGGGAAATCCATTCGCTACTCCAACAATTATCCCACCTCTTAAGCTACCTGTGTGCAACACTGAGGAAGTCGGGTTTTCAAAACCAATGCCACCTTCAACACACCTACGAAGCTCCTTTTGGTATTTATAAAACAGGGACAGTATAAATTCACACCGTGAGGCAAAAGAACAGTTAATCCAAGTTTCTTTAGCAAAAAGCTAGGAAACAATTAGAAAAAGTGAGCCACTAAACGCCCGAATTGACTCCCAGAAGAGCCAGGCACCTGAAGAGTGAGGAGCAGCTGCTGCCACCACCCAGCTCGATCAGGCATTTCCATTTCCCTGCGAAAATTCCACTCTGATGCTCTGATCCCAAGCACCCACTGTTACAGGACCCACCGAAGAGCTTGTGAAAGTTAGAGAAATCAAGATTGTATCACGTTCCCAAATTGACGGGCATAAAAGCTGGTAATTAAAATGTGGTCACCTATGACAAACCAAGGGAGGCAGATCTGGAAGGGCACACCCCAACCGATACCCGGGTGCGCAGGGCTCCTGGGCAGGGAGGCTCGCACCAGCAGCATCCCACACGCTCACCTGGCGCAGCCTGACTCACAGCCCGCCCGGCCGGATGCCTGGAGTCTGCATGGGCCAAGGAGGGATGGGGCCCAGGTTCTCTAAGAACCCGTTGGACAAGCCTGACACCCAGGCCGGCAGGCACGGCTCCAAGGGCACCCTTAGGTCTGCGGCCAGGATGGCACAGGTAAAGGGGCGAGGGGCACAACGCCAGCTCCAGGCTGAGGCGTCAGAAGCCTGTGAGCTGTGAGCCCTGAGGCCCCAGCAGCTGCTGGTTCGGTGTGCGCAGTACGCGCAAGAGAACCCGGCAGCCATGGTGGAGACGCACCCAGGACGTCCAAAAACCAAAGCCCCACGAGATCAAAGCCAGGTGGGACCCAGGCCAACGCTGGCCCCACCACATGCCGGGGGAGGCCCTGGCTGTGTAGTCCAGGCTACTCCAGAAACTCACATCCTTCTTCAAGCCTGCAGCCCACAGTGCATCCTACAGTCCTTCAGGCCTAACCGAGAAACTCAGGAGTCCCAGGGCCCCCTTGCACGCCCGCCCAACATGCCCCAGACAGAAGTCACACTCACCCCGACCCCACCTCCCACCATGGGACCCCCCACACAACCCCCAGGGGGACCCCCACAGCATGATGGGCTCAACCCCACACCCAGCTGGGCAGACCACGACCATGCCCGTGCCGGTCCACATGTGGCAGCTGCTCCAAAAGAGGAGCCCCAGTCAGGACCCTCACGGGGCCAACAGGAGCCTGTGCAGGAGCCCCTCTGAAGGGGCTCCAAAGTGAGAAAGATGACCCTGGAGCAAGAGGGTCCCCTGTGGAAACTGCGCAAGAGAACAGGAGTCCAGCCCTGAAGGTTCATGCCTGAGAACGAGCGAACAGATCACTGAGCGAGCGGCCCCAGCCTCTGTGAATCAGGCCTAAGAATAAGCGAGCAGGCCACCAAGCGGTGCCAACCTCCATGAAGCACGGGGCCCGCCTGCACCAGGACCTACCGACCGGCCAGCCCCTAGCCCTCCACACCCAGACCACGGCCAGGCTCCCCGCGCGTCGGCAGGTTTTTATAGATATTTCACTCTGGAACGATGACATCTAACATTGCCAAAGGCAGAAGTTATGTATCTGCCTGTCCAGGACCTTAGGTAAGAACTTTCTTGCTTGTGACTTTTCTCTCTGGCCCCAGCTGAGCCGCCAGCCCTGTCCAGTAGGGGGGACTTGATTTGTTCGGACAGTTGCACCTGCATCTCTCCGAGGTGGGCACCTGATCTGGAGACTCTCATTACAGTCACCGTCCAGTGGGATCAGCTTTCCCCCAAAACAGAGAACCAATGAGTGATGGCCCACACACGGCCCTGGGTTCCGTGCCCACCTAGACACCCTCCCAGGTGAGTGGAGGTTTCGTCTCACCCCCATGTCCTGTGCCAGCCCTCAACCCTGGCCCGACTCCTCCTGTGACATTGGACCAGGGAGTCCCCCCCAGGACGAAGGGCAGGCCCAGGTTCCAGTGATGTTGACAGCTCTTAGACAAAATATGAGTCTGAAAAGGAAATCCGTGAGGATTTTCACTTTGAAATGGGAACCACAATCTGAGGAGCCAGATTCAGCTGCAGCCGTCACACATCTGAATTAAGGGTCTTTCCACAGCCTCACAGCAGGTGGTAAGGAGCTTCTCAGCCATGAGGCAGCGCTGAGCCCCGGGCCAGGGCCCGGGAGCTGCTGCCCAGACGGGCCTGGCTCAGAAGCCGTCGCCACGAGGTGCCGGGCCTGGCTCAGAAGCCGTCGGCCACGAGGTGATGGGCCTGGCTCAGAAGCCATCAGCACAAGGTGCCGGACAAGTGTCTTCAGTGCTGTCCTGAATGAAACCGGAATGACGGTGGCCCCTGCCCACCTTGCAGGGTTGCTAAGGAAACTCAATGAGATATCAACGTAAGGAAGTTTTCTCGTTCTGTGACTATTCATATAAACGATAAGAAAGATACATTTTTTTGCTTTCACTTCCTAGCTGCAGGATCAACTTCCTAAAAGTGCAGGAGCAGGACAAGGAAGTAACAGGAAGAGCCTTTCCTGAGGCTGATCACACACAAGAGCTCCCGCACACAGATAGCAGGGCTGCAGGCCGGCACCGGCACGCGGCAGGGCCTCAGGAGCTCGGCAGGGGCCTAAAGCTGGACCTCTCTGTCTTCTCTGTTCCACTCTGCAAGGCACTGCTCCCTGAAGACCACCAGCAGCCAAGCCCCTGCCCAGCAGCGCTGCCAGAGTAGCCACTGGGGAGAGCAG